>NC_133537.1:313889790-314221422 GCF_048544455.1 Silene latifolia
AAGTGCCTAATCCTGCTACTATGCTTGAATTCCGTCCAATTGCTTGCTGCAACATTTACTACAAGTGTATCTCCAAAGTTTTATGTGCCAGACTAGGAGAAATCCTGCCTGACCTAGTTAGCTGTAATCAAGGGGCCTTCATAAAAGGAAGAAACATTATTGAAAATGTCCTTATATGTCAAGACCTAATCAGATTATACCATAGAAAGGTAGTGTCAGCAAGATGCATGTTTAAAATTGATCTTAGAAAAGCTTATGACACTGTGGAGTGGAGCTTTATCAAACAATTGCTGGAAGGTATGGATTTTCCCAGGAAGTTCATTGATCTAATTATTGCTTGTATACAAACACCATCCTACTCTCTTTCTATAAATGGGAACAATTTTGGGATTCTTCAAAGGGGTGAGGGAACTAAGACAGGGTGACCCATTATCTCCTCTGATCTATACTCTGTACATGGATTACTTATCAAGAAAACTTAATGATATTGCTCAGCAGGACACATTCAAATTTCACCCTCTATGTGGTCCACTCAAACTCAATCATCTACTTTTTGCAGATGACCTTTTACTCTTCTACAAGGGGGATACTCATTCCATTATGTGGTTGCTCAGAGGTTTTGCCACTTTTTCAACAGCTTTTGGATTGTGCCTAAACAAGGAGAAATCTGCAGCATACTTCAATGGAGTACCCCAACACATAGTGAATGATATTCTTTAGGGGTCAGGTTTCTAACAAGACACCCTCCCATTTAGATACTTAGGGGGTGCCAATATCTCCAAAGAGAATCAACAAGAATGAAGGCCAACAATTGATTGACAGGATTGTTAAAAAATCAGATCGTGGGGAGCCAAACATTTATCCTATGAAGGCAAACTTGTTCTGATAAAATCTGCTCTCAAAACTCCACTCATACTCGGCAAGTATATTCCTCATTCCTAGTGGGATAATGAACAAAATTCAAGCCCTCTGTAGGAATTACTTGTGGGAGGGCAATGAAGGTTATCATAAAGTACCCAAAGTAAATTGGGATATAGTTTGTCTACCGAAAAAAGCAGGAGGCCTTGGTTTGACTGATTGTAAAACTTAGAACAGATCATTACTTGGAAAGTATATATGGTGGATAGCTTCTAAAAAGGACCGTCTTTGGGTGAATTGGATTAACCATGTCTATATGAAAGGGCAACATTGGACAGAGTATGAAATTCCAGCAGACTGTAGTTGGTCCTGGAAAAAAATTTACTCTATTATGAAACTGTTTAAGAATGGGTACCTAAATGATAAGTGGATAAATAATGAGAAAGGCTACACTGTGGAAGAAGGGTATCATTGGATGGGTACTCGCAGACCTCAAGTTCCTTGGTACGTAACATGGAATAGGAGCAATGTGCCAAGACACTCATTCATTTATTGGCTGAGTATGCACCAGAGGTTACTAATTAAAGACAGGTTAATGAGGATGGGGATAAGTCAGGATGATACATGTTTGCTTTGTCACAATGAAAGTGAAACTCATGAACACTTATTTTATAAGTATAAGTATAAAAAATGTTGTGTGACTGCAATGAAACAGAGGATAAGGGTGAAATTATGTCATGAGAATATGCATCAATGGATTAAGAGTAGAATAGGGAGGAGCAAAGCGCAGAGGCAATTAACTTCAGCCTCCCATGTAGGGCTTGTTTATCATATATGGCAAGCACGCAATTAAGCTACGCACCAGTTTTGTTTGCAGCCGTAACACCCTCATACACAAAGGTGCCTTACCAAGACCACCTAATGCATGGAAGTGCTACCATCTCGGTTACCCGAGGCAATGTATATCAAATTGACCATAAAAGAACATACTTTAATAGATAAGTTTAAAAGCGATTACATAACAAAATCCCAAAACTGTAAAGTGATACAACTGTTCCAAATCCAAAACAAAGTAAAGTAAATAAAATGTTTGACGACGCAGCGGAAGACTCCTAAATGACTCATGATGACTCAAGCCCAGCTATTCCTCGCATATCCATATCATACCTGCTCAATAACTGCTCACCATTCCCGAATGGATCACCATAGTTTATAAAACAATTAAACGAGGTCAGTTACTGATTACACAATATAAGGTAAGGCAATAACAACAATACATACAATCCTCCAACACCGTCACATCACCAATCACCTGACTAGCCTGAAGGTCTAGTCTCCCGTCTGCATTATCGTAACCGTAATCCACACCGATGATGGGGACCGCAACCGTTCCCACCTAAGCACCGCTCATCTATTCCGAGCGCAAACCATGTTCTTTAATATGCACATCCCCTCTTGTGGTGGGTTCCACAAAAGGCGAATCAAGGGCGTGAAGCCACTCCCGCAAGTGACTCCACTCAGCCGAGAGCGCACCTCACGAACCACAGACAAAAAACAACAACCAACCAAAACATCAACAATTACCAATTCAAATAAGATATAGACAAATGCCATTAACCAACAACCAACAATCAACAACCAACAACTAACTCATATCATATAAACAATAACTAAGTAGGAAACCCTACCTGGAAATGCAATTACAACGATCGTCACAACAGCGAATCATAAACGTTCCTCTACAAAATCACCTCTTATCAAACATACAATCACCATATAAACCAATAATACACCCAAAACCCTCAATTTACCCAATTAGTGTTTAAACAATCAATGAAACAATACAAAAACTATACTAGGATCTTACCCACAATGTGACGGTCTTAACGACGTAAAGAACTCTGGATTTTGACGACACAAGCCTTGGGATTTGATAGCAATGAGAGAGAGAAGAGCAACGTAACTTTGTTTTATCTTTTGTGAAACTTAGAATAGGGTAAAAGTGAAAAGAAACTGACGAAAAGTGTTTTTTATATCATTCTCACGTTGCTATCAAAACCCGGAAAATAACCCGTTAAAACCCACTTACTCGATCGAGTAAGTGACTTACTCGATCGAGTGGCCCCTAATCGATCACGTTGCCCCTACTCGATCGAGTACCCATCAGACAGAATATTGTCCAAAACGCCAACACACACTTACTCGACAGAGTAAGCCCTACTCGATAGAGTACCCAACAACACATAAAACCGCAGTATTACAGTCTTCCCTACTTCGTTCCTGAAGTTCAAACCCATACACAAAAACAAACTTACTAACTCAACTACGACACAACAACGCAACAAAAACTCAAAAACAAAACCAACCTCCTTAAAAATGAACTTCATCCCCGAAGTTCAAACCCATACACAAAAACAAACTTACTAACTCAACTACGACAAAACAACGCAATAAAAACTCAAAGACAAAACCCAACCACAACTCATACTGACTCAAAACAACCACTAATTGACCAAAACCAACATAAAACAATACCAAAACCTTATGCGATCATCTCCTACCCCCTAAAAGAAACATGGTTACGTCCTCGTAACCACACATACCTGATCGAAAAGAAACTAATACTGCTCCTTCATAACCTCTTCTACCTCCTAAGTAGCTTCCTCAACCTCGTGATTAGACCATAAAATTTTGAGCAACATTGTTTCCCCGGACCTAGTTTTAAGAACCTTGCGATCAAGAATCTGTTTAGGCTAGACAAGGATTCATCCAACTCGATGTTCTCCACCTCTAACACATGGGAAGGATCACTCACATACTTCCGTAACTGAGACACATGGAACACATTATGCACACGATCCAAAGCTGGTGGCAAAGCTAACCGATAAGCAACCTCTCCCACTCGATCCAAAATCTCATACGGTCCAATGAACTTTTGGCTTAACTTTCCTTTCTTACCAAACCGCATAACCCCACGCATAGGTGACACTTTGAAAAGAACCTTATCCTCAACCTGAAACTCGATGTCCCGATGATGCAAGTTCGCATAGCTCTTTTATCGATCCTGAGCCGCTTTCATCTTTTGACGAATCACTTTCATTTATTTTATCATCTCCTGAATCATCCGTGGGCCTAAAACCACTGCCTCAGCCCTATCATCCCAGCAAATCGGACTCCTAAACCTCCTCCCATACAAAGCCTCAAACGGAGCTATCCCAATACTCGTATGGTAGCTGTTGTTGTAAGAAAACTTGATCAAATTCAGCCTATCTTCCTAACTACCACCAAACTCCATCACACAAGATCTCAATATATCCTCCAAGGTCTTGATAGTTCTCTATGTCTGCCCATCTGTTGCAGGATAAAATGCAGTACTTATCTTCAAGGTAGTTCCCATTATCTCCTGCAACTTGCCAAAACCGAGAAATGAACCTCGCATCCCGATCTAACATAATGTCCTTTGGTACCCCATGTAACCTCACCACATGTTTCCTATAGCCATTAGCCAACTGCACCTTACTCCATATAGGGGTGTTAACCGGTCCAAACCCGGACCGAACCGAACTAGTTCTGACCGTAGACCGGATGGCTGGAAAGACAGGGACCGAAGACCGGGCCTGCCACTGTAAGATCGGACCCGGACCGGACCGGGTGTACGGTCCAAGAACCCGGACCGGACCACGTGGACCGAATGTAACATTAGAAGTTCGATTTCATTTCATTTATATCGCTAATAGAATTTGCCAATAAGTTTTCTTGAGGCATACTGTTAGTGAAGCGGTCATATACCAAATAATATACTCTAAATTAATGCCATTAGTTAATTCCTTATAAGAAATTAGTATATCCTTATCCCGAATCCTCACCTGATGGTACCCTGATCTCAGATCAATCTTTGAAAAGACTCCTACCCCGCTCAGCTGGTCAAACAGATCATCTATCCTTGGCAAATGATACTTGTTCTTCACTGTAACACTGTTCAACTCCCTATAGTCAATATACAGCCTCAAGCTCCCATCTTTCTTCTTCACAAACAGAACTGGTGCTCCCCACGGTGATACACTAGGTCTAATGTATCCCTTCTCTATCAAATCATCCAATTGCTTCTCCAGCTTCCCTAAATCTTTAGGACCCATGCGGTATGGGGCCTTAGAGATTGGTCCCGTCCCTGGTTTCAAATCCACACTGAAATCTATCTCTCTCTTGGGTGGCAAACCCGGTATCTCCTCCGGAAAAAATCTGGAAACTCTCCCACCACTGGTATCTTATCCGCTGTCGGCTCAACCATACTATGATCCTTCACATGACATAGAATAAAAGGACACCCCTTCCTCATGTAAGACTTCAAGTTCACCGCTGCAATCACTTTGACTTTGGGTTTGACAACAAACCCACGATAAGACACACTAACTCCCTTAGGACCTCTCAATGAGACTTTCTTTTGGTGACAATCTTTTCTAGCCTTTTACTTACCCAACCAATCCATACCAACTATCATCTCAAAATCGTCCATAGGAAATTCTAACAAATCCACTGGAAGATCAACCTGCCCAACTATCATAGATACACCCTTATACAACCTCCCACAAGACACTGACTCACCTGACGGTATAAAAACCTCATCTTTTACAGACTCAAACTCTCTCAAACCCAAAAGCTTAGCATGACCCGACGATACAAAAGAATGTGACGCCCCCGAATCAAACAAAACAAATGTAGAAACATCATTAATAAGAAAGGTACCAGTGATCACGTTTGCATCATTCTCAGCAGCTTTCTTGTCCATCATGAATATCTTGCCACTGGTCTTTTGTCCACCTCCTTGAACTGTATGAGCTGAAGTAGATGGTTTGGCAGCTGAACCCTGGTTGTTGTTAGCTGCTAGTTTCTGATTAAAATTACCGCCATTGCGATTGGACCCATCGTTGTTGTTACCATGCCCTCCTTGATTATTCCATTAACCCAGCCGGTCGATTGCTAGCATAACTCTGTGTCGGGCCATGTGAAAAGCTCCCCTACGATGGCCTCTGAAAACCTCTGCCCCCGGCAATCGTACACTCATGCCTCTTGTGGCCCATACCGCCACAGTTGAAACAAGAGATACTCCAGCTGCTACTGCTACCACCACGACTACGCCCATAAGAAGCTCCACCACTAAAACCCGATCCTGATGAGTAAGCCCTTGCCTGGTTATGATTACCCCTCTTGTAGCTAGACTGACCACCGCCCTCGCTCTCAGCCTTTCTCTTTTCTGGACCTCTCTTTTTCTTCTCTTTGGCTATCTCGACCAACCGCTTAGCTCGTCCTGCCCTCTCATACAATTCCTTAACATCAGTAAGGACCCCAACCGGTAACTTCTCCATAATTTGATAGGTTAACCCCTTCTCAAACCGCAGTGCCAAGTTCTCCTAACTTAGCCTCATATCCTCTGCATACCATGGGTTGAATTCAAGAGAGCTATGCACAGGGAGTTTATTCCAGAACATGTTCGTAGTAAGCTGAGGGAGGAGTTTGATTCTTTGAAGATGACTTCGGATATGACTGACTTACCCTGCTTGAGATAAAGATCTAGGGCACTCTTCCTCTCCTTGTCCCACAATTCCCCCGCATCATCTCTCAAGTAGAACGCAGCTTGTTCCACCTTAAAATCCTCGGGACAGTGAACCACTCCCAAGATGTTCTCCATATCCCTATGCCAATTGTCGAGCAAAATTGGCGCACCAGTACACATATATTCCTTTTGGTTGAAGCGGGATATCATAATGCTCATCATGGCAAAGTCTACCCCGACAATCTCATCAACACTCATCTCTTGCGCCCTAGCATACATGGCAGATCTCTTTGGCGGCATATCTTTGAGCTATTAAGAGGAGAGATAAACGTAAGCACATAGCCTACGGCTCAAAGCATATACGACCTGTACAACACCTATTCGATCGAGTAACTACACCTACTCGATCGAGTAACTACACCCACTCGATCGAGTTGCCCACTTACTCGATCGAGTACCTCAACTCCAGAACCTGACCAGAAGAGACACTAAAACGCACTTGATTGAACCCCATATGTACTCGATCGAGTAGCCTTCACTCGACCGAGTACTCCTCTTACTCAATCGAGTCACACAAAACAGCAGCTACTGCCCAACGTTGTCATATACCCACTCGATCAAGCTCAGCCCACTCGATCGAGTCCACCCTACTCGATCGAGTTACCCCCACTCGATCGAGTCATGCTGATGTTTCTAACTACCCGCATGCTTTTAACTTAATAACTTACGCAATAAAAGATATACGTATACAACACAATCGTTTCTATTCACAGGTTACTATTATCGCCCCATTATAAATCAACCATTATGCAACATGCTTAACCACAAACACATTATCACTTACAACTACCTTCACCTTTTTCCACCACATCCTCCATTCAACCATATATCATTATCCAACATATTCGTATAACATTAGTAAACACATAGCGATCCCATGACACCCCTTAGTGACCGGTTCCAAGTTGTAGGGCGAGTTCACGACTTTAGGACATCTCCCAAGTCTTTGTATTAGCTCCTAACAACTCCTACCCGAGTTCATTTTAATTTGACTCTCTAAGTTCATTAGATTCATTAGTTACAGGTTCCAAAATCGTCGCTTTGATGCCACTTTTTAACACCCCCATACACCAAGGTGCCTTACCAAGACCACCTAATGCATGGAAGTACTACCATCTCGGTTACTCGAGGCATGTATATCAAATTGACCATAAAAGAACATACTTTAATAGATAAGTTTAAAGCGATTACATAACAAAATCCCAAAACTGTAAAGTGATACAACTGTTCAAAATCTAAAACAAAGTAAAGTAAATAAAATGTTTGACGACACAGCGGAAAACTCCTAAAAGACTCGTGATGACTCAAGCCCAGCTATCCCTCGCGCATCCATATCATACCTGCTCAATAATTGCTCACCGTCCCCGAATGGATCACCACAGTTTTTAAAACAATTTAACGGGATAAGTTACTGATTACACAATATAAGATAAGGCAATAACAACAATACATACAATCCTCCAACACCGTCATATCACCAATCACCTGACTATCCTGAAGGTCTAGTCCTGCCAGATTACGGTCATACCCAGTAATCCACACCGCCAGTGGAGGACCGCAACCGTTCCCATCTAAGCACCGCTCATCTATTCCGAGCGCAAACCCATGTTCTTTAATGTGCACATCCTCTCTTGTGGCGGGTTCCACAAGGAGCAAATCAAGGGCGTGAAGCCACTCTCGCAAGTGACTCCCCTCAGCCGAGGGCGTACCTCGCGAACCACAGACAAACAACAACAACAACAACCAACCAGAACATCAACAATTACCAATTTAAATACGGTATAAACAAATGCCATTAACCAACAACCAACAACCAACAATCAACAACCAACAACTAACTCATATCATGTAAACAATAACTGAGTACGAAACCCTACCTGGAAATGCAATTACCACAATCGTCACAGCAGCGAATCAGAAACTTTCCTCTACGAAATCACCTCCTATTAAACATACAATCATACAATCAACATCTAAACAAACAATACACCCAAAACCCTCAATTTACTCAATTAGGGTTTAAACCAAAATCAACGAAACAATAGAAAAACTGTACTAGGATCTTATCCACAACGCGACGGTCTCAACGGCGTAAAGAACTCTGGATTCCAACAACATAAGCTTTGGGATTTGATAGCAATGAGAGAAAGAAGAGCAACGTAACTTTATTTTATCTTTTGTGAAACTTAGAATAGAGTAAAAGTGAAAAGAAACTGAAGAAAAGTGTTTTTATATCATTCTCACATTGCTATCAAAACCTGGCAAATAACCCGTAAAAACCCACTTACTCGATCTAGTAAGTGACTTACTCGATCGAGTGGCCCTTACTCGATCGAGTACCCATCAGACAGAACATTGTCCAGAACGACAACACACACTTACTCGACAGAGTAAGCCCTGCTCGATAGAGTACCCAACATATAAAACCGTAGTATTATAGCAGCATCCTAGAATACGGATCACAACAATTGTCAAGAATGTGTTTGAGAGGTTTGAGAGCAATAACAAGCAACCACTATCAACCAACGAGCAAGATTGGATTCAAAGCATTATCAATTCCAAAGTAAAATAGAGATTATAATGATGTATTCCATTTTTGAGATAGTAGAGTAGTTGTAAATCCTTGAAGAGGATATAAACCGATGTACCAAATTTTGAGCTTAATATATACTTACCTTACACCAAAAAAAATAGCTATCACACGAGTATTGAGATGACACCTTTTGAGGCACTGTATGGGAGAAAGTGTAGGAGTCCAATATGTTGGGATGATAGCGCTGAAGCCGTGGTTTTAGGACTGAAGATGGTACAATATATGATTGAGCAAGTACATTTGATTCGACAAAAGATAAAGGCGGCCCAAGATCGGCAAAAGAGTGATACGAATCTGCATCGCAGGGATATTGAGTTCCAGGTGGGTGATAAAGTCCTTTTGAAAGTGTCACCTACGTGTGGCGTTATGAGATTTGGCAAGAGAGGAAAGTTGAGCTAGAAATCCATAGGGCCTTATGAGATTTTGGATCGGATAGGTGAAGTGGCTTATCGGCTAGCTTTGCCACCAGCTCTTGATCGGGTGCATAATGTGTTCTATGTGTCACAACTTCGAAAGTATGTGAGTGATCCGTCTCACATGCTTGAGGTCGAGAATATTGAGCTAGATGAAGCGCTTACTTATGTGGAAGTGCCAAAGGAAATATTGGATCGTAAGGTGCGCAAGACAAGGAATGGTGAAACCACTTTGCTTAAGGTTTTATGGTCTAACCAAAATGTTTAAGAAGCTACATGGGAACCGGAGGAGACAATGAGGGAGCGTTATCCACATCTCTTTGATCTGGTATATTTGGTTACGGGGTCGTAACCTATTTCTTTTAAGGGAGTGGAGATGATCGCATGCGTTTTTGGGTAGTCTTGAGGTCGGTTTTGGTTGTTGTCCGGGTTGTGTGGTCATAGTTTGGTTATGTTTGAGGGTATGATTGGTGTTCTTTTCGAGTTGTGTGGTTTGTAGTCTGATTTATACATGGTCGTACAAGGATGGGTGTGAACTAAGGGGACGAAGTTCGCTTTTAAGGATGAAAGACTGTAATACCGCATATTTCTGAGTATAGTGAACTCGGTCGAGTAGGCTGTACTCGGCCGAGTGGGTCATCGGGTGTTTCGAGGCAGGCTACTGCCTCAAGTGCACTCGGACGAGTATGTGAGACACTCGGTCGAGTAGGACGTACTCGGTCGAGTATGTCTGGCACTCGACCGAGTGTCCGATCTGATGAGTCGTTTTTCCGCGGTTTTGATTAAAATGATTAGAGAAGTATATATAGCGTACTAATCAGTTTCTAATTATTTTCTAAACACTTTTACTAAAACCTAAACTACGTAACTGCTTCTCTAATCATCTACATCATTTCCAAGCCAAAGGTTGATCGTTTGTGAGTCCTAGCATCTCTTATTCCGTGTCTATCGCAGTAGTAAGTATTCTTTATGCTTTATCGATTTTTTATTATACGTTAAACAAACCCTAATTTGGGTTGATTTGGGGATTAAAGGGTAATTAGTGATGGTTTGTGATTAGTGTTATGTGATTATCATTGTTAAGTGACGATTTCGTAGAAAAGCGGTTCTAGCTCGCTTTGTTGATTTGTCGACCGGATTTGCTCATTAGGTAGGGTTTCCTTACTCAGTTTTCTGTGTGATTGATTATAAGTTGATAGGAAATGTGTGATTATCTTTGATGTGGATTATTGTGATATTTTGATATTGGTGACATTGTTGGTATTGATTGTGGAGTCATTGTCGGGAGATGGTCTTCACCTCCATGTTCACCCCTTGTGGCTCTCGTCATAAGGGAGATGTGCACATTAATGATCTAGGTTCGCTTGTTGCGATGAGCAGGGCTTAGATGGCAAGGCCGCGGTCTAACACTAGCGGTGGGGTAACCTGTTGCGACGGGTAACTTGGCAGGTCTAGGCTGCGGTTCAGACATTTGTATTTGGAGGTTGAGATTGTTTATTGCATAATTGTTTTGTATTGACTGTTGTATTGTAGCTCTTGATTATACAGTTGACTGACCCTTTTATGTTTTCAAAACCTGCGGTGATCCATTGGGGGATGGTGAGTAGAAGTCTAGCAGGTTTTGTTGTTGAGCTTACATGAAGGTTTGGATGGGACGCTTGCGAGACGTTAATCTATTAGCTTCCGTCGAGTCTTTTAGCTTCCAATGAGTCTTACACATTTTTAGTCTTTTGGTTTACGTTGTATTTGCTTTTGGATTTAGTATTTTGGTTATGTATTTTTGATTAAACTACTTTACTTTAAATATACGTTCTTTTATGGTCAATTTGATATACTTTTCATCGGGTAACCGAGATTGTAGCACTTCCGCTTATTAAGGTAGGCCTTGGGAAGACATTTTGGTAGATGGGGGTATTACAATAAGGACCAACGAAAACGATTACACATCTTTAAATTAAAAAAAAATGCACTTCCTATAACTTAGAGCAGTAAGTCTTATTTAAGACGAAGTGTTTGTTATATACTTATATCTACAAAACGAATTCAAATATCACCGCTTGATGCTAACAAGGAGAAAACTTTTGATACTTTCTAAGCAATTTATCATTTGATTTGATATCAATTTGACCCGCCGTCTTATATAAGATTTGTGAATTTCGGGAACTTAAAAACTTTTTTTTTTTTGTGCAAACCGGGGTGTTCACTGTCGACAACGGCGTGTAATCAACTCACTGTGTGTGCACTCACGAAGAGTTATTCGACTATTGAAAAAGTTTGCTCCATCCCGTGAGTAGAAATCAAACCCCAAAGTCCTGACTTCATAATTAAAGGATAATGTGACCTACCACCTCACCAAACCCATTGAACTTGAAAACTTGATACAATGAAATCAATACCCTACTTAATTTTTTATATTTTTTTTTAAATATCGAAAAATAAGCAATTTTGGGCTTAAAAATATCTTCTAAGAATATCCCCTGACATCACCTAGCTGTTGAACTCACTATCTCCCAGAAGAAAACAAAATACAAAAAGACATAGTCCAAACAAATCCTAACCATGCAACTGAACAAATCTTAGCCCTCAAATCAATCCCCCAAACAAATCATCTCAACACCTATTGTTACCAGTTGAGCAGTCTTCAGGAGTCTCCCTCTCCCAATCCCCTTCTCTCCAAACCCTTGTTTTCTCTTCCAAACACTTCCCCCAAATTAAAGATCAAATCTTTCCTCTATTTTTCACCCAAATTTACCATAAAGTTTCTAACTCTCTCTTAATTTCATCTATTTTCTTACAAAGATCTAATCTTTTTCAGAAACCCATCTCAAAGATCCAATCTTTTTCAAGAAATTTGGGGGAAAAGTGTGAGTTTTTGAGGTTAAAAAAAGATGGATGCAGATCAAGGGAAGTTGTTTGTTGGTGGGATTTCATGGGAAACAAGTGAGGAAAAGTTAAAGGAATATTTTGGACAATATGGTGATGTTTTGCAAGCTAATATTATGAGGGATAAGACTACTGGTAGACCTAGAGGTTTTGGTTTTGTTCACTTTTCTGATCCTTCTGTTCTTGATAGAGTTCTTCAGGATAAACACAGTTTAGATGGTAGATCGGTATGACCTACTTTCTTTTACTCCTTCCGTCTAGATCATTTGTTTATTCTTATTCTTTGTGACGAGGGTATTTTAATCCAAGTTAAAACAAAAAGGAGTACTTGTTTGTTTTAACACAAATTCTCATTTGTGACATGCAATATCCGTCGGATACCATTTTACCTCACAAAGTACCCACTTTTTCTCTCTCTAATTAGATTCAGTGGGGTATTTTCATGTGTTTTGGTTGTATAAATTATTGCTTTGTATATGTATTTCTTGCAGTTTATGTCACTTGTGTATGATTTGCTACTTGTTTGGATATTATTTGTGTTTCAGTTCAAAGTTTTGACCTTTCTTATGCAGGTGGTGGTGGGAAGTGTGATAGGATTTTATAGGTTCATTCATGGTGTTATATAAATATATTTTTCAAAGATTATGAAATCAATAACTTACTAATGCCTATGAACCTTTGTGGATACGGGTTTCGTGTATTCGGATACCTGTTTGAGTGTGGTTCAGTACCATTGCTCTAGTTCTATTTCAATTTCACTCCAAAATATGTAGGGGTTTGTATGCTATAAGCTTGTGTGAATTGCTTATGTTACCCAAATAACTATGTATTCCTTCTGTATTATAGGTCATGGTTTGGTCTTACAAATAATATCTTGTAAAATTTTGTGCTTTGTCATTAGATTGAGGCTAAGAGAGCTACCTCAAGAGAGGAGCAGCAGAACACTGCGAGAACTGGAAACAATGGTGGTAGAAATGGAGGTGGAGGCGGGAATATTAGAACCAAGAAGATATTTGTAGGGGGTTTACCTCCTTCTCTTACTGATGAAGGTTTCCGACAGTACTTTGAGGGCTTTGGCCATGTAACAGATGTAGTTATAATGTTTGACCAGAATACTCAGAGGCCCCGTGGTTTTGGCTTTATTTCTTTTGACAGTGAGGATGCAGTAGATAGGGTTTTACAGAGTACCTTCCATGACTTGGATGGTAAGCAGGTTGAGGTTAAGCGGGCGCTACCCAAGGATGCAAATCCCGGTATGGCTAGCCGCGGAAGTGGTGGTGGGTCTGGTGCTGGTAGTGGCAATTATGGTTATAATTCTAGTGGCAATCAGAGTTCTTATGACAGTAGGATGGAGTCTAATAGATACATGCAACCTCAAAGTGCTGGAGGCGGGTTTCCTTCCTACGGTTCTTCTGGATATGGTGCAGCTGGGTATGGGTATGGGCCTGCCAGCGGTGGGATGGGCTATGGTGGATATCCTGGATATGGGGCTCCAACTAATGCTGCATATGGAAACCCGAATGTGCCGAGTGCAGGCTATGGTAGTGGGCCTGGAGGTGCACCAAGGAGCTCATGGAATGCCCAAATGGCATCTGGTTATGGAGCATCTGGATATGGGAATAGTGCAGGACCCGTGGGTCAGTCCCCAACCGTTGCCTCTGGATATGGAAGTCAAGGTTATGGATATGGGAACTATGGTGGGGCTCCCAGTAGCAATACCTCTGGTGGGGCCGGGGGAGAGTTGCAAGCAGGATATGGAAGTGGCTATGCTGATGCCAATGGTCATGGAGGATATGCAAATGGGGCTCAAATGGGCTACGGTGGCGGTTATGGCGGGGCCCAATCCCGTCAAACCCAGCAGTAATCTTGCTCTAAGACGAGTCATTGCAGGCCATGGAAGGCTGTTGTTCTATGAAGCAACATAATAGCTCTTCAGTTCAATCTGGCTTGGGACTGGTTGGCTTGCTTAATACCCCAGTAGTTTGCACTTTGCAGTCTTTATATTTCTAGTCTAAGTCGTAATAATTAGTTTGCGAGTACAACTACTTATCTTCTGTCTTTGAGTGTTGTTTTTTCTTATTTTTATGCTTGTCACTGTCTTTATTTTTTGTGTTTTCTTTTCCCAATTACATTTGCTGTGTTTAAGCCATATGAGCACTCTAATTATGTTTGATATATGCTTGCTGTTATAACTATGTGCACTTAGTGAGATGCTTTGACATTTTACTTCCGTTACAGTTCAGGTAATCAGGATTCATTTTGCATGTCTGATAAGATGCATATTTCTCTCATAGTTACTTTTGATGTGTAGTAGGAAATATCGAGATTTAGTCAAGCCTCGTACTGGTAGAGATTGGAGCTGTAGGCAATTTGGGTTGATCAGTTCGTAATGGATAGAGATAGCGTAGTGGTAGTTGAAGCTTTAAACAACGGCATAATCATTTCTTCCGTATTTCCCCTTGTGTTGTACAGGAGGGGTGCTCAAGTCAAGAAGGGAAGCTTGATTCTGACATAAGTGTCTTGTCGGATGGCATAATGCATGTTGTGGGACTGATCAACCCAAGCAAGGCCTTGTTGCTTCCAACTCTCTATCGTTTGTGGCCCGCTAAGATTCGAAAGTTATACTCCATTCGGTATGTCGAGGATCTTCTCTATTCCTTAACTGTAGAAGTCGAGACTCTGATTTGATTTGTTGTAGAGAATCATTGATAGTACTGCAAGTGTTTGTCTTGGCAAAAGAAATAGTATTGATAGTACTTCAAGTAGGAATTAACAAAATAGACATTGAATCAATCCGACTCTCCCTTGTCTTCTTATGGCTTGTCACCATTTTGAACCCGCTCTAAATTTCAGTATTTTACCTCTCCAAACAGAGTTTTAGCAAAGTTTATGCGTAATCATGGTTAAGTTGAATAGATGTGTTAGTAGAACGATACTGGTTCAATGCTGTAGTTGGGTGGAACTATGTTGTGATTGTAATGAAGGATATCGTTGTAGTTTGTGAATGAGTTGATGTCGTCAGTAGCTGGTTGTAGTAGCACATCAAGTCTGTGTCATGGTACTCAATCGCAACTAGTTTGTAATGTTTCTGAAGGTTAAATTGCGTATGATTTTGAGGGATTATCGATTGTATTTATGGTACCAACTCAGGTGCGGGCTCGACAAATCAATATGAGTTTGAAAAGAAGAGCAACAATTTTTGTTTTGTGGATGAACATCTACTTGACATGGTTGTCTTCTGTGAACTTGAGGGGGCGAGTGTCATTAAAGGTGGGCAAATATGTACGGAGTAATAAAAAAGTTTCCTCTTGGGTAATTTCATATGTTGTCAAAAATTTTAAATAGGAAATGATAATGTCAGAATGAGAGTAGAGATTGACTTCCAGAAAAAAAATACTGTCTGAAATGAACTATCCCTATTTAATCGAATCATCAAAGAATTATTGCGTTGGTTCTTCTTTCCTATGAATCACTGAATGCGGCAACATTACCAGGTCGTGAGAAGACAATCTGCATTACATAGTCTTTAGTTAGTAATTCCCGAGAGCTGATGTGGGTTAAGACAAAGTTAAGATGAGGCGAAAAGTACCTGGTAATTCCCTAGTGTCCGTGTCTTGAACCCGGCTGCACAATAGTCGAAGTAGTATTCCCATGTTCTTATGAACTTGTCGTCAAAACCAAGTGAGCAGATTTTGCTGTAGTAATGTGGTAAGGAAATAAGCCGTATTCATTAGGTTTGTACTCATCTATCACAACTGAAAGATTACGAAACTTTACTACTATTCTGCACTACTGTATATTGTGTGAAATGTGAATGTTCAAAAGCTAAGGTCAAGTTTCGAGCCTTGGCCCAATCTGATTTTATGCAGATAGTCGGTCACTATTGGGGTAAGATATGATGAGACGGTAGGGAGTATCTTGGTCTTCGTGAACTTAATATTGCTACCAAAGAAAACTATATACGATGATAGGTATCTAACCTTTGGTGATCAAGAAAGTTTTTGCGCCAATATCTTAACGTTTGATAGTAATGTATCCCGATATTTTCCAGATGCTCCACACTGTGAATAACCAAGTTTCAGAATATCTTGGATAGAAGCAACCATGAATTGAATTTTGGGGCATTCAGTTTTTGCACTCACCAAAGTCTGGATCCAGCAGTCATTGCCGATGTAACGCGACTCAAGCACGGTAAACATCCGCCTGGGAAAATGTATTCCTTTATGAAGTCTGAGCTTCTTCGATACTCATCATATCGCTCATCTGGGATGGATATAAACTGAAGATCACATACATTTGTTAGCAAAACCATGTAGCTAGCAAAATCTCCAAGCATATGTGTTTCTTTTCTTTTTTTACTTTTCGGTTCAAAGAGAGGCACATCGACAACTTTAATCTTGCGGGCTTAAACCTATGTCATGAATGTCATCCTCAGTGACGGTAGGAACTAGTTTTAATTAAAAAAAAACTTGTATGTTTCGCTGAGATAGCCAGATGCGCCTCACGGTCAGTAATTTGTGATTGACTTCGTCAAGCACATGGCATTTGTCACTACAACTATTTTCCCTGCCCCAGTATCGAGACTTCATTCTAATTTTAAAAAAACTTGTATGTTTCGCTGAGATAGCCAGAGTGCTTCACGTCTGAATTTGAGTTACATATACGGTCAGTAATTTGACATTACCTGAAGTACTAGAAGGCCATTGGCTGCTAAGAGCGACTCGCAACATCGAAAGAACTCCTCCATGAATTCATGCCCTACAGCCTCTAGCATCTCACTGTTCCAATCACATCAGTGCAAATTGAAACAGGGTTACAACTTACAACCTACTTCAGTCTATAACACATTCTAGTCAAGCATGGTATAGAACAGAGGTCCTACCAGGAGATGATTCGATCATATTTATGGTTGTCTGGCAGTTGTCGATAATCGATGAGAAGAAACCTTATGCGGTCCTGATAACATTACATATAAAATCACTCATTACCAACCAAAAATTGGGGTAGCTCATGATATTAGGTGCAACTGAAGCGTGAAGATACCTGTAAGCCAGCCTCCTTGACCCTGCGCTCTGCAAATTTTAGCTGCTCTTCAGAAAGAGTAATGCCGGTGTATTTGCATCCAGTTCGCTTCACTACTTCAATGGCTAAGCTTCCCCAACCGCAACCAATCTCAAGCACCTCATGATGTTTTTCTACCCTGGCCTAAAATGAGGTCCAAATAAAGCTCTCAGTAAGTGTAGATGAAAACCAGCACCTTACAAAGATCAGACAGTCCAAACCAGAACTAAAACAACAGCATTGTTGAACAAGAGACTAAACAAAAAACGGTTAGATTGTTCCGTTTTGCTCTTAGTGAAAACATGGTTAGTGTGTTTTATTTTAAAATGAAAATTCTTACCTTCTCGATCAGAAGGGAAATTTTTCTCATTTGCGCCACACTTAAATCTTCGCTAGCTGACTGTCAAACATCAGAAATCATGGCAAAAGCTGGTCACATTCAGCGGCATTGGATAGCAAGATACTATGTTTGAGCCGAAGAAAGTGTGTTTGATTTGAAAATAATCATTCTAACCTCAAAAATGGCGCAAGAATAAGTCATCGTTTCATCCAGAAAGAGCGAAAACATGTCATTACTCTGCAAGTGAAAATGAGAATGCATCACTGTATGCCTGATTGGCTGTTCATCAAAAGCATGACATTCAAGCAGCAACTTGTTCATACCAAGTCATAATGTCTAGAAATGTTTCGCCGAGCTTGTGTAAGTGTGTTTTGCCTGGAAACATGGTGGTAGAAATATTTTGCAGATGCAATCCCGGCTGTAATAAGCATCGGTGTCCACCAACCCCTGCGGCCAGTGGTGAAGTCAGAAACTATACTACGCAAAAGTTATTAAATTTAAGCAAGGGTAGTCTGATATACCTCTTACTATTCAAGGATGAAGAAGAATTCAAGTCTCTGTTGGATATAAAGATCTGCAATAGAAAATTTCGTGAGCAAGAACTTAAAAATAGTCGTACTCATATGAGCGCATGTGAGCGGATTAGAGAGTCTCATACTCCTCCATCACAAAAACATGCCTTCAAAGGAAACGTAATTTTTTGGCCATGGGACAAACCAAAATCGAATACATAAGCTACTAGCTGAGACAAAGGGACTAAGGGAGTAGCATTCACTTATAGTTGCAGGGAACTTTTCTTAATTTACCATGAAAAGGTTAAGGAGACCTTCATTTTTATCCACAAATGAGAAGTCTCCATTGATATATGCATCTGCAAGGCCTAGATCAGCTTCTGTCGCAACCTGTCGGAAACATCACCACTATTAGCTATTCCAGCTCCTGTAAGGCTGTAATTCCAGACTTTTAACCAACAATGATGGTAAGATTGGTTACCATTTTTTTTTCCTTAGATGAATGGTTATAAAGTATGATAATGTAAAACCGTCTTACAGAAGCACGGTCATTAAAAGACCATGAGTCAAACTAGGGACACAAACCTTCCAATAAAACTGAGGGTTATGAACTCTTAATGCAACTTTTAATGGACAGAGCTTCCTTGAACCCTCGAATGCGAGAATAGTTCCCCCATCCTCCAATAAACTGTTGAATACAAAGGAATTGAACTTAAGACATGATGAACGATTATAAAGGAAATGAAAACTGTAATAATGATGCAACTTACGTCAAGCTGCCAGCAGATATGAATCCACTCAAGAACCTTGTAACGAAAAGGCGAGCTGCTGTTTCTTTCAATGAAGGCACCATTTGTTTCGGGTTTTTCAGAAGATTGAAGCTACTGCCAAGCAAACTGTGCGCAGCACTCATGCCAGCCTGAAAATCAAGGATAACTTAATTATTGTCACATGTTTTTATGGGTGGAAAGGGGGCTATAATAGCAGTTCTGATGCTGATGGGTTCCGAACCCAAGCCATGAGTACCACTACCCAGTCAGTTAACGAGCTGAAAATTATACCTTCAACCCATCCTCATGAAAGCCATAACCTAAAAAGGAAAATGAACAAAAATAATTACCATTATCCGAATCAAGGCACACAAAAACTTAGAGACGGTCTTATATGTGACCATCTCATACAAGTCTATCACGGGCAGAATCGGTAGGGATGATTTCTAAGATGATAGTAGATACTTTATAAGGGATATACCTTGATATGCTCCACAGAACCAAATTCCTCTTGTTCCTTGAATCTTATCAAGCTCAAGTGAAGCTTTTGTTGCAGCAACTGAGGGAACAGGATGACCAGTTATCCACTTTAGCAGCACATTTTCTGGCAAGTGAGGTGGGTTAAGGGTTACAAGAAACGGGTCTTCGTTAGTCTGGCAGATGTTCTGCATATACAAAAAGGATGGAATTACTAGAGATATATGATGGCAGACGGTACAAACAGAAGAACCAACTGAGAAATTTCTTTGGTCAATTATGGAAAGACATGTACCTGTAGCACGTTAAGCCAGTACGTCAAACAGACTTTACTGTCAATGCTTCCCAAGAAATTCCATGCACTCCATGCAGCTTCATTTCGAGGCATGAATGTTTTATCTCGGTGAAGGTATATATCACTGCCGCGAAAAATACATCAAGATGAACATCGTATAGAAGCATTTCAGAAAACCTGATGATTATGCAAGGGACAAAGCTGTACCTGTAAACATACTGGAAAGCACCTAGTAATCTTGTTTCATCAAATGTGGCATCTTTCCCTAGTATTCTTATAGCATCCGGGGCATGTACAGCTATAATGCATCTATCGTAAACATCCTGTGTACCGTCTGCACAAAACAACGTGCAACCTGCAAAAGCATTTTTGAAGAACAGATTACACAATTGTGCGACACTAACAAAGATGATTTAGTAACAACATTACTTTTTGACGTTTTTACTGACCTATAATGAGTTCTCTACGAGAAGGATTGCATTAAAGGACAACTATTTAAAAGTAAAAAAAAAAATGCAACAAGATGGAAAACATGTAATGCCATTTTCAAATGATTCGAACAAGAGGTTGAGGAATGCCACTCACCCTGGTTGGTTGTTGAAACAGAATGCACTTCTGTACTGGTTTTTACTTGAACATCTCTCGCTTCTAGCTCCTCTCTAACCTGTAATAAAACACCGTATTTTAGGAAGAACAAGTGACATTTTTCTACTTTTATGGAATGAGAACAAACATTGAACCTTGTTTACATAACAATGGGAGCGCCCTTTAACAGTAAGCCATTGTGGACGGCCAAATAACTGTCAGATTCCAAAAATCATCAGCTTTAGTCAGGAAATGCAGGAACATAAAGCAGCACTTCAACAAATACACATTAGTAAATATAATGGACCTGAAGAAGGTGATGGTTGCGACAAAAGGAAAGAATGGAATAGGCAGAAAAGTTCATCACTGTGTTTGATGGGCAAGACCAGATTGAAGCACACATTGGTACCTGCAACGGTTTCAAACATAGATCAGGACTACTCCAATGATTTTATTTTATCAGTTAAATTAGTCGAAATGGCTGAAAATATAAAAAAAAATTAGGAAGTTGATCTTTTCATCCCTATTTATATTTTCGGAATTGGCTTCTCTGAATCTATCATTAACAGGAATGATGTGATTAAGTCAAAAAGTCTGATCAAAGATTCGACAGTTTTACCAGATAAGCTTTCTGAAACAACTCGGAGTAACCTCTTGAGTTGATAAAGTTTCCAAGAGTTTCATCACGGTCCATGTCTGGATTGTTTTCAAGCTCTTCAAGGTACCTTTACCAGGAAATTTAACATCAGTCTCTTAACTCTTAAGTGCAAACACGAGTGAACAACGACTGGTTCAATCAGAAATTGAAGTATAGTATAACCAGTTCAGTGAATCATTGAATAATCGTTAGTGGTTAGTCCATTACAATTTACAAATATAAATTGAAGTATGAATTATTTTGCGCAAGTCAATCAGAATGCAGAGACTGTGAGCATTCAGTGGAGAATTTGCAGATTGGAGCTTGCTGTATGTATACGAGTTCAAAAATGGAAGATAGAAATCAGGCAAAAAAAAACGTACGTAATAGCGTCATCTTTAAACTTGATAATTTCTTGAATCATCTTCAGGAAATAAGGATTAAGAGCATTAGTCTTCTGGGCAAACAGACCTCTAAGACCATTTCGGCTTCCCCACTCGCAACCACGGCCTTTGTCTAAACTTACAGAGAATGACATATCCGACGCCTCCATTTCTATACCGAGGTTTTCAAACATCTCCAACATATTTGGGTACGTTACCTACACCATTGAATTTTCGAAGCCATAGTTAGACAAATTGTTCCATATTATATTATATTATCATTAACACGGTCCTATATTCCTATTGAATTTAGTTAGCCATAGTTAAATAAATTGTTCCATAGTATCATAACACGGTCCTATTGAATTTTCGTAAATATTTGGACAAATTGTTCCATAACACGGTCCTATTGAATTTTTTCCGCTTAGCTAACTGACATTTGCATTCTATTATCAATATAAAAGTCAAGGTTAAATTAATATAATTACGTGTTATACATAAAAGGTGGTTAATGTGGGTTATCATAATAATAATAATGTAGGGACTAAAACAATAAAAGTGGTACCCGATTGAAGACCATGAAGCCAAGGTCTAAATGAACACCATCAAAACAAACGGTCTTAGCATGTCCACCAAGGCGTTCTTCTTTCTCGTACAAAACCACATTAATTCCTGCTTTAGCTAACTCGTACGTTGCACCTAATCCGCTGATGCCTCCTCCAATCACTGCTACTCTCATTTTTTTTTCTCTTGATTTTCTATATCATTAATTCAAATATGACATCACTATAGTCACACATAGATATCCAGAATAACATAGATATACCGAATTAAAGTCGAGTATATAACTTATATACTCCGTATTTTCATACATTCTTATACCTTTTGAGTGTAATTCAACTTGTTTTAAGTGACATTTGGCAATGATGAAGATAGACGACATGGGACATTTCACATTATATAGAACAATACATATATATATATATACGGAGTAATTTAAGTATTATCGGTTGATTAACAATGTCAATAAACGAAGATATACAGATCCAAAACAGACTGTTAAATCAGATTGTTTTTGTTTTTCTTTTCTAACTTTTTTCTACTACAACAACTTGAATAAAATGGTCATGACAATGAGGTAGACAGTCGAAATCCGAAATGTTGAAGACCCCAATAACCTTAACAATGTGCCAGAATTAAAATTTACAACCCTATAACAGTCATACTACAGTATATAATTAAGCTTATCTTATCAGAAACAGAACGTAACATACCTCACAGCAGCAATAATAAAGCGTCGCAACGCTCAATGTTGAAAGGAAATGGCGGAACCTTGAATAGCGTCGCACTCAAATTTTTGGTCGTCTCCGTATTCGTAAGATGGATAACTAAGAGATAAGCTGGTGAAATAATAACGACGATTTTGTATGAATAGTAGTATGGGATGTGGTGTGGCACTGTGGCCTGTGGGTCGACAAATATGCAACTTGTTACTTGCTCTATATACTAGTCCAACATATGCCAAAACACTATCAAAGACAATTCAACCAATTTTTAAATTGTCATTTTAATGTCTAATGTACACAATTTTTGATAGGAAAGTGCTCCCTCTCTCTCTCTATAAGGTTTACATTCCGTAGGGGGTAAGAGTTAAAGGAGGGTGCATGAGAATTTGAGGAAGAAAATGCAAGCCGATGTACGTGTCGACTACAGATTAGAGTAAGCCACTAAATACAAATAACGTAGGAATAAAAAAGCCTTTGAACGTTATTATTATGAAATGATGTAAAAAGAAAAATTAGGACTAATGTTTACTCGTCTTAATTAATTAATTAATTCTCTATTTTCCTTAAAAAAAAAATAATAATTCTCTATTTTGCCAATGTTTTATTTTAATCAATCTAGCAAATTATACATTTTCTAAAGACTAATGAAATTGAGTTTTGAATTTTAATCAATATGAATCACAATAGATTCAAATTTAGCTCAAATCCAATGAATCGTATCTTAATATTTTGGATATAATAATGAATTTAAATTTGAACCCCAAAACTATACTCCTTCTGTCCCACTAAATAATTTACACTTATTTTTATTTTATGAGGAGGAAATAAAGCAAGTGTAAACTATTGACTGAGACGGGGATGTATTCCGTACAAAGTTTACAAAATTTGACATTCCCAACTCGTTTGATAGGCTTAAATTGGGTCTGATTTTGTGTATAGTTAACCACTATTTAGTTACAATTAGTCTCATTATAGACGGATATATCCGTCTAAAATAAAAGACGGGTCAAATATGCTTAAAGTGGTAACATTTTTGGCCCCCAACTTATTGTTTGTCTTATGATTAAAGTGGATGAATATCTGACCCGTTTATAACTATAGACGAATATCTCCCTTCTATAATGAGAATTTGTGATTTAGTTAATCAACTTATTGTTATAGTTAGACAAAGATCATGAGGTTAAAGTAACTCAAAAAGTGAAAGGCACGACTATACACTTATTTTTCTCCCAAAAACTATGAGTGTCGTATAGAACACCACGTATCCCTTTGTTTCTCCGATCCAATGTAGTAGTACTAATGATTGGAAAGAAATATTTAGTGAAAACTATGGACTATATTCTTTACATCTAAGCTATTATAATAATTATATTTGGTGGATAATATTTAGGTGTGAGGAGAACGGACCTCCCAGAAGATACGAATTTTTCATTACTCTATTAGTATGTCTCCCTTAACATGATACAGAGTACTATTTGTCTTAAGATTAAAACGGATCGAGTATATACCATTTGTGTATATAACGATTGACGCGGGAAAAGCTATATATTTGTCTTATAGATAATTGGTATGATACTTGACCTGTTTTAAGCATATGACGGATAGTACTGTCTTAAATGAGAATTTGTGATGGACTATATATTGGAGTTGCGGTGGCAAATGGGTCAATCGGGTGGGTATGAGTCGGGTCAATTTAGGTGGGGTCATTTCGGGTCTGTCATACATTTAGGATCGGGTTGGGTCGGATCAGGTCATTTCGGGTCTCGGGTCAATTTCGGGCGACCTGTTGTCGGGTCACTTCATGTCAGCTCACTTTCGGATATGGTCATTTTAGGTCGGATCGCTTTCGGGTTAATAATTAAAACACTTTAATTAGTATAATTTTGATTAAGAAATACATTTTGCAAATTTAACTATGTATTATCAAAATTGTACTAATTAAAGTGTTTTAATCATTGTCAAAACATGACCCGACCCGTAAAACCGACCCGGGTTTTTAGGATCAAAGACCCGTAAATCTTGACCCCTAAGAAATGACCCGAACCAAAATGACCCGTTATTTTAGGGTCGAAACCCGACCGACGGATCAAAGATAATCTAAGAATATTATTAAAATATTAATATTTTTATATTATATTAGAAATAATAAATATAAAAAGTCTTATTTTATATTTTTAATTAAAAATTAATTTAAAAGTCAGTTTTATATAACTTTTATATCATTAAATAATAAAAGAATTATTAAAATAATAAATATAATAATATTATTAATATTAAATATGATTTAATTTTTAATAGTATGTTTTTTCCGCTGAAAAATGATAAAATAATAGACGCCATAAACTTTTATCTAACCCGTATTCTGATCCTAACCCGACCCGAGACCTGTATGATCCGACCCATATTCTGACCCAACCCGGGACCCGATCCGCCCGACAGGTCTAGTTGTAACCAATGAAACTCTATTTTGATATATATAACATTAATAAGACTTAGTACTTGTGGTTTCGGGTCATTTTAGGCCATTTTAAGTCATTTTGGATCGGCTCAATTATTGATCGCATTTTTAAGTGTCAGGTCATCTTCGGGTCAACATTGGGTCGATCAAGGTTCTAGTCGGGTTTGGGTTGGGTCGGGTCAATTCGAATTTCGGGTAGTATTCAGGTCAAGCAAGTTCGGGTCACTTTCAGATCTCGATTTAACCTTTATCAAATCGGATCATTTGGGCGGATCAACTTTGCCAGGGTCTATATTTGAGTGGTACTCCCTCCGTCCCAATCAATTGTTATCTATGTTTGAAATTCCTTTTACAGAAAAACACAATAAATAACAATTGTCTGGGATAGACGGATTACTAATAACAATTCCTACGATTCAAAATCGAATGGAGGTTTGATGTCGGGAGCGCCTTACTTTCGGACCACATATTACATGTACATTTTGTTTTAGCTTTTAATTTTTACTAGTTTTATACCCGTGCAAAAAAATGCACGGTTCGTAATAGCAGGCGCTATCATTAGATACATAAACATATAATTGAGCGTGATTAAGTGTTAAATACCGTGACAATATAAATGGTCCATATTTGGAGATTCGAATATTTGATAAATATTAGATTTGAATATTAGATAATAAACAACCGCATTTTATTAGAATTATATTAAAGGTATTTGACATGTTAGACCCGTTGAATATACGAGTATGTAAATTGCAACATTTTATGTAATTTGTGACATTTTAACTTATGTTTTAACATAAGTAATTAAAATAGGAATAAAAATTAAGTTGATGGGAGAGAGTAATTAAATAGAATATGAACATGGAGGGACCCACATGTGAATACTCAATAGCCAATCAAAAGTCAAGAAAAAACTTGGCTTTTATACTATTTAGATGTTGTTTAAAATGTTTTTGGATATAAAATTAGTGTATCAAATGTATTTTTAATTTAAAATATTTCTGAAATTGTGTTAGAAAATTGTTTCTTAATGACTAAAATTCTCAACATGATTACATAAAAATAAGTTGTCATTTAGTAATTATTTATCCACTTCAGTGGATCTAAAGTTTTGTTTCAAATTATGCATTGAATTGAATTACCTAATTTACTTCATATTTTACTCTATGAAAGCCTACTGTCATTATAATAATAATGAATAATTCAATTTGAATAAGTTGTTGAATACTTTTATATTTCTTGGCTAATTTAAAGGTGATGGATCTAAAGTTGATTTATATATAGGGGATTGTACTTTTTAACTATATAATATCATCTTATTATCATATAATATAGAGTTCATTAATAATTAATATGGAAAATAGGAGAGAGAATTAAAAGTAAGAAAGTGGGTTAATTAAATGTGCTTATGAACGTGGGTTTAAAAAAAAAATAGAATTTACTTTTCCATGTCCTAAATTTTAGGAACCAATAAGATCATCTTAAATGCTTTAGCTTTTATATATAGGGGATTCTCGTGATGTACATGTATATCAACGTGGTCTGTCTTTCACCCCTTATTGCGTTGCTTTTGCTCTATATTCTATAATAATTTGCCTCTTTAAACTTGTCAAATTAGTCGAAACCTTTTCTAATTATAATTTAAACTGACCTTAACCATGATCTAATTGACCTTGATATGTATTCGAAATGATGGGTTAGTTAAGGATTGTTATTTGTTAATCTTCGGCGTATATGTTGGATTCATTTTTTCATATTAATAGTACTCTGTATTTATCTAAATTAACTTTAGGGATATTCTCTCGTGTACCCCCGAACTTTTTCGTTTTTTATGGTGTACCCTCATTTTTTGCAAAAAAACTTTTTGAAACAATAATTCATGATACGAGTTGTAAAACGGTAATTTTTTTTTCAAACCAATTATCTCGTCAAGGCCTTCAATTTGAAAAAAAAATTCACCGCTTTTTGAACTCGTAGCCGGTAGTTATGGTTGGTCAAACATTTTTTAACGAATAAACTTTGACCGACCATAATTCCCGACTACAAGTTGAGACGTCGGTGAATTTTTTTTCAAACGGAAGACCTCTTAAAGACAGTCAATATGGGAAAAAAGTTTATCGTATTCTGAACTTGTAGCCAAGAGTTATTGACGGTCAAAGTTTTTTTGCATGAAAAGAAGGGTATATCATAGAAAATGAAAAAGTTGAGGGGTACACGAGAGAATATCCCATATTATTATAAATTTTTTTATACCCTTATTAAAGTACTCCGTAGTTACCAAAATTTATGTGTGTATTGCAAAGTAAAGCGTCTCACACAAGAGATCCTTTTTTTAAATATATATATATTGAATTAGTGTCCACCAGTAAAACATGTTGGATACTTAAAAATTAAATAATGATTATAAATATTACTACAAATCCTATCTTAAGCATTGATAATATTTGTAATAATTATAAATTTTGTATAAGGATATTGTTGTGATTCTGTTGGATTAGATATGACCTCTTATAATAAAAATGTTCAGATTGATTTCTATTTGACTTATTTGTGACTAAAAATCATTATTTCTATGTCCCAAATGAACCAATAATTAAGGTGGAAACACTTTTAAATTAGTGAAATCTGAAAAAAAAAAAAAAAAAAACATAATTTTGTAATCTTACATGTATAATATGAGCGAGCACAAATTTTTAATTAACACTGCGATCCCACTTACTAGATTTTCTAGCTATGACAATGCTCATAAGAGTCCTAACGAGGACTCAGGGCCGTCCCTGACAATTTGAAGACCCTGTGCGACATCTTAAATGTAGGCCCTTAATCAACGGTGCGGCTTAAGTTAATAATATATATTTTCTTAATAAATAACAAGCACTCTTCCACGAACAGTTATAGATATTAATGTTTCCTTAGTAAAACATGTGGATGAAAATGCCATAATGGTTAACATTAGCATTGTCACAAACAAGCACCCCAGGTTCGATTCCAGCATGTAGCATGTTGCAGTTTTTCTTTATTTTAAATGTGCAAAATTTAAGTAAAAAAAGCTGACAGTGCGAGTCGAACTCATATCTCCGCGTCAAAAGTACCACCCAATTACCACTGAGACGCTAGACACTTCTTGAAACAAGTACTTGCTATTATGTATATATAATAAGACATCAGATTAGATTGGGCCCTCTTAAGTTGGAGGCCCTGTTCGGCCGCGCGGGTTGTACACCCATCCAGCCGGGCCTGCGAGGACTTTGATCCAGTCCGAAATAAAATAAGCTACCACATCGATCGAATATGACTTAATAACACCCCAAACAGAAAGTAGACAATTAAAAGTGACCAAATTTGAACCCTACTCGATTAACAAGTTTGCAAGTTATATATAGTTATTTTGTACCCCAACATCTTAAACCGGACAACGTTACAAAATATCTTACATATTTCTCACAATGAAAGCTAGAATAAAATTTGAGAGAAGTCTAATATATGCCGACGAAACTAAGATCTTAATGTTTATATAGAAGTCTGTTATACATTAAAATCAAATATAAACGGCAATCAATCATAAAACCTGAAAACAATGAATATAACAAAGAAGCATTTTATTAGGATTGGAAATACTATACATATCGTGTACATACTCTTGTAGGATAGGATACCGATTTGGGAAAGATTCGATAATCCATGCACCAAATCGGTATCCCATTCCTACTAACATTTCCCGATCCTAAAAACATTAATGGCAAAACTAAAAGAATGGATCAACAATAAAATTTATGAAAAGATCTAAAGACCGAGTTTTTGTTAGGAATCATCGTGTCAATTGCTTTCGTTGTGTTGGATAAACCAGTGACGTGGTTACCTCCGATAACCTCTGTGACACCCCCGAATTTCTACGAAAAGAAGATGCAAATTTTGCAGCGGAAAAAGCGATGTTTTAAAAACTTTGATATTGAAAACCGCGGAGTCACTATCTAAACCGAAAAGTCAAGTTAAGGAAAACTTTTATACAAATACAACTTATCTAAGAATGAGGGATCTTAGTCCCTAAATAAAATACAAGATAAAACTTGGACGATTCTAGACTACAATGAGGAAGGTCATTCGTTATAACTTATAAGGACAACGCTCGCTAGCTCACACTAGTCTTCACCCCAAGTAGCACCGACTAATACCTGTCATTCATGTAAACATGAACGCCAAAGTCAGTGGGGGAGTGACTCAAGGTTCTCCCAGCCATATTATATCAAAATGAACATAACAAAGAACTCAAATAAGGCAAGGCATAATAAATACGGGATACAATTCACTTGAACAAATAAGCATGGGATCATTCATGTTAGAATAATAAGAGAAAGCAAGATAGAATATCAAATGAGCATGTCATAGGCATATTTAAATAAGTGAAGTAAATTAAAGAACATAGATACGGTTAGTTAATCACAAGCACGAATTCCAATGAGATGTGACATATGCAACTATCCAAATTACACAAGACTAGTACTTAAGTCAAGTGAGATAGATAAACGAGTAGTTAATCATCGCAATACATATATTTGAAAACCATAGCCATTGCTTTGGAAATCTTCTAACAAACCTTGCACGGGACGTGGGTATTAACGTCACATGCACACTCATGGCTTGCATCTCACCATAAGAACGGATGAGAGCATCAATCCCGACGATCATATCGGAACTAAAAGGCTTGCATATCACCTCTAGTGTCCGATAGGACCAAGACTCTTACATTCAACCACATAAGACGTAAACTCTCGTGTAGAAAGACATATGCCAATGACCATAATCAAGCAAGACATTTATTTCTCTAAGACTCAATTCCTCCTGGTAGGATGACGATAATATATACAGTCCTAGTCTAAACCTGGCCAGACTCTCGGGGTGTACTTTTTCCGACTCGATAAGCGATACACGTTTCGCTTCCAAGACTCAATCGACAGAACGGAAGTCGAGTACCCCGAATTCGGCAGAACGACACGAAAGAGGCAGAAATAGCATTAGTTAACCAACACTTGGCAGAACGGCACAAGTAAGGCGTAAAGATAAGTCAAGCAAGAAGGCATAGCGTTATGGCATTTTCACAAGAATACGACTCATTACAAGTAGTTGCTTAGAATAAATCACTCATACTTGAAATATGATGGAAACATGAAAATGAGCAAGTAATAACCCATAAATGAAATATACTAAGTCATTTCATACTTGTATAACATGGCTAAACATTTTATTTCATATTTACAAGTTACTTGAGTTTAAAATAGAACAAGCGATAACAAATGAATTAAGTGATACGAAATACGAGGCAAAACGTTAACAAACAAATGAGAACTCAAATATGAAGCATATAACATCATTTTATACTTTTCTAAGATGAATAAACATTGTACTTCATATTTACATGTTACTTTAACATAATATAAACAAACGATAACAAATAAACTAAGCAAGTTAGACACACCACGTAGAATGTCACACTTAAGCCGAATAATCAAAACCGTCATTTAATATGTGAATGAGGCATAGTCAAATAGTTCTAATGTTAAACAAATGTTATCATACCCTCCATAGGCCTTAGATCAAAGGTCTAAGTCAAAAATAATAAGGTAAGGCGAGAAAATAAGGTTTATCGGTCACAGCACAACTTTGGCAAAGTTGCACGATCAACTCACCCTGCACGGTTCAAGTTGCACGGTCAAAGTCTTACCCAACTCGCACGGTCAACTCGCCCTGCACGGTCAAAGGCTCACTGGAAGTCATTCTCAACTCGCATGGTTGGGGGACTACTTTGACTCCTTTTCGTAAAATTGCCATATCTCCTTTATTTCTTGGTCATTTTGGGCGTGCAACCTACCGTTATAATCGTAAGAGGACAAGCTAAATCCTCGACTTGGAATTACATCAATATCAGATATATAACTCGAGATATGGTCATTTAAAGTTGACTCTTCATATTTACGACTTCCAAACTTGCTATTATTTACTCAATTTCATTCCAACTTTCATGTAACATGTTTAAACATGTGAATGCATAACATAGTGTCTCAAATGCTACATTTATATGTCCAATAATGATTTATAAGACTCTTGAACGTATTGGTCTTAAACCAACATAACCAATTACAAGAATCGTCAACAATGGAAAACCGCAACTATAATACCTCAGATTTATGAGCCGATGGGTACTCTATCGAGTAGAGCTTACTCTGTCGAGTAAGTTAGTTTTGCATTCTGGAGTACGTTCTGCCTGTTGGACACTCGATCGAGTAGGCGGTACTTGATCGAGTAAGTCGGGTTATACGAGTTTTTGGCCGGGTTTGATAGCAACGCATGAAAAGGTAATATAAAGTAATTCCGCCGGTGCTTTAGACATCTACAGGAAACAGGGTAAGACTGCAATCCCTGTTAGGTTTATTTACCTATTATTAGACTCCTCTAATAGTGAACTAATTAACTTCTTAATTATTTGTTCTTTAGATCTAGTGCATGCATAACAAAATAAGAGATTTATAAGAAAAACAATGTCCCTTACATTGTATATTGGTTTAAAATTAATGGGCACAAATAAGGTCACCTTCTTTATTTGTTCTTGAGCTTAATATGTTGGATGATCCTCCAAAATCCCAAAGTATAGATCCTCCTTAGATTGCACCCAAGACTTATCCCTTAAACTAGTATACTAATTAACTAGATTAATAAACTAGTATCTTTAAAATGTGTTCTAATATGTTTATTATTACTACACTAGTAACCTTGTTGATATTAGAATTTATGAACAATTTATAAGGTTAATAAAAGCTTGTTTTAGAGAGATTTTGAGAGAATATCGAGCATTTGCATGTGATGTGTTAGAATGAAAAATAAGAGAACAAAAATCTCTTAAGAGGAGGAGGGAGGGCTGGATGGAGCAAGGAGAAGGTGCCAAAAATTGGCATCTTACTTTATGCTTTTTCTCTTCACAACATATTAGGTGTGTAAGAATTGTAGGATAGGTATGATTACCTATTTTATCAAATAAAATAAAACAACCACAATTCATCACTACTCCCTCCATAATTCGGTCCATATCACATAAAATGGACTACCATTTTATTTTATCAATTTGTCATTTGTCACACAATATGTCACATGTAATATGGTACATGTTATTAATTAATTTAATGCATATTTATCACATAAATATCATTTTATAAATTAATCAAATTACATACAACAAATTGACTAGTGATACTTGATCACATAAATAAAATGGGTCATATAATTAGAATTCACAACATCTTGTAATTATAACTAACCATTCATTCTTATCTCAATTGTTTCACAAACAATAAACAATTTTAGTAATATAGTATTTCAATTACTAAAATAAATCTTATTTAATTCCATTATAATAAGATATTAATATTCTCTCTCACAATTAAATTGTTCATTTTAAGGAATTGATTAACTTGTATCATCATACAATTAATCAATTTGTCTATTAAGGGAATTGTCCTTTAGGTGTGACCTTAAGGGATCAACTGATCACCACCGTCATACGACAGTAATGTCAAACTCTAGTTAGCTAATCATTACCGATTAATGTTGATCAGTTGATTATAAAATGAATCATCCCTCACGTATTCTTAATATGAGATTTAAACATGTGATCGCACTATTGTTGATGACACATATTCCAACAATCTTCCACTTATCCGAGACAAGTGTGCGTCACCAATTCTCTTGTTCTATTACAATCTCCCACTTAATGTAAGGTGTCTCGCAAGTCGTACTTGCACTTGATCATATCTTGAGTGGTTTCCTCGATCTGGAGTGTAACTGTCTGACCGGAATTATCTACCGTAGATACCTTCCGAGCGTGGCCACGTATTTCCAGTTCACTACTCCTCGAGTGGCCTTGAGATTTCAAACAACCATGACAAGGGGTGGACAATTCCTATCGCAATATTCCCTTTGTTCAGCCACAATTCATCATAACCCAAAATATACCCATTTGACCTCATTTACGACAGTAGTAGAGCATAAATCAAAGCTAATCAGAAATTTGTGCCAACTTGGGCGAATAGTCTCTAGTCAAAAGAATTGACTCATAAGAACGTTATAACAGCTCTTTCCACGACTAGGCTTTATGAATTACCAGAACTCTATGATGTATCACTTTTATATATACTTTTATAGCTCCTTTCATACCATTTTATATACCGTTTTCGTGTCTTTATATCGTTTATATGCCTTATTTCAGTGAATTTTCGATACTGCCGCTACTTTATGTTTTAATGCAGAAATGACGCATTACGAGGATAATCAAGCTAAGATGGGCATAGCGGAGATGGCATAGTGGAATACACGGAGCATGGCACGAAGAACGAGGTAGCATGAAGGCTAGAAGTGAAGAAACGAAGAAATCATTCTGTGTAGCTGGTTCCTCGATCGAGTCCCCTGAGGCTCGATCGAGTAATCGCCCTCGATCGAGTCACCTCAAGCTCAATCGAGGAACCTCTCTGGCAGATTTATTTTCGAATTTTCCTAAAACAGTTATTTTGTATTATAAATTCTAAACTCGTACGTTTTTATTAGGTTATGCTTTATTTTTCTTAGAACGGCTGAGTACTCTCTAGTTGAATCCTTCCTTGTTGCTACGGTACTAATCTTTCTTGAAGAATTAATTCATTCAAGTTTATGTTATTCAATTGTTGTTCTTATTTCATGTTTTCAATCATGTCTTCAATTATCGTTATTGTTGTTCTGCTTTAGTCATGAGTAACTAATTTCCTCATCTAGGATGAAGGGGATCTAGGTTAATTAGAAAAGGAAAATTGATTAATTGCTAAATAAATCATATAAGTTGTCGTTTGATTATTGTTCTTATTCTAGTTAATTATCTTAGGCCTGAGTTGTTAATTAGTGTAGCGAATTAATGCTTTCACCGACAGGGTTAGAATTAATATAGGTTGCGATAATCAAATAGATTGCATCTAATTATAGCGATCGCATGTTAGAATTGATCTAAAGGGCATAAATAGAATCGACCGATCTTGTGACCTTAGACAGCTTGATAGATCTAACAATTGATTAAGAGACCCCATGTATTGACCTAGTGAACCGGAAATCCTAGACTTTTATTATCATTGTTTTAAACCCTTTTAATTACTCGCAATTAGTTGGTTAGATAACAAACAAAACAACCCCCAAGAAAACGGTTACCTTCAGACAATTTAAATATTTACAGACTGACTATTACCGCCTCCCTGTGGATTCGATACCTGTCTTACCACTAGCTATTCTTGTTAGTTTTGAGATAGTTTTATTTTGATTTGGTGATACGACTTTAGCCATATCAAATTTGGCGCCGTTGCCGAGGAGGCAACAATTGTTTAGTTTGTTTCTATTTATTTTGTCTCAGGGAACCTAGTTCCTTGAGACCGTTCTCACACTTTTCTTGTTAGTTCCGTGTATGCCCAGGTCGAATAGGTCCAAGATTATTCCTTTTGATCCTGAACCAGAAAAGACCTTTGGTTACAGACGGAAATTTACTCAAGAAGTGGGTCAAGTAGAAGACTTGAGTATACTTGACGTCGAGACGGCGAGCTCAGCACAGTCGGCCGATCAGTCCTACACAGAGGACGAAATTCCCGAGACCGAAATTCCAGTTGAAACTCATACTCCTGAGACTACTATCATGCCTACTCTAGCCAGTCACTCCGAGCCCACATTAGCTTCCATCCCACAAGGATTTAAGCTGCCCACTACTGACAATGGAACCTTCGAAATTCGCCCATCTTACATCAATTTGGTGGAGCGAAACTTATTTGGAGGGACACCATCAAGATCTGCTACACATATGGAGAAATTTGTCACCTCTTCTTTGTTCTATCCCGTTAACCATTTGGAGTGATACAAGATCAAGTAAAGTAGGTGCTTTTTCCTTTTCACCGAAAGATGGAGTCTTTGAATGGTTGAGGGACTTAGATATGGCAGACGAGGGGATTCGATCGGAATACTTTAGCTCTTGCCTTCTACAAGAGGTACTTCCCACCTCAGAAAACTAATGCGCTGAGAAGTCAAATTACCAGTTTCAAGCAAGGAGCTACTGAAGATTTGAATGAAGCATGGACTCGCTTCAAATGGTTGGTTCGATCTGTTCCCCATCACGGTTTCCCAAAGTGGTTTCTTTGCAACCGGTTTTATAACGGGTTGTATGACGACCATCGTGCCTTATTGGATTCATCAGCTAATGGAAGGTTTCAGGACAACACCAACGATAGTAACGCGTAGAAGTTGATTGATCAGATTGCCACCCATACCGCTAAGTATGGAAATCCCAGGGGAAGCACGCGAGGGATTGGGGGAGATAGTGCTCTTGCTGCGCAATTGGAGACTATTTATGCTCAAATTGCTGAGATAAAGACTACTCAATCATTGGGTAGTAAAGAGAGATTTCATGCTATGAGTAAATTACAAGAGGAGTCTTGTGCTAGATGTGGTTTAGACGGTCACAATGCAGCTGAGTGTTTGAGCACAGTGGAGCAGGTTAATGCCTTTCAGTCTTACAGACAAGGTGCCCAAGGTACACCCTTCTCCAATTTTTATAATGAAAGAACGAAGGAACACCCTTTCCTTCAATGGTCAAGTCAGAATGTGCAAAACCCGCAGCAACAACAACCACAAAAGAATGTTTATATTCCTCCCAACAGTCGTGGTAATCAACCAAACGGAGGATATCAAAGGCAAGTTCAAGGAGGTCAGCAGTTTAACAATCAATATCAACAACCTCCTCAACAAACTCCTCAACAAGCTCCGAACAATGAGATGGAAGAGTTGCGTAATCTTTTGCAATAAACTTTGTCAATGCAGCAGAAGTAGACGGCTCAAATTTCTGAGCTGATTGCCCATAATAAGATGCTAGATAACCAGGTGGCTCAGATGGTACTTCAAAATCCATCAAAACAGGCCGGGGGGTCTTCCTCCTCAAGGTAAACAAGCTCACGAGCAAGCTAATATTATTCAACTGAGGAGCGGTACCACATATGCAAATCCCGACCTGCAAAGCCTTGTTAATGATGTGCCCACTGCTGGTGATGAGGTACCTTTTATGCATCCCAAGGGATTGGGTAATTTGGAGCTTAGTGATGATGAGAAAGAACCTGAAGAAGTTGAAACACGAGCTGACGATAAAAGCAAAAAGAACGAGAAAGCTGAACCTACTGAGGTTCCTCGATCGAGTCAGCCCAGGCTCGATCGAGGAACTAGTGTGCTCGATTGAGTCCAATCAAGGCTCGATCGAGGCACCTCCTTAACAGACGACGGTGTTTCAAAACTTGATTCAAAGGTCAAGCAAGCCGAGCCCATTACTATTGCACTACCTTTTCCTCATCGGCAACAAAAATCCAAGCTGGACAAGCAGTTCGGTAAGTTTATGGAGGTCGTGAAGAATCTACAGGTAAGTGTTACCTTTATTGAATTAATTACTCAAGTGCCAGCTTATGCAAAGTTCATGAAGGAGATTTTGACAAGGAAGAGATCCTTTGATGCGGTGGAAACTATTGCTTACACTTAGAAGTGCAGTGCCATGTTGCCAATCAATTCACCACCTAAATTAAAGGACCCATGAAGTTTTTCTATCCTTTGTCATATTGGTCATCTTGCTATTAGTAAAGCTCTTTGTGATTTAGGAGCTAGCGTCAGCGTTATGCCTTATTCTATTTGTAAGAAATTAAATATGGGTCAGTTGACGGTTACAAATATGACACTGCAGATGGCCGATAGATCTGTTAAACACCCACTGGGGGTGTTGGAGGATGTTCCCGTTCGTATTGGGAAATTTTTCATCCCCGTTGATTTCTTTGTCTTGGACATGGCTGAGGACAACCAAATCCCTATCATTTTGGGCAGACCGTTCCTACACACTGCGGGAGCGGTTATAGATGTTAGGCAAGGGATATTGACTCTAGCTGTGTGGGATGATACTATTGTCTTTAACTTAGAAAAAGCATTAAAACATCCCATGATAGAAGAAACTTGTCATAGTATAGATGTTGTTGATTTTACTATTGATGAGTGTCTTCCTATGTGTTTGGACATGGATCCTCCGGACATTGCCCTGGTTTCGAATTCAGCTGATCAGACGGGTTCATGGAGTCCAGAAGTTCATCAGATTGAGAGGCTTCTAACTGGAGAGGAATGCCCCCATCAAAAGGTATACAGTTTGGGTACCGCACGTAAGGTAACTGAGGTAAAGAAACCTGAACTAAAGCCCCTTCCCTCTCATCTTAAGTATGGATTTCTTGATGACTGTGAAATGAACCCAGTGATTGTCAATGCTAGCCTAACTGAAGGTCAACTATCTGCTTTGTTGACCATTTTGAAAACTCATAAAAAGGCCATTGGGTATAGCATTGATGATCTGAAAGGTATTAGTCCTGATTTTTGTATGCACCGTATTCATTTGGAAGAAGGCCACAAGGCTAGTGCACAAGGTCAGAGACGACTAAATCCTCCAATGCAGGAGGTGGTAAGAAAAGAGGTGCAGAAACTACTTGATGCTGGCATTATTTTCTCTATATCTGATTCTAAGTGGGTCAGTCCTGTCCAAGTTGTACCTAAGAAGGGAGATACTACAGTAGTAAAGAATGATAAGAATGAGTTGATTGCTACTAGACTTGTTACAGGGTGGAGGATGTGCATTGACTATAGGAAGTTGAACACTGCTACTAAGAAATACCACTTCCCACTTCTTTACATTGACAAAATGTTAGAGAGATTAGCATGTCATAGTTATTTCTGTTACCTAGATGGCTACTCCGGTTTCTTTCAGATACCCATTCATCCTGACGATCAGGAAAAGACCACTTTCACATGCCCATATGGTGTATTTGCTTATAGGAGGATGCCCTTTGGTTTATATAACGCTCCTGCTACTTTTCAGCATTTTATGATGGCCATATTTTCCGATTACATAGAGTCTATCATGGAAGTCTTTATGGATGATTTCAGTGTGTATGGTACTGATTTTGATGTTTGCTTGAGAAACTTGACTAAAGTTTTTTATTTGTGAGGAGAGCAACCTTGTTCTCAATGGGAGAAGTGCCACTTCATGGTTCTTGAAGGGGTGGTACTCGGTCACTTGGTGTCAGGTAAGGGTATTCAAGTGGATAAAGCTAAGGTTGAGGTAATTGAGCAACTCCCGTACCCGGTTAATGTTAAAAGTGTGCGTAGTTTTCTTGGTCATGCAGGGTTCTATCGCCGCTTTATTAAGGATTTCTCTAAAATTGCTCAACCTCTAACTCGACTACTTCATAAAGATACACCTTTTGTGTTTACCGACGAGTGTGTTAAGTCCTTTGACAGGATTAAACAAGCTCTCATCTCAGCTCCCATAATCCGATCTCCGGATTGGAGCCTTCCTTTTGAGATTATGTGCGACGCCAGTGACTATGCAGTTGGAGCTGTTTTGGGGTAGCGAAAAGATAAGGTGTTACATGCCATTTACTATGCAAGTAAGACTCTTGATGATGCGCATCAACTATGCTACTACGGAGAAGGAGCTTCTTGCAGTTGTCTATTCTTTAGACAAATTTAGAGCTTATCTTGTTGGTTCTAAAGTTATTGCTCACACTGACCATGCAGCTTTAAAATATCTTTTAACCAAACAAGAGGCTAAGCCGCGACTTATTAGATGGATTTTGCTGTTACAAGAATTTGATTTAGAAATTCGTGATAAGTCCAGTCTTTGAGAATGTTGTTGCGAGATCATTTGTCTAGGCTGAGATTTGCAGGAAGAGAGATTTTGCCCATTGATGACTCTTTTCCAGATGACCAACTTCTAGCTGTAGCTGCAAACACTCCATGGTTTGCAGATTATGCCAATTACTTGGTAGTAGGTATGCTTCCTCTTGATTTATCCTATCAGCAGAAGAAGAGATTTTTGCATGATGTGAAGCGGTATTTCTGGGACGATCCATATCTATTCCGGGAGTGCATAGACGGTATCTATAGACGATGTATTCCAGAGGGTGAGGTACATGCCATCCTTTCTCATTGTCACTCTTCTTCTTATGGTGGTCATCATGGTCCTTCTAAGACATTTGCTAAGGTAATGTAATCGGGTTTTTATTGGCCTACTATCTTAGAGGATGCTACTACTTTTGTCCGTTCTTGTGATGCGTGTCAAAGAATGGGTAATATCTCGCAAAGGCATGAGATGCCTCAAACTGGAATCTTAGAGGTGGAGATTTTGGATGTTTGGGGCATTGATTACCAAGGGCCATTCCCTACTTCTCATGGGAATCAATATATATTAGTAGCTATAGATTACGTTTCTAAATGGATGGAGGCAATTGCCACCCCCACTTGTGATGCTAAATCTGTTGTTAAGATGTTTCAGAAAATTATCTTTCCACGGTTTGGAGTGCCTCGCGCGGTGATTAGTGATGGAGGAAAGCATTTCAACGAGCGTCATCTTAATTTCTCTTGAAGAAATATGGCGTTACACACCGTAAAGGAATGGCTTATCATCCTTAAACCAGTGGACAAGTAGAGGTTTCTAACAGAGAGCTGAAACAGATCTTAGAGAAGGTAGTAAGCAAGAACAGAAAGGATTGGAGTCGGAAGCTAGATGACACCTTGTGGGCTTACCGTACTGCATTCAAGACACCGATTGGAACATCACATTACCGTCTAGTCTATGGCAAATCTTACCATTTACCTATGGAGGTTGAGTACAAGGCTATGTGGGCCATAAAGGAAATGAATATGGATCCCTCACTGGCGGGTGAGAAACGACTGATTTAGTTGAATGAGCTCGATGAATTTCGACTGCATGCCTATGATAGTGCTCAAGTATACAAGGAGCGAACGAAGAAGTGGCATGACAAGCATATTTTACAAAGGGAATTTCGTGTTGGTGAGAAAGTTCTCTTATTTAACTCTCGTTTGCGTTTGTTTCCAGGTAAGCTAAGGAGTAGATGGTCTGGACCGTTCACTGTTGCTCATGTGAACAAATTTGGGTCAGTTACACTACAAACTGACAAAGGAGAGACCTTTAAAGTGAATGGGCAACGATTGAAAGTCTACTATGAAGGAGCTTATGTTGGGGAATAGAGGCCATTGACCTCTTTGCCATTGATTCTTCTTACTGATGAGGAATTACGATCGTGCGGGACCGCAAAAACCAGCGCTACCGAGAGGCAGCTCGGACATTGTAATTTATAAATTTGTAAATTAGGATTTCAATTTACGTATTGCATTTACATTTGTTTTTTCATTGAAATTTAAGAGATAAGAGAAGAGAATTTTATATGCTTTCAAGGTATTTTGTGCAGGATTCGATGTATTTGCAGCCAAGATTAACAAACGACGAAAGAGGACGCCATCAGCAGGTTCCTCGATCGAGTCAACCTGGGCTCGATCGAGGCACCAACCCCCTCGATTGAGTGCACACAGGGCTCGATCGAGGCACCAACCAAGGGAATTAAAACTACTTAAATTGAGAGTTGACATATGCTGAAATTGGTTCCTCGATCGAGTCACCTCAGGCTCGATCGAGGCACCATTGTGAACTGGGTTCCGCGATTATTTTCAAGTCGGTTTTCTATATTATTTGTTCCTAATATTTCCAATCCCTCTATTATTTCGTCATTCTTTGCTGCCCTATTTCGACTGCTACTCCTCTTTCTCTCCTACATCATCATCATTCATCATCAAATCTCCCATAAAACTTGTGGTTGTTTGCATATTAAGTGATTACATCAATCTATTGTGCTTATTTTTGCAATTTCATTGCTCTATTTGCTAAGGTAAGTCCCGTTTTTCCCTCTAATTGTTCTGGAAAATCTGAAATTTCTTGCTTAAATCTTGAGTTTATTGCTTTAAATCTTCCATTGCTCATATACAATTGCTATTTCCTTGCTTTTTAGCCCTTTGTTTGTTGAATTAAATGCCTAATTTGCTAATTTGGGAATTAGGGTTCTTCAAAATCCGGGTTGAATTTATGCATTAAATTGGTTAGAAATTGTGTTCTTATGCTTGGAATCTTCATTATTTGATATATAATCATGATCCCCTAGCTTTTTGGATGGTTTAATTGTGATTTTCGGTCTTAAAAATCAATTTTTCGACCCATATTTGCCAAAAAACGGGACTGTTTTTGCTTCATGGTTGGGGTATGATTGTATACTTGTCTATTTTGCAGATAATGTCGTCTACTAGGCAAGGAAAAAAGAGGACACGGGAGAGAAGCGCTACTATTCGTCAACCGGAGGTGGTAGAGTCTTCCGAGGAGGAGGATTTATCGCCATTTGACGATTTTCCTTTTGTTGAGTTCCGTGACAAGGAGCAACGGGATAGGCTCGAGTTCTTGATGAATAAAACCATGAATGCCACAAGGTGTGTGGATCGGAAAATTTTGCGAACCTTCAAGATTGATGACATTATGTTGGGTATGTTTGTTGAGATTGGATTGCAGGGTCTTTTTCTACTACATGAGTTATCATATCCTGCCTTGACCCTTGAGTTTTTGAGCTCATATGTTTATTTCCCTCATGACCATCTTATTCGGTTTAGATTGCTTAATGTAGAACGGTCTTTGACTTTTGACCGTCTTTCCGAAATTCTGGGGATTGATAAGCGTACCGATGGGGATTTATATAATGGTAGTGGGATGTCTGCAGTCCGATATTTCCCTTTGTTTACTGGCTATGCGGATGCAGACGTTAGTAATATGTCTTTGTTGGATGTTCAACATGTTTGTCTTCGACTTTTTCTACGATATTTGAGCTACTTGCTTTACGGGAGGCATGACAAGAGCAAGGCCTCTTCCTTAGAGGTCTTGATTTTAGCTAGTTACTTGAACCCATTTCAGGAGAGGACCTTTCAGTTTTCTCCCTCTGCTCTTGTTTGCCAAGCTTTTGACCGTATGATTGGGAAACATGGTGATTTAGACTGTGGTGCCCTCATTACTAGGATTGCTCGGGTTTTATGTGATTTTGAGGGGGATGACCCCTATGAGCCTATGGATGACCATGAGCCCTTAGCTGATGACGACCACCTGCGTTACGATGTCTCCTACATTGACATTAGGAACGGGAAGGATCATTATTGGAAGGTCCGGGGTCGTTCTAATATGCTTTTGCCTTGTGACCGTTTGCCGGCTGTGGATCCTCTTGAGGAGACTAAAGCTAGGGAGAGACCCCCACATGTCACTTATTTGATTCCCGAGGATCTTCTGGTTACTTTTCCTAGCTCTACTACTACTACTACTACTACTACTACTACTGGCGGGCGTCGGAGACGTCGTCAGCCTACCACCCACTTACCTGGTTCCTACCAGCCCACTCCTCCTCCTCCACCTCCTACAGCCTATCCTACACAGGGTTATCACTTTGACCCAGTCCTTGCGAGGGAGGTGAGCATTCATCAGGGCATAACACCGCATTGACTGAGTGGCGTATGTGGGAGCAGACGGAGGCTATGACTCTTGCTGTAGGGAGACAGTACACGAGCACTTCTCCAAGCTACTACACCACACCTGGTGATGATAGCCGTGTCTTCCACCTTTTTGGAGTGACTTCTGCTGAGTTTGGACAGTTTAGTACTGATTATGGTGCTTTGGGTCGTCCTTTATACACTCCAGTCCGTCCCCATCAGCCTTCTTCTGTTTTTCCCGAGGATGTGGGTGTTCCTTTATCCCAGCGTGGGCAGTTTGGTCAGTTTGGAGCTTCTGCTGCAGCAACTTTCCCAGGAGGTGGCCGTTCTAAAGGCCGTGGTAGACGAGCTGGTCGTTCTAGAGGCCGTGGTACCCCTGTTACTGACCCTGAGCTGCTGGCTATGTATGCTGAGATTGATGACTTCGGTGAAGCTAACCTTGATGATGATGATGATGGAGCTCAGTAGTGACAGCTGGTCACTACATCCCTCACTTTCCAGCTGGTTTGGGGGAGTGCATTACAGCTGGTACTATCTTTCTTGTTTTTGTTTTTATTGTATTTCTTATTTTCCCTCTTCCCTTTGTTAGTCGTGTCCCATAGGTTGCTGGATTTCTGTGTGATTGCTATGCTGTAGGCGTCGCAATGAGGACACTGTGACATTTAGGTTTGGGGGAGAGTATTTATTTCTGTTGTGTGTTTATTCTATTGTTGCGTGAAAAAAAAAGAAAAAAAAATTGAAAAATTTATAAAATATAAAAACATGTTTTATTTATTTTGAGTCGAGTCTTGGTGAATTGTTTAGCAATGATGATAATTTGCTTTGTCTTTGCATTTGAATCCCATCTAGTTGTCCATGTACATTGTTTTGATCCGTTAGCTATGATAAACAAAGCTCTTTACTCAAGTCTTGACCGTCACAATACGCCCTATGCCGAGTAAATTTGACTTTATTTTGTTGGTAAACCACTTAAATTTCTGAGGTCTTTGGAGCTTCCTAGGCCGGGAACATTAATAAACCGGTCTCATTGTTATTTAGGCTGAAGAGTGTGGTCTCCTTGTGGAATATATAATATCAAACTACATAAGTGTGACACTAGTTTCTTAGCTTTTGCGCGTTCATATGATTGAGTACATGAGGAAAGGCGGTTCTTTTTGTTCAAATATGCCATACATTACCCACTTTTTGTTAGCCCGTTTGAACCATGTAGCCATTCTATATCCTATTTCTTAGCTACATTCCAGAATTTGCCTACCTTTTTCGTGACAGTCGCAGTTGCTTGAGTCTTTGTTGTTATAGCTGCTTTGGTTGGGTTGGGACTTTTATGTCATGTGGGTAGTAGCTATCTTTTTGTAGCAATTGTGTGACCTCCTATGTTGAAAAAGAAAAAATTTATGAAGAAATGAAAAAAAAAGAAGAGGAAAAAAAAAAGAAAAGAAGAACAAAAAAAAGAAAAAAAAAGATGAAAAAAAAAGAAATAGAAAAAGAAAGAAAGAAAAGAAAAAGAAAAAAAATTCTTGCTTCATCAAGTTTTGTTAGGAGGTCATGAGTGGTAATTACTGGAGTCTAATGCACATTTGAAGAGTCTTTTCATTCTCTCATATGTTGTCAAAGTTGAGATGATTTCTCCAGTTGGATGATTGTTTTATATATTATAAGATTTGGCTATTGTTTTAGCGCTCTGACTACCGTCTGAGCCTCACATACCCATACGTGCTTTTGCACAAGCCACTTCTATACCCATGCCACTTTACCACCATTATGTCCTTGATACATGTACTTGGTCTGTATTATGACTGCGCGCTAGTTGGAGAATCTTCTATCACATTAGATTGCATGCATATTTCATAAGTTGAGTGAGTATCTTTATTCTTTCTATCTTACATATATCTCACCCCTCATGAGTGAAACAGCGAGAATCCAACAAAATTGTCTTGCAAGGTTGAAAAGCATTTGGCTGAGTCTCGGTATCATGTCACATCTTAAGTAGAGCTGCGTTAATCTGTTACCCGTGCCTTTGAATTCGTTTTATTGGCACAATTTTTGGTCATTACTTTGTTACGGATGTGGATAGCTGGGATTTGTATCTGCCTAGACATTTGCTCTGAGTTATTCATTCACCAGTTGTTTGTTTGTCCTTTGTTTGGATTGATTGCTTTGCTTGAGGACAAGCAAAGGTTTGGTTTGGGGGAGTTTGATGTATCACTTTTATATATACTTTTATAGCTCCTTTCATACCATTTTATATACCGTTTTCGTGTCTTTATATCGTTTATATGCCTTATTTAAGTGAATTGTCGATACTGCTGCTACTTTATGTTTTAATGTAGAAATGACACATTACGAGGATAATCAAGCTAAGATGAGCATAGCGGAGATGGCATAGTGGAATACACGGAGCATGGCACGAAGAACGGGGTAGCATGAAGGCTAGAAGTGAAGAAACGAAGAAATCATTCTGTGTAGCTGGTTCCTCGATCGAGTCCCCTGAGGCTCGATCAAGTAATCGTCCTCGATCGAGTAACCTCAGGCTCGATCGAGGAACCTATGTGGCAGATTTATTTTCGGATTTTCCTAAAACAGTTATTTTGTATTATAAATTCCAAACTCGTACGTTTTTATTAGGTTATGCTTTATTTTGCTTAGAACGGCTGAGTACTCTCTAGTTGAATCCTTCCTTGTTGCTACGGTACTAATCTTTCTTGAAGAATTAATTCATTCAAGTTTATGTTATTCAATTGTTGTTCTTATTTCATGTTTTCAATCATGTCTTCAATTATCGTTATTGTTGTTGTTGCTTTAGTCATGAGTAGCTAATTTCCTCATCTAGGATGAAGGGGATCTAGGTTAATTAGAAAGGGGAAATTGATTAATTGCTAGAGAAATCATATAAGTTGTCGTTTGATTATTGTTCTTATTCTAGTTAATTAACTTAGGCCTGAGTTGTTAATTAGTGTAGCGAATTAATGCTTTCACCGACAGGGTTAGAATTAATATAGGCTGCGATAATCAAATAGATTGCATCTAATTATAGCGATCGCATGTTAGAATTGATCTAAAGGGCATAAATAGAATCGACCGATCTTGTGACCTTAGACAACTTGATAGATCTAGCAATTGATTAAGAGACCCCATATAATTGACCTAGTGAACTGGAAATCCTAGAATTATATTATCATTGTTTTAAACCCTTTTAATTACTCGCAATTAGTTGGTTAGATAACAAACAAAACAAACCCCCAAGAAAACGGTTACCTTCAGACAATTTAAATATTTACAGACTGACTATTACCGCCTCCCTGTGGATTCGATACATGTCTTACCACTAGCTATTCTTGTTAGTTTTGAGATAGTTTTATTTTGATTTGGTGATACGATTTTAGCCATATCACTCTATAAGCGGTCACTGCCCGGCAGAGTGTCCCATACAGTCTGCCTATGTGATCGACTAGTCATCCCGTATGACTCTATGGCACTTTGAACTTGCCATCAATCGCATCACACTCTAGTCACTTAGAGACGTCACCTCATATAAGTAACTAGGGGCGAATACCATGTCAATCCAGTTCACTTTAATGAGGTTCAATTTGTCTCTACAACCCATTTGGAGTTAACAAAGTAATGGGTGAGTTTTAATAAAACTCAAACGATAAATGCGATTATCACATATGAATAGTCAATACACTATTACTACTTCATATCTTATAATCTTTAGTGTACCTTTTACACTAGTCGAAATGCAATGGATATACCCTATATCCATATATTCCAACTTTATCAATTGCTATTTCCTTCTATTCAATGTTATTTCTAATAAACTTGAATTTATCTCTAAGTATTTGTCTAGTCTTTTTACTAGACTTGGGCTCTTTAACTTGAAATATGCTCCCACTGTTATCGCATAACTTGTGATAAAGTCATTTGTTGAGGGATTTACCCGTAATCCCTACGTTGACCATTTTATCACAATTTACTTAGATTCCTTTTGTAGAATTTGCAATGTGCAAAACTAAAACACTTTTCTAGTCTCTTACTCCAAAGTCAATAAGACATCCTAGGATTTCAACAAATCCTTTTCGGTTTGGAAACTAAAGTTTGTGCAACCCTTCAACACATAACTTAGTTTATCATTCAAACATATGAACGAATCCTTTCTTCTCAAGAATCTCAAGGATGTTCTTTAAGGCTTTCACAAGCCATATCATGGGAATTATCTTGTTATTGACTTATCATGCTCTAGTCATATGTCACATCATGGCATGTGCGTCTGTTGGCATACATGATCGTTCCAATGGCGGAAACATTAGAAATCGAGTTCATGTAATCAACAACTTAATAGGTTCAGTGAACGACTATGACTCTATCATAGTAATTCCACTTTCATCACCATGAATAACCTATTCAACCTTGTTGATTTTAAACAGATTTGAAAGATCTTATCAACTCTATGCCTATATTCTCTCACATAGATTCAGAAATCTTAGAATATATCGCACCTTTTCCTAGTCTCCCAATCACTCTTTCATAGAAGAGAGCATTGGTACATTATTCTCAATAAGTAATATGTTATCAACATATAAGACATGGAAAAATAATTCTTGCTCCCACTTAACTTCATGTATAATCATGATTCTTCAATCATGTGAATGATACCATTCTCAATTATCACATGAACGAAAAGTATAATCCTTTAATGCTGGCTTAAGACCATTTTGGAATCACTTAAGAAAGTTACGCATAATATGTTAGGATTCTTAGATCTTTATCTAAGGTTTTGTGTTCCAAACACCTCCTTCTCTAAATTTCCATTTTAGAAAAGCGAATTTTAACTTCATTTGCCATTTATCATGAAATGCGGCAATTCCTAACATAATTTATTTTGATCAACATCTTCATGTCGATCTATGCTCTTATTTACTCTAAAGCCCTATTTACTTTAAGGAGACCCTCGCCTTTAAGTAAATCTACTCTTTGAGTAACAATCTTTGGATTGTAATGCTATGGTTCATATGTAACAAAGTCGAATTAGGACAATACCATTATTTTCACAAAGCAATATTTTAACAACAAGACATGTGTGCTAAACTCCCACTCTATCTTTATAGATTATAGTTCCATTACTTTTCCAAAGTAACACATTAACTATAAAACATGTTTGTTACGATCTACTCCCACTCTATCTCTCAGAAATACATCTATCTTCTTGAGAGATAGCTTTGTGAGTTACAAACATATATGTGGTGGAGTATTAGGAGTTTTTCCCGACTATGCATTAGCTTTCAAAAGGCCATCCCTATCATGGCAGCTTGATTCATGTGATATGCGAATCTTATCCATGTCATCTGTTAAATAGACTCTCTATTTCAGGTATCTCCTGGTTGACCATCCGTTTTAGAATAATGTGTCCGTTTTTGTATCGCAAATTCCCTAATATATGAGTTCAATAGCTCAACAAAACTTTATAATTGATCTTACATAAGTAAGTTGTTACATTTAGTAACAATGGCATAAGGAGAATCAAATTCATAGCTTATGGACATATAATGATCTAATCATCATAATTGTTTATTTGATCAATTTTAAGTTGATAATCTAATGTTCACTATGCAAGTAGTATATGATGAAAATCTTAGAACAAACAGTACGATAAAGCAAGTGACTTGGGTTGCAAACCAAGTCACCAATATCCAAAATACAACCATTGTTTAAAGGATACAAACAAATTTCCAAGTCACACAAGGAAATCAAAATAGTTCTAAAATCTCAAAGTTCAACATGAAAATAAAGATAAAGAAATATAAAGCCAAGCTTCCATAGATCTAGCTTGATGGGCGGCTACCTCTAGCTTCCCTCAAGATCCTTCAAGCTTGCTTTTCTTTGCCCTTGTCCTTGATAGGATGCCCTAATTACAATAAAAAGGGTAATCATCACAACTTGTATCAACATACCAAAGTTGATATTGAAACATAAAAAAAAAATAGGGATAGTCATATACCTACTGGAATAACTTTTCCAGCTTTAATATCGCCAAGATATTTCAAACAATTCCTCTTCCAATGTCTAACACCACTACAATAGTGGCACTTGTCCCTGGATGAGGCACTGTACTTGGGCTTGGAGGAGTTAGCTTCACAAGTCTTTGCTTTGTTCCTGTTGGGAGTTCGCTTCTTTCCCTTGTTCCCACTTTTCTTGAAAGTTCCCTTACTCTTATGATTGACATTGAGCACATCTTTGGTGGTGCTAACACTTAGCCCCATGTCCCTTTCGGCTTGCACACGCATTTTGTGCAACTCATCAAGGGAAACTTTCTTGTCTTGCATATTAAAATTCACCCTGAATTGAACATATGCTTTGACTTTGTTAAGGGAATGAAGAATCCGATCAATCAGGAGTTCCTCTGGAATCTTTACCTTATGCATTTTTAAGGTCTCAACATGCTCCATCAACTTGAGCACATGAGGGCTAACTTTTTGGCCTTCCTTAATGTTGAGATTAAAGCATGCGGATGCCGCTTCATATTGTATGATCCTTGGATCTCGTGAAAACATGTTCACAAGTTTCATGTAGATCTCATGAGCGGTGCTAATCTTTGTAGCACATCTTTGGAGTTCGGTCTCCATTGCAAAGATTAACACATTTTTGATCGCGGCCGACTCCTTTTGGTAAACCTCATAGGCTTTCCTAGCGGCGGTGGTAGACCTAGCATTAGGTTCGGCGGGAGAGGCCTCGGTAAGGTAACGAAGCTTGTCGTCAACCTCCGCGGCCAAGCAAAGTTGCGCGTCCAAATCGGCGAAATTGGACCCATTCTTTTCTAAGTTACAACGATCCATGAAGGATCGGAGCCATGAAACATTGGTGAGCGTGTTGGAGCTAGTGGTCGCGGATGAAATTGGAGTTGCCATTGCAATTGTGAAAACGATTTTGACTACAAAAAATAGTAAGTGAAGGAATTAATAAACATATATCGTTTTAATAATAATAATACTTGTAAACATTTTAAAAAAGTTTTAAGCATTTATATAGTGACCTCTACCCAACTATTATAAATGATTCCGAGATCTAAATTCATATTAACTCGGGCACGGTGAGCCGATTCATCTCTTATTAATATAACTCGGTGGATTAGCCTCTTAATCGATTCTACTTCTAGAACTTTCGGTCGATAAAAATTAGTTTAATATTTATCTTTAGCCCGGAACACATGCGACTACGGTCACGAATACTTCCGTTGAGCTCAATCTAAATTTCGATGTAACAACATTTTATTACCCACTTACCCAATGTAACAAGTTTAGTACCCCGGTGAGCCGAGCCTACTTCCTCATGAAATTGGGACTCATGGTTTCTACTATTTGGTAAGGCTAGTTCTCAATTATTATAAGTGAGAGGTCTTGTAAATTTATTATCTATCACGTTTTAAGTGAACTAAAGCGGTGAACTACGATAATTATAATTGACACGGTCGATGACTCGATATGATATGCATGTGTTATTTTGGCGATTTGGCAATGCATGTAACATATTAAAAGAAATGCAAAGCAATAATAATAAATTCCTAGTATGGCCTTCCTAAAAATAGAAAATCAAATAATCTATTACATATTCGGAAACCAACTCCTTTGGTCCCTTGAATCTTCAAGTGACATGCCTTCCAAGAACACCGTCTTCGTCGGATCACCTTTCCGAATGACACCGTCTTTGAAGAAACTCCATAATTACAAATAATAATAAAAATACAAAGCTATTCCTATTATACATTTGTAAAATGGAAAAACTAGTAAAAATAAAAGTGATACGAGATCACATTAAATTACAACCGAATCAATATTCCCTTTCATTACGGGTAATATCGATTAAAACTAAGGCCATACTAAGATAAAATTACATAATTCAAAATTATATAAATAAAAGACATTCAACAATTGAAATATGCAGCATTATAATTGTAGACACCTCAAAATGTCTACCTAGCCTTACGGGTACCCGATGATGAGGCTCAAATTTAATGACTAAATGAAAATTGACAATATTATAATTAAAGGCTCTTTACGCTTATTCTTCGAGAAACCCGTTAAAATAGCATAATACTACCTTTAATCCATATATTTCCATTTGAGCACACAACTCCTCTTATTATAATCCATGTCCGATTCATAATATGTCAAGGCCTTAATTTGGTTGTCAACGTAAATCATGGTGGGCTAATGACTTATAAACTCGTTGCATCCATTCTAGTTGTTCACGTGAGCCCATATGATGAATTAGGCTTTAATAAGTTTCCTTATTGGCAAAGTAGTAACTAACCAAATACAAAGAAAACAAGGAAACCAAATATCGACATGATAATGTTTGATGGCAAATAAGATAAAGTTTTTCGTCCTTTTGATAAAAGAAATAACCACCCAATCAAGATAGAATTCCTAGAAGTGATCAAAGTGGCACAATTCTGATGCAAGCGGAATTAGTTGGGTATAAATACCATCTGCAAGGTCACACAGAAGAACGGACGAGCCAAAAACACGCAAACCAGTAACACAAATAAAATACCGAGAGATTCAAGATCAAACCAGACCATAATTTCAATACTCCCAGACACCGTCTCAAATATATAATCCCAGATTCAAATCCAACTACATACAAGTAAATTGTCCCTTCAAATCAAACCATACAATACATTATCCCAGTTTCGATATAAGCGCATAAGAGCCAATAATTAACGACAAAGTCGAAATTCATTAATAGTCAAACATCCAGATAGGCCTGAGGGTACCAACATCAAATAAGTTTTTCTTTACTCTTTCTTTTTTCTTAATTATTTTATTTTGTCTTTTATTTATTTTGTCTATTTTATTGTATTTACTAACCAAGTTAATTTGTCCTTGTCTCAGATTTATATCGTCTTATGTATAAAATTGTATAATTAACCTTTTTTATTGTTAGTTTCATCAAATATATAATATTACAAATAAATAGTAGAGGCCGTCAGTTTGATGGGCGGTCTGGGTGCCTAACACCTTCCCTGACCGTACCTTTACCCCCGAATCCGCAATCTTTGGTTCAGGCCGGAGTGGCGGATCAGTCCCCATTCCAGGGATCAAAAGGGGCCTTTTCCGTTAACTTATTTTTGTATGTTTTTTATAAAACCTACTGGCGACTCCATACTATTTACTTATTTTTCAAAAAGGAGTTTTTTTTCAGGGATCTCACAATAATATGTGTCTATCATGCCAAATTATGTGCCAAATCGTCCTATTTAACTTATATCGATTATATAACCCGGTTTTATGGAAATGCATGATCATAACTTTTTAAAATCACAAATTAACACTTAAATCACATTTAAGCTCAAGTTAATTATCCTAACACTCTTTAGGACTCAAAAATTAGTCATCACTCAATTTTTGACAATAATTCAACTTGATTTAATTTTATGCTCATTTTTTACCTTAAAAACATAACATTTATGAAATAAATCCAAATTAAATTACAATAATTTCAAAATTTGAATTTTAAATTTTTGAACATTCTGGAATAAATCTATGACACTCATAATATCAAAAATCATGGTTAAAATTTTTGAATTAATTTCGAGAAAATATAGTTGCAATTTATCGGTTTTATCTCATAAAACATCTAAAGTATACAAAAATCAATCCAATCAACTTTACAAATTTATATCTGATAAGTGGGATATTTATTCAACCTAAAATAATTTTCTCATGCCATGTAATTCGTTTTAGCTATTTTTTCTAAAATAGTCACTATTTATGCCTTTTTTACTCTAAAAATTCATAAATCATGCAAAATGAAATCATATCATCTCAAAATTTACATACACTGTGTAAATCATGCATGTGACAACATATTAAAGTTTCATGGCCTGGTTCGAAGTTTAACTATTTTTAACCATTTTACCTCTTTTAATCCATTTTTATCTCATAAAAATCATAAATCATGCAATATTAATCAAATTAATACGAGATTTTAAACACAACTTGTAAAATATGCATGTAAGGTGATATAAACTTTTCAAGGTCAGAGAGTAAGTTTAACCATTTTTAGTCATTTAACCTCCATTTATGCCATTTTTACACTAAAAATTCATAAATCATGAAATATTAATCGCATTAATATGATATTTTACATGCAATACATAAAATATTCATGTGAGGTCACACTAAAATATCACGTCCAGTAGTGAAGGTTAACTTATTTTAGTGAATAAAAGTTTATTTTACTCATAAAAATGTAATAAAATCACTAAAAATCATTAAAATGAGCAATAAATTTTCATAAATCATAAAAATGACCTAAAAACATTTTAGGATCAGAATATATAACATGCAACATGATTTCGTGTCTTACTCTTATAAATCACTAATTGTTAGTTTTATATGTTAACATTTTAACTCGGAAAAACAATAACCGATTATGCATGCAACATCCTATGCTCACATACCACTTGTTAGGTTTATTTACCTATTATTAGATTCCTCTAATAGTGAACTAGTTAACTTCTTAATTATTTGTTCTTTAGATCTAGTGCATGCATAACAAAATAAGAGATTTATAAGAAAAACAATGTCCCTTACATTGTATATTGGTTCGAAATTAATGGGCACAAATAAGGTCACCTTCCTTATTTGTTCTTGAGCTTAATATGTTGGATGATCCTCCAAAATTCCAAAGTAGAGATCCTCCTTAGATTGCACCCTAGACTTATCCCTTAAACTAGTATAATAATTAACTAGATTAATAAACTAGTAACCTTAAAATGTGTTCTAATATGTTTATTATTACTACACTAGTAACCTTGTTGATATTAGAATTTATGAACAATTTATAAGGTTTCTAAAAGCTTGTTTTAGAGAGATTTTGAGAGAATATGGAGCATTTGCATGTGATGTGTTAGAATGAAAAATAAGAGAACAAAAATCTCTTAAGAGGAGGAGGGAGGGCCGGATGGAGTAAAGAGAAGGTGCCAAAAATTGGCATCTTACTTTATGCTTTTTCTCTTCACAAGATACTAGGTGTGGAAGAATTGTAGGATAGGTATGATTACCTATTTTATCAAATAAAATAAAACAACCACAATTTATCAGTACTCCCTCCATAATTCGGTCCATATCACATAAAATGGACTACCATTTTATTTTGTCAATTTGTCATTTGTCACACAATATGTCACATGTAGTATGGTACATGTTATTAATTAATTTAATGCATATTTATCACATAAATATCATTTTATAAATTAATTAAATTACATACAACAAATTGACTAGTGATACTTGATCACATAAATAAAATGGGTCATATAATTATAATTCACAACATCTTGTAATTATAACTAACCATTCATTCTTATCTCAATTGTTTCACAAACAATAAACAATTTTAGTAATATAGTATTTCAATTACTAAAATAAATCTTATTTAATCCAATTACAATAAGATATTAATATTCTCTCTCACAATTAAATTGTTCAATTTTAAGGAATTGATTAACTTGTATCATCATACAATTAATCAATTTGTCTATTAAGGGAATTGTCCTTTAGTTGTGACCTTAAGGGATCAACTGATCACCACCGTCATACGACAGTAATGTCAAACTCTAGTTAGCCAATCATTACCGATTAATGTTGATCAGTTGACTATAAAATGAATCATCCCTCACGTATCCTTAATATGACATTTATACATGTGATCGCACTATTGTCGAGGACATATATTCCAACAATCCATGGACTGAGTTCAAGAGGGCTATGAGGCAGGAGTTTGTTCCGGAGCATGTTCGCAACAAACTCCGTGATGAGTTTGATTCCTTTAAGATGACCGAGGATATGACAGTGACTGAGTACTATCATAAGTTCAACGAAAAGGCCAGATATGCTAAGGATAGGGGGCTAAATCAGGAGAATTTAGCACTTCGCTTCGAGAAAGGGTTGACTAATCAGATTATGGAGAAGCTATCAGCGGGGACTCTTACCGATGTGAAAGAGGCTTATGAGAGGGCTGGACGGGCTGAGAAGTTGGTCGAGATCGCCAAGGAAAATAAGGAGAAGGGCTGGGAAAATAGAAAGGCTGAGAGTGACGGTGGTGCTCAATCTAGTTATAAGAGGGGTAACCACAACCAGGCAAGGGCTTATTCTTCTGGATCGGGCTTTAGTGGAGGATCTTCTTATGGGCGTGGCCGTGGTAGTAGCAGCAGCTGGGGTATCTCGTGTTTCAACTGTGGCGGTATGAGTCACAAGAGGCATGAGTGTACTACTGCAGTGGGGAGAGGCTTTCAGAGACAGTCTCATAGGAGCTTTTCACAGGGACCGACATAGAGCTATGCTAGAAACCGACCAGATGGGTCATGGAACAACCAAGGAGGGCAGAGTAAGAACACTCATGCCTCTTGGTTGACAACAAACCCACAATAAGACACACTAACCCCCTGGTATCTCAGCTGCTGTCGGTTCCACCATACTAGTGTGTTTCACATGGCATAGGCTCAAAGGACACCCCTTCCTCAAGTAAGACTTCAATGTCACCGCTGCAATCACTTTGACTCTGGTTTTGACAACAAACCCACAATAAGACACACTAACCCCCTTAGGACCTCTTAAAGAAACTTTCTTTTGGTGACAGGCTATCCTAGCCTTATACTTACCCAACCAGTCCATCCCGACTATCATCTCAAAACCACCCATAGGAAACTCTAACAAGTCAACTGGAAGATCAACTTGTCCAATAACCATGGACACCCCTCTATATAACTTACCACAAGACACTGACTCACCTAAAAATCTCATCTTTTATAGACTCAAACTCTCTCAAACCCATAGACTTAGCATGACTCGATGATATAAACGAGTGTGATGCCCCCGAATCAAACAAAACAAAGGTAGAAACGTTGTTAACAAGAAAAGTATTGGTGATCACGTGTGCATCATCCTCAACAGCTTGTTTGTCCATCATAAACAGCTTGCCACTGCTCTTTTGTCCACCCCCTTGCACTGTACTAGCTGATGTAAAAGGCTTGGCAACTGACCCCTGATTGTTGTTACCTGCCGGTTTCTGATAAGAACTACCGCTATTGCGGCTGAACCATGTTACAGTGAAGAACAGGTATCCTTTAGCGAGGATAGATGATCTTTTTGACTAGTTGAGTGGAGTATGTGTCTTTTCAAAGATTGATCTAAGGTCGGGGTACCATCAGGTGAGGATTCAGGGATAAAGACATACCAAAGACAACTTTTCGATTGAGGTATGGTCACTATGAGTATATTGTGATGCCGTTTGGGTTGACTAATGCGCCAACAGTGTTTATGGATCTGATGAACCGGGTTTTCAGCCAGTACTTGGATCAGTTTGTGGTGGTGTTTATAGATGATATCTTAGTCTATTCCAAGACTAAGGAGGAACATGAGGAGCATTTACGATTGGTGTTGCAAACCTTACATGACAACCAATTGTATGCTAAGTTGTCTAAGTGTGAGTTTTGGTTAGAGAAAGGTGCTTTTCTGGGCCATGTGATCTCTAAAGAGGGTGTAGCCATGGATCCTTGCAAGATTGAGGCGATGTCTAACTGGGTGGCACCAAAGAATGTGGCCGAGATCAGAAGTTTCTTGGGTTTGGCAGGGTACTATCGACGGTTCGTGAAAGACTTTTCCAAGATCGCCAGACCTATGACAACGTTGATGAGGAAAGAAAACAGGTTTCGTTGGGATGAAAGTTGTGAGACGGCATTCCAAACATTAAAGGAGCGTTTGACCACAGCTCCAGTCTTAGCTTTACCTGAAGGGAGTGAGAACTTCGAAGTGTATACAGATGCTTCGAAGAACGGGTTGTGATGTGTGTTGATGCAAAAGAGGAAAGTCATTGCCTATGCTTCTAGGCAATTGAAGTCTTATGAGGAGAACTATCCGACGCATGATCTAGAGTTGGGTGCAGTTGTGTTTGCTCTCAAGATTTGGAGACACTACCTATATGGGGTGACCTTTAAGGTATTTTCTGATCACAAGAGTCTCAAGTACATCTTTACCCAGAAGTAGTTGAACATGAGACAGAGGAGATGGATGGAGCTCATAGGGGACTATGACATGGATATCATTTACCATGAAGGGAAGGCTAATATGATGGCCGATGCATTGAGCAGGAAGAGTGTGCATTCTTTATGCATATCTATGTCACTGATGAGGCTGAAAGATGAAGCGACCAAGATGGGGATACATGTGATCCATAAAGGGGATGCTAGAGGTGATTTGACAGTTCAGCCGGATCTTTATGACTATATTCGCAGGAAACAGGCTCTTGATCCCAAGATTCAGGAGTGGCGAGCTGGAGTAGAGAAAGGGACGATGTCTCGGTTCTCTATTCATTCTGATGGGAGTGTTCGGTTTGATGGGAGATGGTGTGTACCTAAGGATGGGGAGTTGAAAAAGCTAATCATAACAGAGACTCATTGCACACCGTATTCAGTATATCCAGGTGGTAATAAGCTTTATAAGGATCTTAAGAACACGTTTTGGTGGCCTGGGATGAAAAGGGAGACAGCTGAGTTTGTGGCTAGATGTTTGACTTGCCAGAGAATCAAGGGGGAACATCGAAGACCGCAAGGTAAGATTCAGTCTCTTGAGGTACCTGAGTAGAAATATGAATCTATCTCCATGGATTTTATCGTGGGGTTTACCGAGGAGTTAACAAGGTAATAACATGATATGGGTGATCGTTGATCGTTTGACCAAGTCAGCTCATTTTATTCCCATGAAAGATACATGGAGTAAGGTGTAGTTGGCAAATGGCTACAGGAAGAATGTAGTGAGGCTACATGGAGTGCCAAAGGACATTGTGTCCGATCAAGATGCGAGGTTCATTTCTCGGTTTTGGCAAGAGTTGCAGGAATTGACGGGGACTATCTTTCATCCTGCAACAGATGGGCAGACGGAGAGGACAATCAAGACCTTGGAATATATGTTGAGGGCTTGTGTGATAGAGTTTGGTGGTAGTTGGGAAGATAGGTTGGATCTGATAGAGTTTTCTTACAACAACAGCTACCATACGAGTATTGGGATGGCTCCGTTTGAGGCTTTGTATGGGAGGAGATGCAGGAGTCCGATTTGCTAGGATGATAGCGCTAAGGTAGTGGTTTTAAGTCCACAGATGGTACAAGATATGGTTGAACATGTGAAGTTGATTCGACAAAAGATGAAAGCAACACAAGATCGACAAAAGAGTTATGCAGGCTTACATCGTCTTATATTGTTTATGCAGTAACTGACCCCGTTTAAATGTTTTGAAAACTGTGGTGATCCATTCGGGGATGGTGAGCAGTTGTTTAGCAAGTATCTCTTGTATATGCACGAGATTGGCTGGGGATGGAGTCACCACGAGTCAGATAGTAGTCTTCCGCTGTTGTGTCATGACATTTTATTTACTTAGTTGGATTTTGGTTTGGAACAGTTGTATCGCACTTATCAATTTTGGTTTTGATGTAATCACTTTAAATTTATTTACTTAAAGTAAATTTCTTGATGGTCACTTTTGATTACTATGCCTCGGGTAACCAAGATGTAACATTCTCATGTATTAGGTGGTCTTGGTAAGACACCTTGGTGTATGGGAGTGTTACAGCAACTTTACCCAAATTCGCTCCAACTTCAAAGTTGGGCACACCATTAATAAACTAAAATGAAACCTCATGGGAAATCAATGTTCTAACATATATGAGACATGTGAAACTTGAATTAAGCATGAGCATGGTTAATTAATATTATTAACATACCTTTGTCATATTTTCCACTAAAAGGCACACACAACAACATAGTTTGATGTCAATACTTTAAAACATCATTCAAACCAACAATAAAATGATTAATACTATCATATGGAACAAGAGAATCATAATTTAACATATGAAAGTGGATTCCCAACACAACATAGTCTCAAAGTCTACAACTGTATCCAATTGTTCCAAATATCAATATTTCCAAGTAATAATTCTCATGACCCAACTAAACATGTTGCCATGGCATAATTAAGACGGAATATGCTCTAATTAACATGTGTAAACAACCCATTTCATCCATGTGAATATTCATGTAACAAAAGATTAGATATTCCTCAAACAACCATAAGATGGTTTCACACACATACTCATTCAACAACAAACATGTAAAACATGTAAAGATTCAAACTTTAGCATACATATGAGTAAACTACAATATATAAATATACAAATTGACATAATATCGAGTAACCTATCACCGCTACCTTTTAGCACTCCAAACCGTCAAATAGCCATACCCGAGTCCTCCAAGCTTGTTCCCCAACAAAATTCCCAAGGAAAAGAGTGAAAAGCTCTAACCCTAGAAAGACGGATTTGTAGAAATCTAAATAAATATGGTGTCTTTTTTACATAGGAAGGAGGAGGGCGAGACAAGGAGAAGAATGGTGCGAAAATAGTTCCAATTGGTGAAGAATTGAGGGAGTTATGGTGAATCTAAGTTTTTGTGATAGAAGAGTGTTAATGGTGTTTTTTGAGAGGGGAAATTTCAGAAAAATAATGAAGGAGATGAAGATTTGAGGTTTTTTTGGTGGTTTTTATGAAGAGAAAAGAGAAGGAGAAAAAGCCCAATAGTCATACTAGGCCCAAAAACATAAATTGAGTCGATTTTCACTAAAAAACACGACTCAAGACTAACTACGCATCTTAAAAGGCTAAAAACGGTTATTATTATTATCATTCTAAAATAAAGCAACATTTTCATAAAAATGGGTTTAAAATATAAATAGAATAATAAAATATCTAATTAAATTATAATTTTCAAGACGGGAATTTCGCGGGTGTTACAACCTCTGCTTTCAAAAATGCGTTTTGGATTCGTGGGATACAAAGTCTTTTCCATTTCAGTTCTTCCTGCTTCTGATAGGCCTCTTAGCGTGAGAGGAATCAACCAAAGGCCAAAAGGATCTACTCCTAGCTGGAATAGACCAGACAGGTCAGAAGGAATTAATTTTTTTGTTGTTGCTTCATCCACCACCCTTGCATTTTTTTGTCTATATATCCCGCCCCCACGAAATGTAGCTTATGCGGAACTGTTAGTAGCTCTTGAAACCGTTAGTATGAATGCTACTCAGTGGCGTCGTCGAGGGGTGTGCAAGGATTTTAAATCAGCTATTGATATAATGTTTCATGGTTTATCAAATTTTCACACCCCAACTAATCAAATCCTAGAATCGCCACTAATGCTACTAATGCAATAATTAAGTGGAAAAGGTAGACTATCTTCATCGCCACTAATGCTACTAATGATAACCAACGTCTCTCTTCCTTTATCTCCTTTCTCTAAAACCCTAAACTACCTTCATTCCCTTCTTCAGGGGATATCATCTACAATTTTGGTAATGGTAGGTAGAGGTGTGCATCGTAGCGGGTCAATTCGGCACAACCCAGTCACGTGGCCGAGATACAGCAGCCCGACCAACCTGTGCGCCAAGATGGCATGACCCGGTCATCATCTCGGGCTGGGCTAGTGCTCACATTTCATAGGCTCGGTCCAGTCTAGCATTAAAAACCATAAAATGAAAGGGGCCTAGCCTGACCCTCCCTGGCCCGCTACTAAGTGGTTTGGGCTCGGGCTGGACGAAACCAGCCCAGCACTGGCTCGGCCCACTTGGTCCCTCACTCGTGCCATGCATGGGCTGCGGATCCTTAGTCTAGCCCGCCTCCTGGCCTGGCCCAGCCCGACACTCTAACACGCCCACTTAACAAAGAGTATTTAGTAAGACATTCCCAGTTTAATAGGGTTGTTACCATTTCGGTTTTCCGAGGTAGTCCATATCAAAACACAATAATAGAATAGTTATCAACTTTATTAAAAGTCTGAAAAAAAAAAACCGATTACAAGCTTCGAATGTAGATCCATCCAAATAATACGGCGGAAGTCTAAGTCAAACCAAAAGTCTAAACTGATAACGAAACTACTAAATGATAGACTCTAGTGATCTCCGCCATCCTCCGTCCCAGCCAGTCACCACAACACAACCAAGTCAATCACCTATCGGACTCACTTTTCACCATTTGACCGTAAAATCAAATGGATCACCGCGGATAGTTTAGAAAAATGTTTTGGCATAAACAGAAGCACACGAGTCAACCAAAAGGCCGAGTAGAAATAATTAATACCCACAACATCATTTATAGTAACAACGTTATCATCATTCGGTAAACAACCAACACAACCACAATAACCATCCAATCACACGACATGCGTGCTTGTCTCGATATCATACAATATGCGTGCTCCAATCACACGACATCCCGTGCATGCTACAATCACACGACACCTTATACGTGCTAGAATCACACAGTATATCTCATGCGTGCTACGATTACACGGCATCCCATCCCTCATATCATTAAATGTGCGCATCACTCTCGTGACAGGTCCACAAGAGGAGACTCTGGGAAGGCATCCATGATCAATGCATGGCGCCGTAACTAATTACCCGTATTGATTCCCAATCATACAATGGAACCCAATCGCATGACCCACGTGCTTCATCCACAAACTCATACCAATCACAATTCATAATAATTCAATAATCTTATTTTCAACATCACAATCAAATTGTATTGTGTCTCATAGCATAGACATTCAACAATAACACAATCCATAGGAAGAGTAGAGATTATCCCTACCATAACAATTTCCATGCGAGGCACGATTTAGAAGTGCTCTTGTACAAATTCGTCACCTACATCAATAATATCATCCAATCACACTCTATTCAATTCAATTATCCACTATACTAATTTCTTCCAATTTCCAAAGTCTAAGCTTGGGTCTCATATGAATTATTAGAATAGAACTGCCGATTAAAATTGTAATAGACGCAATAGTAAATAATCAAGAACTTACCACCAATTAATATTAAGACCGAATCGCATGAGAAATCCCTAGCCTTGAAGAATCAATCTCACTCAATCTCTCTCTCTCTCTTAGGATGTTTAGAATAATATAAGATGCGTAAAGTGTGTTGAGGAACTGATTTAGGGCTTAAATAGGGTTTAGGAATACTTAAAGATGAGTTAGCTATAACTAATTTAATCCACGACTTAATAAATAATAAAATCGGCCAACGCTGAAAAAACTAATTCCAGGAGGCCACTCAATCGAGTGACACCCACTCAGTCGAGTCCTCTTCCTACTCGACCCGAGTGACACAAAACAGACCCAGGTCCTCAATCCTCCATCTTAAGTCGCTCGATCAAGTGCACTTGGTTCCACTTGACCGAGTAACCACCACTCGACCGACTTCTCTCAAGCCACTCGACCGAGTACCTAATCTAAAAATACGGAGTCTTCCCCATTAAAATGAATTTCATCCTCAAAGTTCGTACATACACTACCCTACCAAAGTTCCACAATCACCAAGTCCTCATCATGGCCCCAACATCAACACTAAGCCATCACAATTGACTCAAGTAACTCAACCGACTCAACACCGACAATAATATCACGACATAAGCAACTGTAACCTTATCAAAACAAAACAATATACCAAAACCAAACAAATCAATATTGACCATAACAACACAATAATGCAACAATAATGGAATACAAGATAGTATTATATCTTAAGTCCCTGAAAATAAGGTTACGCCCATGGAATCTAAGTTATAGCTGATAAAAAATATGTGGATATCGGTCCTTCATGGCATCCCCATCCTTCCATATCGCCTCTTCCACATTATGGTTTGACCCAAAACTTTTACCAACACCGCCTTGCCACTTGATAGGCTAATCGCACACCTATCAAAGATAACCAACAAACCTAAACTAATGCAGTAAAGGAAGTCGGGATCGTATCCACAAGGAGACAAATGTGTTCTATACATTAAATATAAGTCCGTCTAAGTAACAATTCTGGGAGTTGTTTATTTGGATTACTGAACTATGAGTAATGAAGGAAACATAAAAGAGTCTAAAAATAAGGATAAATAGCTAGGACTGTCGGTTCACCATGGTCTAACAACGGTCAAAGGTAGGGTCAAATATTGGTCAAATTACTATTGGTGGCTCAGCAGCTTTGCTCTTCCCTTTATCAGACTTGGGCGTCTTATCAGCAGTAGAAGACGAACCATCAACAACAGGTAACAGACCAGCAATCTCATCTTGCAAATAAGTCGATTGACCTAAAGCTCCAGTTGATCGAATATCAGAAGCTTTTGATCGACTGTTTTCTTCTGTCGATCGACTTTTCTCAATATCGTCTATGTCCACAGTTGCAGATTTAGACGATCGACCATCAGTACCTGTCGATCAACTTTTTTCAGGCGTCACAGCAGCCTCGCCAGCAGATTTTTCTTCCGCATGAACATCTAACTCTTGATAATGACATTTTCAGTCACTTGGGGCATCTTTGGTCCATCATAAGTAAGACCACTTCGGAGATGTATTGAATTAGTCGTGTCATGTAGCTTATCAGGCTGAGATGGCAACGCGCCCGGTTGCCTACTTGAATTTTGGCTTGATAATTGAGCAATTTGATTGTCCAAGATTTTATTGTGAGCCAACAATTGAGTAATTAAAGCCTCCTGCTTTTGTGAAGCCATCATCTGCTGTTGTAACATGGCTTTAATCTCTGACATATCGTTATTTGGATTTTGCTGAGGAGGTGCATCTGTTGTTGAAACTGTTGATGCTGATTTGTGAACTGTTGACCTCCGTGGTTTTGCCTTTGATAGACATCTGGTGGTTGATTACCACGATTCTGTGGAACCACATATGTATTCTTCTGTAGTTGTTGTGGTTGTGGATTTTGCACATTCTAACTAGTCCGCTGAAGAAACAGGTGCTCCTTAGTCCTTTCATTGTAGAAATTAGAGAAAGGAGTACCTTGCCTGAAAGACTGAAAGGCATTGACTTGCTCTATCGTTGTAACACCCGCCATTTTTCTAATTTAATTTCGTAACCGTATTTTATTTCCGATTACAATTTCACTTGTATGACTCGGAATTTATTTCCAAGTAATTCATTTTTCTCCCTTTGAATTCTTGAATTACTTTGTATCGCGAATATTCTTTTGTTCTCGAGATTTATTGTTAATTCTAATTATTTCAGCTTCGTTTTATTTGTTCATTTAATTCGTATTATAATTCTATTCCGAGTTAATTCGTTGGATTTTTGAATTTACTTCTTTTGAACTCCTTTATTCTTATTAATTTCTAATCTCATATATTTTATCTTTCGTTATGAGATTTAGTTTTATTCCTTAATCTACGGTTTTGATTTAATTATTTAACTAATTCCGTTTAAAGTCGATTCTTAGTCGTTGTCTTTAATGGACCGACTTTTATTTTAAATGATCATTTTAGATCAAAATTTTGAAATGGCAAACTTGATGCCCAAGCAATAGTTGCTGAGATATTTATGATGTGAACATCTCCTTTTTATTTTGTTCATGCCTTTTATTTTATTCCAATTCTTATTTTGGCCAATTTTATATCCTACCTCATTTGCCATACCAGACCAATGGTAACATACTGGTATGGAGGGGGGATAGGAGGGATTAAATTCGGCCGTACCAGGCCAATGATAACATTTACTTAATAAGGCCGTACCACACCAATGATAACATACTATAAATGGATTGTTTTTTTCCAATAATACCCTTATATCCTTCTTAAATTTACACAAATGCCAAGTAGTGGGCCTCTCACCAACCCAACATTAATCCTTATTATATTCAGCTTACTTTTCATTTTGCCCCTGCTTTTACCGTTTTTTTCTTAAAAACCCCATTGTTTACCATGTTACCATTGGTCTGGTTTTGAGGGAGTACTATTTTTGGAAGTTGCCTTCTTGGAAGGTTTCCTTTTAAAGGATTTGAATAATGAACACTTTTGAAATGGTTTTGAATACTTATGGAACAGTTAGGTGTAAGATTTAGAATAACAAACTTAGGATATGCTTAGTTTTGCCATTAGCTATAAATAAAAGTGGAGACCTTCTGGGAATGTTGCACCCCGGGAGTTATGAACATACACTTAGACTAGGGCCTCGCACTGCGGAGTAAGACGCCGCCCTATTATGGTTGTGGAACCGCGGTACTTTAGCATTGTCCGAGTGAAAATCTATATTAAGACACTAAGCTGGTTTTCCATAAGGAGTATTTGATATTGTATCTTATACTTTAATGTTTTTGGACTTGATTTGGATTTTCAATTGTTCAAACGCTTATTTATGTTTTTAACCTTTTATGATGTATTGAGGTTTCATATTTCAAGTAATGGTGGTTTTAGCATTTGCTTGCCTTTAACTTGATGAAGTGTGGCTGGGAGAACGCATGAGTTACTCCCCATTGATTGTGGTTGTTATATATATAACATGACAGGTTTTGGACGTTGTTGGGGTTCGAGTGAGAGCTAGCGAGTAGTAGATCCTAATCTTTTGTTTTCCTTTTTATTTTGGATATTGTTATACACTTTTGAGGTTTTAATTTTTAGCCCTTTTTAGTAAAAGTGGCAGTTGTATCGAGGTTTTAATTTTACACACTTCAAACAAGGTCTCCACTTTTATTTATAATAATCCCATTCAACAGTGTTTTCGCCACTATTTTGCACTAGATTTTATAGGGGATTACAATCGCACTCAATCATTCAGCTGCTCCATGACCATTCATACCGCATCTAGCACAAGACTCCTCCTGTTGAACCATAGCATGAACCGTCTGCTTATTCCCCAAAGATTGAGATGTCTTCAATTCGGTAATTTGGGCAGTCAATGCCTTCAACTGAGCTTCAACAACACCATCTGAACCACCCACCCTTGTACTACCTCTTGGGTTACCATACTCAGCAGTGTGAGTAGCCATTTCATCTATTAATTTCCAAGCATTGGCATAATTAGTGTTATTTTGAAACCTCTCGTTGGCAGAGGAATCAAGAAGAGCTCTATGGTCATCATACAACCCACTATAGAACTGGTTGCAAAGAAACCAGGTTTGAAAACCGTGATGTGGGACAGAACAGACTACTCTCTTGAAGCGAACCCATGCCTCATTCAGGTCCTCAGTGGGACCTTGTTTGAAGCTTGTAATTTGGCTTCTTAAAGCATTGGTCTTCTGCGGTGGGAAATACCTCTTATAGAATGCAAGAGTTAGGGAATTCCAGTCTGTAACAGCATGAGCCTCCATATCCAAATCATGTAGCCCCTCCGCAACACCATCTCGCAGAGAGAAAGGAAAGATCACCTGTTTTACTTGGTCCTGGGTTAGCTTAACAGTCAAAGGGATGGAGCAACACTAGTCAGTTAACTTCTCCATATGTTTAGTAGGGTCTTCACTAGCTCCTCCTCCAAACATCTTTTGCTCCACCAAGTTGATGTAAGATGGACGAATCTCAAAAGTACCATTGTCTATAGTAGGGAGCTTGAATCCTTTAGGAATGGATGCAAGGGTAGGCTCTGAATGGCTTGCTAATGTAGGCATGATTGTAGTAATGGCAGAAGTAGAAGTGTCTTCCTCTAAAGACTGATTTTCTGCAATGAAAGCGGCATAGGTAGAGTCAAGCGTACTCAAGTCTTCGGCTTGACGGATTTCCTTCCAAAAATTTCGTCTAGCACGGAGAGTCTTTTCTAGTTCGGGATCGAATGGTACGAGCTCGGACCTGTGAGACCTGGGCATAAACAAACACTAAAGAAAGCAATAAGAACGGTCTCAAGGAACTAGAGTTCCCTGAGACAGACAAACTAAAATAAATAAATAGAAAATTGTTGCCTCCCCGGCAACGACGCCAAAATTTGACAAGCTAATCGCACACCTATCAAATATAACCAATAGGCCTAAACTAATGCAGTAAAGTAAGTCGGGATCGTATCTACAGGGAGACAAATGTGTTCTATTCGTTAAATCTAAGTCCGTCTAAATAGCAATTTTGGGAGTTGTTTGTTTGGATTACTAAACTATGAGTAATGAAGGAAAGATAAAAGAGTCTAAAAATAAGGAGAAATAGCTAGGACTGTCGGTTCACCATGGGCTAACAACAGTCAAAGGTAGGGTCAAAGATTGGCCAAATTACGGTCTTAAGGTAGTGATAAGGTCATCTCGGTCCGCTAATCACCCTAGAATACTTCTAATATGCTCTCGCTCTATTAGGGTACCCTATTGTTCGTTGCAGGTCTGACTCTCTCTAATCTCTCGATCTAGGTCGAAGTTTACCAAATTAGTCAACTAGCTACATGCATTTAACCAATTAACCACAAGTAATTACTACGATTAACATTTCAAACATATAATTATTCTAGAACTAATATCCTGATTAAAATCGTCTCACAACCATGGCTCCCTTAAATCCTATCATGGAAAATTAGCTACGCATATTCGGATTAGTAACGATAACAATAATAGTGAATAAAGTATAACTAAACATGATAAAGATCCTGAAATAACAATTAAATAAAAACTAAAGCTAAAAGGGAAAGGAAGAAACGAATAAGGCTAAGGGAATTAAACGAAGAACAAAGAAGAAATTGATTACCGAAAGTAGAATAGTAGGGAAAGATTAGAAGTTTCAGATCCAAAAGTCTAAATGAAAGTAACGTAGAAAAGAGTTTAGCAGTATGAAAGATAACCTAATAAGTTTTATACCTACTCCTTAGATAACAAAAAGAGTAAATTATTGCTCAAGTAACTAATGGGCCGAAATCAACACTTAAACTTCACGGCCTAAGACTAAAACCTGTCGATCGACTAAAGAAGCTGTCGATCGACTAAACATCAAAACAGCCTGCGTAAAAAGAAGTCGATCGGCTAAACAACACTGTCAATCGACCAATCAGCAGTCCAGCAACAAGTAAATCCTTCTCTTAGCTTGTTCCTCCTTATCTTCATGCATCTCAAGGCTATGGTTCCCAAGCTCAACTCAACTAGTTTCCAAAATGCAAATCCGGGGATAGGATTTGGCTTGTTTATACGCATTCAGGTCCAATACCTGTATGGAACATGAAATAACCCAAAGTAGCCAATTCACGAGAGAATAGTAGGTAAACGCTACTCAAAATACATAGAAATGCATGCAAAATATGGTAGAATAAATGTGTGAATAAAGCATGCAACACCACTCCTATCTTCCTCACCTTCTGGTCCAGGATCTCCTTTGCCACCTCTTCATATGTCAATGAATCATCTAGCTGAAATGTCTCAGCCTCAATAATATGTGACGGATCACTAAAATACTTCCTTAGCTGCGAAATATGGAACATATTGTGAACCTTGTCAAGTGCCGGAGGAAGAGCTAATCGATAGGCTACTTCCCCAATCCTGTACAAGATTTCATATGGTCCAATGAACTTCTAGCTTCGCTTACCACGTTTCCTAAATCTCGTTACTCCTCTCATTGGTGATACCTTCAACAAAACTTTATCGCCTACTTCAAAATCAATATATCTTCGGTGTAAGTCCGTATAACTCTTCTGTCTATCATGCGCGGCCCTCATCTTTTGTCTAATCAACTGAGCTTGCTCAATCATATCTTGTATCATCTACGGTCCCAATACCACTGCTTCTGTTCTGTCATCCCAACACACAAGGCTTCGTTCTAAACTTCCTCATATACAAAACTTCGAATGGTGTCATGCCAATGCTTGCATGATAGCTATTATTGTAAGAGAATTCGATCAAGTCTAAACGATCCTCCCAAGAAACTCCGAATTCCATGACAAATGCTTTCAACATGTTCTCTAGAGTTTGTATAGTCATCTCTGTCTGTCCATCGGTCACATGGTAAAATGTTGTGCTTATCTTCAGTTTAGTAACAAAGGAATCCTGCAACTCTTACAAAATCTAGCTATAAACCGAGCATCTCCGTTAGACACAATATCCTTAGCTACCCCATTCAATTTAAGAATATTCTTCCGGTATGTTGTATCTAACTCGGCCTTACTCCAAGTATTTTTCATCGAAATTAAATATGAAGTCTTGGTAAGACGTTCCACTATCACCCAAATCATGTTGTTCCTCTTCTGAGTCCTAGGCAACCACACATTAAAGTCCATCGATATCGACTCCCATTTTCATTCAGGCACATCCAACAATTACACCTTCTCTTAAAGTTTCGTGTGCCCTCTTTTTACCTTATGACAGGTCAAACACCTAGAAACGAACTCTGCTACTTCTTTCTTCATCTCGGGTCACCAAAAAGTCTTCTTCAAATCCCTATACAACTTACCATCACCCGGATGAAGAGAATAGGATGTACAATGTGCTTTCGTCATCTTTTTCCTCAACTCCTTATTCTCCGACACACAGTACCATCTCCCATCAAACCTTATACTCCCAACTTGATGTGCCAAAAATCTCGGTGACACTCCCTTCTCGATACTCTCATTGTGCTCCAAAATCTTTGTGTCCAATAGTTTCATAGCTCTAATCTCCTTATACAAATCAGGTTCTATGGTTAAGTCACTAACCACATCTCTCTTTTTGGTCATATGAATTCTCATCTGTTCCACCTCCTCTCCTAGTCTCATCCTAGACAACACAGTGAACAAAGAATGCAATGACTTCTTACTCAAAGCATCTGCCACCACATTAGCCTTCCCCAACCCCCCCTTTTTTTATAAAATGTAAGTATATTATATCAAAAAGATAGGTCACCATACAAATGGAGAACGAAACCAATACATCGGAAAAAAATGAGGTTCGCTCCAACACAAAACATTGGGCTCATAAAAGGCCCATATCATAAGACAAAATCGGACGAAACATAAAAATTAGATAGAAACCCTATCCACTTTCCTATCAACAAAACTCGATTACTTTCCTCTTATAGAACAACCGGTGAAGCTGAAAAGACACTTCTCCTTCTTCATCGATAAGTTGTCACTCCCAATTAATCGTCGGATCCATATATCAGAACCCGTATTCATCTTGTATAAGCCTCTCGTTCTTATCTTCAACTCCTCAGCGGTGTTAGTGGCAAGCTTTTGAGGTCGAATAAGAGTGAACTCATGTTTACTAATATTCCATTGCTTCCAAACGTGATAGATGCATGCATTCATAACAACGTATATCATATATATCTTTGTTTCGGTCCCCTCCTCCTCAAGCTCTAATCAATAATGTCATGGGAAGGTAAGGAGATACCAATCCATTGACCCACCAGCTTAGTAACCTCTTTGCTGTAGTCACATTCAAAGAAAAGGTAGTCTATAGTTTCAGATCTATGGCCGCATATACAGCAGGTATCCTCTGTCCATATGTCAAGTCTATACAGTTTATCTTTAGTATTCATATTCTGCTGATAATAAATCCATGCTATGAATCCATGCTTTGGTAGTGACCATTTATTCCAGACCATTTTGTGCCAATTGATCTTCATTCCTTTTTCCCTTATGTAATCGTAGCCTATGGCAATTGAGTATCCCTGTCTAGTATTGTTACTCCATAGATTCTGTTGATATGCTTCTCTGAATGTCTCTTTAACATGACATTCTTTCCTCCAATACCAGCTAGATGAGGCTGGGGAAAAGTAAGTATACCAGTATTTGCCTTTAATGTAGTTGTGATTGACCCATTTGACTCAAAGATGGTCAGATTTAGAAATAATCCACCACAACAGCTTACCTACTGCCGTTTTGTTCCATAGTATGTCATCGTTTAGGCCAAGACCCCCATCCTCCTTAGGTTTGCATATTTTTTTTTCTCATGAGACCAAAGTTGTCTTAATATATTCAGTTCCACTATCCCAAATGAAATTTCTGCAAATAGCTTTTATTCTGTGTATTATTCCATTTGGCAAAATGAACAATGAGACCTAGTAGTTGTGTGGGGTTTTGAGAACAGTTTTAACTAGCATTAACCTCCCTGCATAAGATAGTATTCTAGCCTCAATTGATCTGATCCTGTAAATAATCTCGTCAATTAAGCCTTATAATCCATAGCAGAAAGTCTAGTAGTCTTTATAGGTACCCCAAGATATCTGAATGATAGTGAGTCCTCCACCATTCTTGACACCTACATAATTTCCCTTTTAATAGTGTTATTAACTCCATTAAAATATGCATTGGATTTATCCATGCTCATTTTAAGTCTTGATGATATAGAGAAGGTAGAAAAGGTTCTTAGAATGAGCATCATGGACGGCACATCTTCTTTGCAAAACAATAGCAAGTCATCTGCAAACATTAAGTGGGCCACTACTACAAAACTTGTGATGGACATCGGACTTTTCGCTATATGGACGTCGGATACACAACCGATGTAGAGTTTGGTCATGTCCATTGTGGATTAATGGACATCGGATTTTAAACCGATGTCCATTAAAATTTGCACATCAGATTTTTAGGAAAACCGATGTCTATTTGATCAATGGACATCGGATTTTTAGGAAAACCGATGTCTATTTGTTCAATGGACATCAGTTTTTTGCAAAAATCTGATGTCTATAATTATTATTTTTTATAAAAAAAAATATTACGTTGTTGCCCATATTAGTCGTACACATGATGACAATGCAAAATGATTCCATAATCAACAAAAAATATTTGTATACAATCAATTGGTTATCCAAAGCCAATTACAAAAAAAATTCATCTACATAATGTGTCAAATTTACTTAGACGACTAACCTATACAAAAATATAAACCGATATGTAAACTGACTAATTGTTTAAAAAAAAGGCCGAAGAGACTAAGACTACTTGGCAGCCTCAGATTTGCTCATCTCCCATTAGGCATATTACCAAGAGTATCTGGTTCAACACATCAAAGTTAACGAGAAAACAAAATATCAACATAGAAAATCCTATATAACTAACGAGACACATACATTACTATATTTTAAGTATCACAACTACTAGCAATACACTCACCTGAATCGTTATTGTCACCATGAACACTTTAATTCAGAAAAATAAGCATGAACACTTTAATTCAGAAATATAAGCATGAACACTTTATAATTCAGAAATATAATCAATCTCACAGTAAGTGCTTAATTATATCATTAAGCACATGATAATCAGATATCGTCACATGCTAAATCAAAGCCAGCGTAAGCAAATGATTAGCTGTAAACTTATTCGAATTCAAACCCCTTAAATTGATCGACCCTAATTAGCAAGTCTACCCATTTAAAGTTTGATACTTAAACACAACACCAATAAAGCTATATGTATCGTTAAGAACAATAATAAAATCCTACAACAACCTAATTAAGAATAGATCGAACAACCTATAAACCCTAAAAAAATTAAAACAAAATTTATGAAAAATGAGTACTTATTATCGAGAAACTGGCTGGAAAGAGGAGCAAGCATAGTTTTAAGGTTGAAAAAATCCCCTATGTGTACCTAATCAAACTAAGAAATGGGTTTTAGATACAACTCGGATATGAATAATGATGAAATTAAGCAAAGGGGTGAGAGAGCATACCAAGTACCAACTACATGACTACTCCACTGTGAAGGACTCAATACCCACAAATCTGGTCCAGCAACTAGATGGAAGGGCACCAGTTGGAGTACAATCGAAACTTTCTAGGATTGACCTGTATGTTGGATCAACCTGAAATGAAAAGTCAAGAAGAAGAAGATAGTTAATGCATTATCGGCGGGGGAATACAACATCATTAACCCATTAAATGTAGATACAATGACAGGAAAGCAAAATGAGTTAGGGTAAAATTGAAATAGAAACAAGAATAAAAGAAAACAAAGTGACCAAAGGATAAAGGACGAAGTCCAAACCGGCATCAATGTCATTGCTGAAGTCATCCTCTACTCCACACTAACGAGACTCCCCTTTATCCCGACTCTTCACCCAACGACATCCTCCTCCTCAATACTCATTACTCAATACTGATAGATTGATAGATTAATAGATTGATACAGAGAAAGATAAACAATTAATTAAAACCAAATTAAAACCCTAAAAAATTAAAATGAAATTGATGAAAAATGAGTACCTATTATCGAGCAACAAATATGCAAGAGCAATCGATAGTTTTGGCTGAAAGCAACTGGCACCGTTGGCTGTAAGGAACAGGCGCCGGTCTTTTTAGGAGTGCGTTTGGTAATGGCGATCGATGTGCAGTGAGGCGAGCAGTGGGTGCTAAGAAAGAGAGTGAATAACTAAGAGAGGAATGAAATAAAAAGATACGGGTAAAAAACTAAATGAGGTGAAAAAATCTGGAAAAGTAAGAAATCGGTTTTAGATACGACTGGTTTGTTAGCATATTTTAAGAAACCGGTTTTACAATATCAACGGTTTCTTATGTTAAGTGGGACATAATGGCGTTGGTTATTTAATTTTTTTAATTTATAATTTAATGATGATTTGGTAGGAAAGTGTATAAATTAAAGAAACCGGTTTTAGGTGGAACACGTTTCTTATTTTCTAATTATGAAACTGGGTTCGTAAAATAACCGGTTTCTTATGATATGAAACCGGTTGAAAGATCCAACAGGTTTCTTATTAGTGGTCTCTTTGACTTTTTTTGTAATAGTGTAATACAAATTATAACAAATCTACATAGAAAAATTGGGGGGAAAAGAGGAGGGAGAGAAAGAAAGAGTACAGAAGGTGATGTTAAGGACGAGGAGGGAGTACGTGGTTGAGGACGGGGTTGGTAGCCGGAGGGAGGGAGAGTGAGTACGGGGTTTTGGGAGTTAGGGTTTGGGAGTGAGAGTGAGGGAGAGGATTTGGGGAAGAATGTATGTAGTCGAAATTATAACTGATGGCAGTGAGGCAAATATTTTTGCCGCTTATAATTTTCACTTTAGATGCACATCGGTTAAATCTAATGTCTCATGTCCATGACTTTTATATAGACATGGGTTTTATTAAATATCACATGTCCTTTAAAATCAGAAATAATGGACATGTGTTTTTTAACGCAACCGATGTACATATAATTATATGCACATTAGTTTTTTGCAAACAACCGATGTGCATGATATGTACATCGGTTTTCTAGATAATCCGATGTCCATCGACTGATGTCCATAACGAGTTTTGTAGTAGTGGGCTATCTTCATAGGTTTGCATAGAGGATGATATTTGAACCCCCATTAGTGGTAGTATAATTGAGGAGTCTTGTGAGATACTCCATACATATATTAAACGAAAAGGGGGTTAGCCTTCCCTTCATGATACACAATTTTCATATCATAATCCCCAATCAACTCAATCTACTTTCTTTGCCTCATATTCAGCTTCTTTTGGGTGTAAATATACTTTAAGCTTTTATGGTCAGAAAACACTTTAAAAGTGGCTTCATACAAGTAATGTCTCCATATTTTCAAAGCAAATATAACAACTTCTAGCTCCAAATCATTAGTCGGGTAATTCTCCTCATACATTTTCAACTGTCTCGAAGCAGAAGCTATAACCTACTATTTTGCATCGACACTCACTCTAACCCATTCTTCGAAACATCAATATACACCTGTAAATTCTCACTTCCATAGGGTTAAACACTTTAGCCAATTTTTAAGTTAGCCAAGGTAACCACATTATCAAGGTGCACAACATTTGGTTTAAGTATATGAGAGGGACTGTTAATCCGGGTCTTTTTTTATCCTACTTCTTCACCATTGGTTCTAAAGACTTACTTTGCTGCAGACTGGGCAAGCTGTTAGATAGCTGTAAGTCTCTCAGTGGTAATTGTGTCTTTCTAGGCCAATCATTGATATCTTGGAAAACTAAAAAACAACGGACAATAAACAAAAGTTCTGGTGAGGCAGAATAAAGGAGCATGAGTTATACAACAAGTGAGTTGGTATGGTTGGACAATCAACTGAAAGATTTACATGTTCATTTTCCTTTACCAATCACTTTGCATTGTGACAAGAGGACATTACTCAGAATCCTATTTTCCACGAAAGGACTAAACACCTAAACGTGCACTGTCACTATGTTAGGATAAAAGTTGTGACGGTTTTCTGCAAACACAACACATCAGGAGTTGACTGTAGATAGCTGGCATCATGACTAAGCATTTAGGGACGTAGGAGCATAATTTCTTCTGTGCCAAATTAGGTCTTCATTTTCAAGCTGATGGTATAACTTAAAGGGGGAGTATTTAGATTAACTACTATTAGTAATAATTAACTAACTGGTATAAGGAAAGCTTAGTTAGTTATAGTTAACTAACTAATTATAATAGGCCGGTTTATATCTTCCTCCTTGTTTTATAAATAGATGATATTCACAATTGTACTAATCTAATTATGTTATACTCCCTCTGTTGGAAAAAACTCCGATTGATAAGGAAGATGGACCGGTACAATAATAAAACCACCTGGAAAATTTGTTGGAGAGTCGCGTAATAAATCAGCTCTCCTCAAGACGATTCACGCCCTCTAATAATTGCAGAGAGTTAATAGCGCGTCGTCCCCAGGATAAAACCCCAACGATAATAATACTCTCTTATCTGCGTATAAAAGAGGAGAAGCTCACACACAAGGAACACTTGACAATTTGTAAAAACTTTGGGAGAATATTGTCTTTTTTAATTTTTGTAAAGATCATATGTATTTTCACACACACCAAAAAACTGTCCGTATAACCATATATATACACATTTGGTGGAGTTAAAAACGTCAAAGAATAATAACGTTACACAAAGATCAAAGTAAATTGTAGTATTAATCCCAAAAAGACGTTAGTCCACAAAACGGCAAAGCTATTTGAATATAGTAGATTTATTAGGCTATTAAGCATTAATAATCATAGACCAAAGCAATCCATTAGCAAATATGGTCAATGGAAAAACGTTTGTAACATTGAATTTGGAAATTAAATGAGAATGTTTGACCTTTAGTTTAGAAACGGAAAATCACTAACATAAATATATATATATATTTTTTAAAAAGAATATAAATCAAATATTTATTGTGTATTATTTTTGTTAAAATATATAACACCCTCCGTCCCGGTCATTTGTTGTCCTTTGGTTTTGGCACAAAGACCAATGAACGGGGAAGGGGTCAATTACTAAATGACAAGTGGAATAAATTGAGTGTTAATGATCAAATTACTCCTCAAATTTATTCTTAAAATAGAAAGGACAACAAATGACTGAGATACCCAAAAATGAAAAAGGACAACAAATGACCGGGACAGAGGGAGTATTCAATATATCAAATATATTTCTCTTTCAAATTCTCTCAAAATCTTCTTCATCATCTTCTTCTTCCATTAATAATCTTCACCATTCATCAGTGATATTTTAATTTCATACATCTTTATAAAAAGTCAACATATGATTATATATAGTAGTAAAACACTAGAACTTGTGCAAGTTGGTCATTGTTCACTATCCAATGTCGTGACCTAGATCCACGATGTTCTGTAGAATATTATACCGTCGAACATATAAATTGACGAGTTTGTCTTACTAATTAAGGTTCATTGTTGTCATTCTTTATAAAATATAATTTTTTTATTATTTAATAATATGTCCTAGATACTATATTTGTAAATTTACATGCCAATATTTAAAACATTTTCTATTATCTCAATGACATATGTATTTGTTTTTCAAAAATAATGATTATTACTCATATTAGATTGTACGGTTAATGTTTGCTAAAAAAATTGTATGATTAATGTGATACTCAAGAGTATAGGTGGCAGTTGGCTGCGGGTCACCGAGCCACATTATGATCGGCTGTGGGTTGGACATGGCTATCATTTTTGTGAAAAATAAGGGCTAGCTTATAGGACAGTTGAATTGACGGCTCATTATCAGGTCTTGTTGATACAAATTGTATGCTTGACACATTTACCCTAGTTAGCATGACCTGTACACACGACCCATAACTTATTGGCTCGGTACAATCAGTAGGCACAACCAAATTGCCACCCGCCGTTAGGCATAACTTTACGTAGTTCGGTTAACGGTTTGGCACTGATAATGATAATAGAGACATGATCTAATCTCATTATTATTCGGTACATTTTAGGATAATCTAGCATCTTGCATTGTTTGATTTGGGTCAATATTTTTTATTTCTAGTATTGATTTTCATTCTTCACATGTTGATACTTAGCGTAAAAACTTTAGCCATTATTTAGTCGTTATTGTTATATTTTTGTGATATTATAGCCACTACATTAAATCTAGTTGTTAACGTCATATTTAAACTGAAAATTATCATTACGGAGTAACCCGTAATTACACGTCCAATTATCCCGGATTTATGAGTCTAGGCACTTGAATAATCGCCAATGTTACAAAGTGAAATCAAAGAAAATGATCCCAACATAAAATAAAATTAACATAGGAAAAAAACTAAAATGAATTAGATTACAGAGAAAAATCGTTAGGAGCCCTTTTATCCTGGAGGAAACGTTCTTAATACCAACCCTTTGCTCTTTCAGTTCTGAGCCGAGTCATTATGTGGTGAGAACTTGGGTGGAGTCGGGGTAGGGGGAGGATACATTCAGAAGGAAAACAACATGGATGCCTTGATTGCTGTAACACCCCCTTCTTACCCGGTCGAGGTAATCGGGAGATGTCACCATCTCGGTTTCCCGAGGTAGTGAATCGGAACTACAATTAAGTAACATTTTATATATAAATGACATGTTTAATGAATTACATACTAATAAATGAATAAGAAGTGAGAACTATACATTATACAACTCAACTACCATCTATATCGTCTAACATATAGCTATGCAACTCGACTCCAAGTGTCTGTATCTCGTCCCGTCTCCCGCATGTGCCAAAACCAAACCTGTACTCAAGCTGCTCCCCATATGACCAGAAATATCTTATGGTTCATCACAGGCCATCCCAATTAAAGCAGGCAACAGATTACAAGCAACCAACACACGTTAGTTTCAATAATATAAATAATCATGAAATGGCATGTAAATATAAATGTGCAATGCAATACAAGAGTAAATCACACGGCCTCCAAAACCACCTTACCAGTACCAGGGACACACCCGGAGTACCACACAACTAGTGACGACACTGCATCACCGCCCACTAAACAGCCGGACCGCAGTCCGTAAAATAGGTACTCGGGATACACCCGTGGTACCGAGCCCGGGCGCTAACCGGACCTCTGCCAGACATTGTGGCACCACACGAGTCCCTTCATAACTCAAGCCATTAACGTGCACATCTCTCTTGGAGTGGGAAGCTCTAAGAGGCGACCCAAGCATAAGACAGTCTCCCAACCGCCTTACGTCTCATCAACAACCGCGTATCACCACCACAACCTCCAACAACCATCACAATCACATATATCAAAATCTGCAACACAATGTATATCATTTATGACTCCCTCACATTAACATGAACCATCAACATGAATTGAATGCATGTGCCCACAATCATATCGACTCTTCGAGTCACCATACCGCGTTACGATGTTATGATGCAACCTCAATAACATTGTGAGACTAACAACAATTGTCAACTCTCATGTTATTGTGCAACTTAAATGATAATATGAGACCAACACCAATTATCCATTGTCATGCCACAAGGAGATCCCACCAATATTATAAAACCAACATCAAATATCAATTAATCATGTTATAATGCGACAACATCAACAATGACATATGTAAACACTCATATTATTGAAACCGAGTAGGAAAACCCTACCTTTAAGTATATTCTATAAGCTACTCGAAACAAGCAAGATCTTGCTTCATAAAACTGTCTCATCCTACACAAATTACATAACAACTATCACAACACATCCTATATGCTTTTACCATGTAAAACCCCTTATTATTACCCAATAATTACCCATTTATAATACTACACATTTATGGACCTGGAGTACTCAGTCGAGTGGGCTGTACTCGACCGAGTGCATGGCTGGGGGGTTTTGGGCAGGCTACTGCCATGGGGACACTCGGCCGAGCTTGGGTGACACTCGGTTGAGTAGTGTGTACTCGGTCGAGTGCCCAGTCTGATGAGTTGTTTTTTCGCGGTTTGATTAAGATGATTAGAGAGATATAAAATGATTTTAAGCAGTTCATAAATGTCATTTGAAAAATCTAATAACATTTTAAACATCCTCTAAGCATCCTAATCACCGCCTAAGCAAGGATTCGTCATTTTGGGGATTTCCTAGTTAGCATTTTCATTCCAATCGCGTTAGTAAATCAATCATCATCTCTATTCATTTTATAGTTGTTCCAGAGGTTGTTTTAAACCCTAATTTGGGTAAATTGGGGAATATGATTATATAGTGATGAATTTTGATTAGTATTCCATGTACATCATTGTATAGGTGACGATTTTATAGAAGAACAGTTCTAGCCTGTCGTTGTTTCGCTATTGCTTGTAAAGTTGCGAAATAAGGTATAGTTTCCGTACACAGTACAATTATGTGGTTAATTGCATTGGGTGATATTGTGATTGTCGTGGCTATAGTATTCTATATTGTGATTGTGATTATCGAAGATGTTGGTTTAGATATTGTGAGCCATGTTGGAAGATGGTTTCACCCCCTTGTTTCATCTCTTGTGACTCCCGTCACAAGGGGGATGTGCACATTAATAAGCTTGGGTTAGCTCATTGCAATGAACGGGAATTTGATGTCCACGCTGCGGTTTGGCATCGGCAGGGGTGGATTACTTGTTGCGATGGGAATTCGGCTACTCGTTGCGATGAGTGCCATTTGTTGTTATGGAGTTTGGAGGATATTGGAGTATTGCTTGTATTATCTTGTGCTGCATATTCTTGTGTGTGGTTGTGCTTAATTGTGTAATTGTACTAACCCTTCAAATGTTTTCAAAACTGTGGTGATCCATTTGATATTTCCGGCAAATGGTGAGCAGTGAGTCTAGCAAGTGTTGATGTTTGAGCTTGCTTGCGGATTTGGATGGGACGCCGTCGAGGCATTGACATTAGCTTCCGATGTTGTTTAGTAGACAATCACATTACTCGTTTGAGACGAGTTGTATTTTATTTTCACTTTGAGATTTTGGTTTATGCAACCTTGGTTTAAACTTTATTATTTACATTTCCTGTTTCATTATGGTATCTTTGATGTATACTACCTCGAATAACCGAGATGGTAGTACTCTCATTTGCTAAGGTAGGCCTTGGTAAGGCACTTTGGTAGATGGGGATTTTACAAAGTGGTATCAAAGAGACGATTTTGGAACCTAAAACCAATGAACCAATGAACATAGGGTGTCTAATTAAAATGAACCCGAGTATAAGTTGTTTGGAGCTACCGCAACGGTTTGGGAAACGTCCTAAAACCGCCTCATGGCCCTTATGACTTCGAGCCGGTCACTTCGGGGATGTGTCATGGGGATTGTTTGCATGTGTATGTTATCTTACCTATATATATCGTCGAATGTGTATTCATATGATGCATGAAGTATTGTGAAGTGATTTTGTGAAATGGGAGTGAAGTGTATAACATGAGTTATTGAGGCATATATGGAAAAGTTGGAGTGTTTATTTCTGCGCATTTTGAGTATAGAAACATGTAAAATAGGCTATATGGTATATATATGTTAGTCAGGATATGTGTTGAGAGGTTGTTTTGCATGACTCGGCCGAGTGCGGCAGGGTACTTTAGCGAGTAGAGGGTACTCGACCGAGTTTTCGGGCACTCAACTGAGTGAGGTTTTTGTGATTTTGAAGGTGGCTATTGAAATGTGGTCACTCGGCCGAGTAGAGTAGACGCTTGACCGAGTGGAGCATACTCGACCGAGTGCCTAGAGTACTCGACCGAGTACAGGCTATATGACTTTTAGGCCAGCTACTGGAGTGTGAGCACTCGGCCGAGTAACACGAGTACTCGACCGAGTGGCGCAGAGTACTCGGCCTAGTACCTCTTTGGGCGAGAGATATTTTGTTTTGAGCCATAGGCTATGTGCTTACGGTTGTTTTGGTTATTGAAGCTCAAAATGCCGCCAAGGAGATCAGTTGTCATGGCTAGAGCCGCTAATATAACCCTTGAGGATATAGCAAGGTTGATTGAGCAGAATGATGCGCTCACTAAGGCCTTGAAAAATGTGGGAAGGGAGCGTGAGGTAGTTGTGGATGCATCTGCTCTAAGCACTGCTATCTCTCACCATCATCCTACGATGTATGAGGGCATAGGAGCACCCAATCTGCTCGATAACTGGTTCAGTGAGATGTAAATCATATTTGAGGTGGTTACCTGTCCGAGAGACATGAAAGTGGATCAATCGACCTTTTACTTGAGAGGCTAAGCTAGGGGATGGTGGGCCCGAGAAAAGGTAGCTGTACGGGAGTACTATAAGAATCGATGTGAAGCAGCCATTCCCTGGGAGGAGCTCAAAGCTACGATGAGACATGAGTTTGTTTTGGAGCATGCTCATAGTAAGACGAGAGCTGAGTTTGACTCCTTTGTCATGACCGACAACATGACAGTATCCGAGTATTACATCAAGTTTAATGAGCTAGCCCGATATGCTGAGGATATGGAGATGAGTCAACAAAGCCTAGAACTCCATTCCGAGAAAGGGTTGACGCTGAGGATTATGGAAAAGTTGCCAGCTGGGGTGATCATTGATTTGAAGGATATTTATGAGAGACCAGGGCATGCTGAGCGACTTGCTAACATGGCTAAGGAGGCAAAGGAGAAAGTGAGTGAGAAATGTAAGGCTGATGGTGAAGGTCGTGGTCCATCAAACTACAAGCGGGGTAACTTCAACCAAGCTAGATCGTATTCCGGGGGATCTAGCTACGGTGGGAGCTCGCGTTACAGTGGTAGAGGTGGATGCAGTACCAGTGATAACATGAACTTAACATGCTACAATTATGGTAGAACTGGCCACAAGAAGTTTGAGTGTAGGAGCAGTGGAGGAGGAGGCTTCCATCGACCTTATCAGGGGAACTTTTCCCAAGCTCCGAGTCAAAGTATATCTAGTAACCGGCTAGCAGGGTCATGGAATAACCAAGGTGGTCAGAGCAACAACAACAGTGGCGGTTACAATCGTAATGGTGGATCCTATTAGTGCCCGAATAACAATGAGAACCATAATTCGGCGGCCAAATCTACCGCATCAGCGAGTACGGTGCAAGGAGGAGGTCAGAAAAGCAGCGGGAAGTTGTTTATGATGGATAAACAAGCGGCAGAGGATGATGCTCAAGTCATCACGGGTACATTTCCGATTAATCATAAACCAAATTTTGTGTTATTTGATTCGGGTGCTACCCATTCCTTTGTGTTTAAGAGTCATGCCTTAACAATAGGTATAGAGAAGTTTGAGTTAGTAAAATTTAATGTGTTCATACCGTCGGGAGAGTCTTTGTCTTGTCGTAAGTTATATAAAGGGGTGTCTATGGTTGTTGGGCAAGTAGATTTTCCAGTTGACTTACTTGAGTTTCCTAGAGATGGGTTTGAGGTCATTGTAAGGATGGATTGATTGGGTAAGTATGAGGCTAAAATCAATTGTCATCAGAAAATGTGTCTTTAAAAGGTCCTAAGGGCATTAGAGTGTCTTATCGGGGTGATAGGCTTATCGCGTACCTAACTAAGATACCCTAGGCTTAGCTAACAAACAAATATAGTTATAGAAGTAGGAGTCGATCTCAGGGAGACGCTGGATGTAATATGACAAGCTATGGGTAGAATTCTATCAAGGTCGGTCACAATTTGGTTTTGGTTTGGTTCTTTAAGATGAAAACAATTATGTAAATTAGATGTAAACAATTATGATAAAAGATCTAGAGGTATTGGGGTTACACATGTATAGATTAGCATAAGACGATGTCAAGTTAGAAGAACATAGGTACCAATTCGGCCTATTACTCAACCATAGAACGATTACTAACGAGCTTTCGCACAAATTAGGTCGGTCTACTAAACATGCTTTGCCTAATTCAATTCCCGAATTTCGCTCTTAGAAAAAAAATAACAAATTAATCTACGATCATGGCCAATAATCAAAGATTTAACAATACGAAACAAGCATGAACTATAAACAACAAATTGATATTATGATTCTCTAGCTCAACATAAAAGAAATTCTAATCAAACATGCCTTCCCCGCCCCTAGATTAAGGAACTACTCACACATATTAACAATAAAACTAACAACGATTATATATATAAACATGAACATGATAACGATATATAAAATTAGTAATGAAATGATAAAGTAAATTAGGGACAAAAATTACCAACTTGAAGAAAACAAGAACAAGAACTTGCAGGAAATAACAATAATATAAGCCCGGAAACCAACTTGAAATAACTTGAACGATTGTAGTAAACGATTACAAACTATATTATTAAACTAGGGTTTTGATGTGAAAACTGAAATGTAAATTATTAGATGATGAACTTAGACGGAATACAAGAGTTTATATAGGAAAAGGAGAGGAAGTTGAAGCGTTTGACGTTGAGAAGCACGTTCCCGGTACCTCGGGGACACGTCCCTGATCGCAGATGCAGATGCCTAGCTATACTTAGCTAAATATGCTTCCACGAGCCTCATACTTGCTTCCCCTGGAAGTAGGGGACATATACCCGATAGGGAACGTGGCTAATTATTTTTAGAGCTTAATTCTTCAATAAAATCATCAACTTACATCCCCTAGGGGTAGGGGATGCGCATGGAGACGTGTGAAATCTTCAAATATCTAGTAGAACTCCAATTAGGCTCCATTACTTCACCCAAGACTCAATCAAATCCCGTTCCTTCTTCCTTGGGATGCGTAAAATTTCCCAAAATGCCCTTTCATGGCCGAAACTCGTTCCTCGTAGCCTCGTGTTCCTTGGTAGATGCCAAAATGGTAAGAAAAGGCCATCAATTCCTCCATTTCCTACAAAACACAACAAACACATGCAAAGTACCTAGAACACGGAATTAGCTCACATAATCACTTCGTAAAGTGCAAATGACATGTAAAAATAAGCTAAAATGGGGATGAAAATCCTATAAAAATAAGACACATCACGGGGGTTTGTCGTGAAGCCCAAGGTTAAGATTATTGCAGCTATGACCTTAAAGTCATATTTGAGGAAGGATTGTCCCATGATTCTTTGTCACGTGAGAGATACTCGGGTGGAGGAGCCCTCAGCAGCAGATATACCGATTATGGGGGAATTTGAGGATGTCTTACCGGAGGAAATACCGGGGTTACCTCCTAAGAGAGACATTGACTTCAGTTTAGAGCTTATACCGGGAACAAGACCTATATCTAAGGCCCCTCACCGTATGAGACCGAAAGAATTAGAAGAGTTGAAGAAACATTTGAATGAGTTGCTAGATATGGGGTACATCAGACCTAGTGTATCACCTTGGGGCGCGCCAGTTTTGTTTGTGAAGAACAAAGACAGTGGCTTGAGGTTATGCATCGACTATAGAGAGCTGAACCATGTTACCGTGAAGAATAGATATCCTTTATCGAGGATTGATGATCTATTCGACCAGTTGAGTGGCGCTGGGGTGTTCTCGAAGATCGATCTAAGATCGGGGTACCGCCAGTTGAGGATTAAGGATGAAGATATTCCCAAGACAGCTTTTCAATCACGGTATGATCACTATGAGTACGTGGTGATGCCTTTCAGGTTGACAAATGTGCCAGCAGTGTTTATGGATATTATGAATCTGGTCTTCAGTCCGTTTTTGGATAGGTTCATGGTGGTTTTCATTGATGATATCATACTCTATTCCAAGACTAAAGAGGAGCACAAGGAACATTTGAAGTTAGTATTGCAAACTTTGTGAGATAATGAGCTATATGCTAAATTATCAAAATGCGAGTTCTGGTTAGAGAAGGTGGCATTTCTGGGCCATGTGATTTCAAAGGATGGGGTAGCAGTTGATCCAAGAAAGACTGAAGCGATGTCAAACCGGGAAGCACCAAAAAATGTGGTTGAAATTCGGAGTTTCTTGGGTTTGGCCGGGTATTACATGCGGTTTGTGAAGAATTTTTCCAAAATTGCTTGACATATGACAACATTGATGAGGAAGGAGAATAAATTTCATTGGGACAAGAGTTGTGAGATGGCATTCTAAACCTTAAAGGAACTTTTGACTACATCTCCTATCTTAGCCTTGCCAGAGGGGAGCGAGAACTTTGAGGTTTATACTGACGCTTAGAAGAATGGTTTGGGTTGTGTCTTAATACAGAACGAGAAGGTGATTGCTTATGCATCAAGGCAACTGAAATCATATGAAGAGAACTATCCTACTCACGATGGGAACCCGGCTGCGGTTTGGCATCGTCAGGGGTGGGTTACCTGTTGTGATATGAACTCGGCTACTCGTTGCGATGAGAGCCATTTGTTGTTATGAAGTTTGGAGGATGTTGGAGTATTGATTGTATTATCTTGTGCTGCATATTCTTGTGTGTGGTTATGATTAATTGTGTAATTGTACTGACCCTTCAAATATTTTCAAAACTGTGGTAATCCATTTGATATTTTCGGCAAATGGTAAGCAGTGAGTCTAGCAGGTGTTGATGTTTGAGCTTGCTTGCGGGCTTGGATGAGACGTCGTCGAGACATTCACATTAGCTTCCGCTGTTGTTTAATAGACTATCACGCTACTAGTTTGAGACGAGTTGTAATTTACTTTCACTTTGAGATTTTGGTTATTTAACCTTGGTTTAAACTCTATTATTTACATTTCCTGTTTCATTATGGTATCTTTGATGCATACTACCTCGGGTAACCGAGATGGTAGTACTCTTGTTTGTTAAGGTAGGCCTTGGTAAGGTACTTTGGTAGATAGGGGTGTTACACATATTACTTATACTAATCACTAATTAATAAATTCCATATAAACCCCCAAAAGTTAGGGTTAAAACAAAAGAAAGAGAAAATGTATATTTTAACTTAAAGAAGAATAAGGTGTATAATCCTCTAATCCAAGCTTGAATCCCATCGAGAAGGTTATGGAAGGTTCTAGAGAGAGGGTAGAGTGTTTGGAGGCTTTACAGAGAAGGGTGGAAATGAATTAGGGTTAGGTTGGAAAAGATCTCGAGCATAATTTATTTTTGTTAGAAATTATTAATCTCATATTTCGACATATTCATATATGTGACAATTAATTTAGTCATAAAATTAAATTTAGATCTTATGCATGCAAACATAATTAGAAAAGGGAAGAAATAGTCATGCTTACATTGAGTATTCGGATATATGGGCACAAATGAGTTCTCCTACTCACTTGTTCTTGAGCTTTCCTTACTAATGGAAGAACAAGGATTCAAGGATAGAATCCCTCCCAAAGATGAATACCCAAGATAACCTCTTAAAAATAAATATTATTTGAATCTAGAACAATATTTATCTTACTATAAATTGACCCTAAATATTGATTTTGGTCTCTTGTTATTTCGGCCAAGAGGGGATAATTTTTGGAGTTTTATTTCTCTAGTATTTCTTAAGATTTAGAGAGTTTTTATTTCTTACACTAGAAATATTATGTGAAGTATGAATGAATAATTAGAGAGGAAAAACTCTCTATAATGCCCTTTGAAAAACCGGTGGGAAGGAGGGATTGAGAGCTAATGCATGGACAAGTTTTTCTATCCAAGAAAACATAGGCTTGCATGGCTATAAGCTAGGTGTATAATCATTTTGTTTCCACTTAAATAATTTACACAAATTAAACATATCACTCCCTCCATTTTTCGGCACCTATATAAAGTGGGAAGTCCATTTTATATTTTGTCATTTGTCAATTGTTACATGTCACTAGTCATGTAAAATTGTCATGCATTTTCAACATATTAAAAATCAACGTATTAATAAAAATACGTCATGTACAAAAACGACTTAGTAATTCATAATTACTTATACCAATTATAAATAATAACAACTTTTATTTATAATATATATTATTCATCCAGTTTCAATTGTTTCCGTAAACAATAATTTCATCTAAGTAATAAAACAATTCGATCACTTAGACCGTATCTTATTTAATCAAATTACAATGAGACACGTAAATATCACTTCCAAAATCGCCCATCAATTTTAAGCAATTTAATTAACTCGTATCGTCATACGATCAATTAAATATTCAATTAAGAGTGTTATCCTTTAGGTATGACCTAAGGGGATCAACTGATCACCACCGTCGCACGACAGTAATGTCAAACTCTAGTAAGCCAATCATTACCGATATGTGTGGACCAGTTGACATTAAAATATTACTTCCCACATGTATTCTTAAAATGAGACTTAAACATATGATCATCATGATCGACAGTTGTGATCGCATTATTGTCAGAGGACACATATTCCAACAACCTCCCACTTGTCCTCGACAAGTGTGCGTCACCAATTCTCTTGTCCTATTACTATCTCCCACTCAATGCAAGGTGTCTTTCAGGTCGTACTTGCAAGTGATCATATCTAGAGTGGTTTCCTCGATCTGGAGAATAACTGATTGACCGAAATTTATCTACCATAGATACCTTCTGAGCGTGGCCACGCATTTCCAGTTCATTACTCCTCGAGTGGCCCTGAGATATTGTTATAACCCTGACAAGGGGTGGACAATTCCTATTGCACTTATTCCCTTCGACTAGCCACAGCTATCATAACCCAAAATATGCCCATTTGACCCCATTTACGAAGGTCGTAGTAACATAAATCAAAGTTAATCTGTAACTGTACCACCTTAGGCGAATAGTCTTTATTCAAAAGAATCGACTCATTAGAATACTATAGTAGCTCTCGCCACGACCAGGCTATATAAATTTGCCAGAACTCTATAAGCGGTCATTAGCCCGACAAAGTGTTCCTAACAGTCTGCCTATGTGATCGACTAGTCATCTCATATGACTCTATGACATTTGAACTTGCCATCAATTGCATCACACTCTAGTCACTTTGTAGACACCTCGTTTCTGCACCCCTCGCAAACCACCCGGTGATGATTGGGCCGCATGTTTGATTCGCGGAACGATTAGTGACAGTTCGTAAGATTATCGTCAAGTGGTTGCTCAAATATTAAACGTCAACCTCTTAGTTGTCATCTACGTGCCGATACGGTCGTTTTGGCAGTAATTAGAGTACATTTGAGTCCGGTCAAAAACCGTCTCCATTTTTCGATATTTGTTAAATCCGAGTCGAGAATGTTGGAATGTTCCGGATATTTCTATTCCATATTTATCAAATTTTATCTTTTGGCAAACAATATCCCGTAATATTCAAAAGATAATCGAATTAAATCCGTCCTACCATAACTTAAACACGGAAATCTTTCTTAAGCAGGAGAAACCTCACGGGAACAGATGACAGCAGTCTTTGCGCCTCTTCCAAGAGACGCGATGGGCTGCTGTGCCTCTTCCCAGGCCCTTCTTTGCATGATTTACGTATCTTTTTTATATCTTTCCGAGATTCACTTCCAAAGAGTCTCCGAAACCCTATTCCTTCACGTGATTAGTATAAATAGGAGCTTTCGTTCCTCATATTTCTCACGCGAGTGTCCGCCCTTCTCTTCTCCCTTTGCATTCTAGACTTTGTTCTTACTAATTGGCGCCTACGTGCTTGGACTTCCGACCACGTAAGCTCGGATCTTTCCGGGTACCAGCCTCTCCGTTGCATGACCGACCAATTTGACCACTACACTCAATCAATCTAATTAATCAACTTGTTAAATCGTTTTCCTCTTTCGAGGGCACTCTTTCCTTGCATTCACGTCGAGCATCACTAATCGATCTTCTTAGTTCTTCTCGTTCCGTCAACATGTAAGTCTGAGGGTGTATATTCCTTTTATTTATTGTATTTTAATTATTGTATAACAATTGTAAGGTTTATGTCGAAAGTACCTCGTTAAAACCGATTTCAAAACCATCTTTAAAACCCTTTTTTGCGGATTTCCAGTGGACAGACGTCAAGAAAAGACGCAAAGAAGCGCTGCGCCTCTTGAAGGAGCGCGGCACTGCTGCGCCTCTTCGTGAGGCCGCCGCAGATTCTGCTTCTTTTCTTCTTCCTCCGTCCTCGTAATTCGTACCAAAATTATTCCTTTTGTTTTGTTCTTCATCACGGTAATTTATAAATCATATGTATGTTGTATATATTTCATCATTCATGCTTAATTAGTCCTCAAGTCCGACTTAAATCCCTTATAATCAATATTCGCGGGTTTTCGTCATTAATATTCAACCCGAGTTTTAGAGGTTCAATTCGTTCATATTGAGTTTCTGGGATTCGTTGTTGATATATTTTCATCTGTTTTTATTCATTGATTCATCATCATTCATCATGTTTAGTTTAATTAGTTAATCGTTTGTTAGTTCGTTCATTCATTAACATCGACCCTTCACATAATTAATCCGTTTAAATCCGTCTCATCCATGTTTTACTGTTTTATGACCTAACTCATATGTAAATAATTCATTAATCACTTTCACCCGAATCAAAAATCATAATCAGTCCATTAATTCACCAATTAATATTAACGGTTTTGCGATTCGGCTTCACGCCCGAGAACTCACCCTTGGAACAGACGCAAAGAATCTGCGCCTCTTCCAAAGGCGCGATGATCTCTGCGCTTTGTTCGGGTGATTTTGTCCCGAATTCCGTTTCGCCTTGACCTAGTTTGTTTAGATTATGTATTTATCAACTAATATCCGTAATATCACCTTCGATCGTCGTGTTTTATCCTTTTATTCTTTTATTCTTTTTATCAAATTATCCGTTTTAGCGGTATTTTCGACATAAATCTTTGTCTCCAATGTAATTATTGTAATTTTCATTATTGTAATTTATCGTTATTGTATTTATCCTATTTCTTGTATGTTCTCATATGTAAATCAACCTTAAATCCCAACTTCGACCCAATTGTATGCTAATTACGTGTTTCACCGACTTAGTCTAATTCTCACATGTTAGGGTTAATCTAATGGATGTTGCATTGCATGCATATAACCGACAATATATCAAATACGAATAACTTCCCTAATCATTAGTAGAGGCCGCTATCGAGGCGGGCGGGATTAGGTGTTCGATCAAAAGAGCTTCCTAATACGTACCCTCACCCCTTACTCCAGATCTCCGTGAGCACCCGTGTTCATTGGCATCCACGAGAGTCATTCTAGACATAGAATGCTAAGGGTAACGATTGCTTGGTGTTCATGTCACTACTTTGTGTCTTGACATGACATGAGGTATTCGACGGTTCCAATTTCCCATAAAAATTGGTGGCGACTCCATACAAAATGCAAACGCTTGTTTTCGAGCCCCTTCACCAAGCGCCCCGTGGGCGGCCCGCTGTCCACGGTTTGGCGACTCATTGGGATAAATACACTTACGTGTAGCCAAGGGTGAAACTTGAACAAGGTTAGGGAATAAGTTTGTACAAGACAATTGTCGGTTTTCATAACTCGGTCTTCCTAGACCGTTTAATTCGGCCTTCCTAGGCCCAACCCAACCCATTCGACCAATCGTCCCGTCTAAACGGTCCTAATTCTTATTTGGGCCTAAGGATGGATAGCGATTGACGTCATCCATACCATGATGCTTACTCTTGTTTGTATCAAGGGCCTTCACTACTTGAGGAAATGGACTAGGAATCGGCCTTACTCTTGTTTGGCACGAGCCTCTCCACGGACTTCGGGTTTGATGGTTCGGTATGGCAACCTACCCTTTAAACCAAAACCCTTCTAAATGCACTCAGCATCCCGTTATAATGCTTGTATAAATATGTAAACCTTACGTGATCACCATTTCAAAACAAAATCATGACGAATTTTCAAAAAATCAAAACCCAAATTTCAATCAAGAATTTCGAAATAGGGCCTTTAATTAGTACAAAATCCGGTCAAAACTCTGTCCGTTTGTCGTGTCAAAATTCGGGCCACAAGCCCATTTCAAACCTCACTTCGAGTCCACTCCTACAACTACACTATAGTTGACTAGGACGCACATTTTCAAAGACCTTGTCTTTCTTCAAAACTCACTCAACACAAGTGGCACACACCCACTTCACGAGTCAAATTTTTCCTCTTTTAGCAAGTGTGATAGAAAGGTCGATCGTGTTTTGATTCGTCGCCGATCTCTTATCCAGTTTCCAAGATGCCCGGATCAAGTGATGATACGAACCTCCAACAAATTCAAGAAAGTAATGATCGAATCCTAGCCCGCTAGCCCAAATGCAAGTTACCCAAAACCAAACCTATGACCGCCTCGAGCTCATCGAAGGCCGTATCTTTGACGTAGAGGGAAGGTTGCCTCCCATTAAAGGTGAAGTACTACAATTTTCCGACGACGAGTCTAAAGATGAGAATCCAATCATAGGGACAACCGCGGTGAGAAAAGACTCCAATACCTAGAGGAGCAATTGATGTACCTTAAGGGGGATGACATTTACAGGGAGAATAATCGTAAGTATGAAGCCGTCAATTCCAAATTGCCCACTAACTTCAGCATGACGGATATCCCTAAGTTTAAAGGACATGAGAACCCTTTTGAACCACATCCGTGCCTTCAAGGATTACATGTCTATCAAAGGCATCAAACCCGAGATGTTCTTAAGGATCTTTCCTTCATCTCTCGACACCATCCCAAAGCAATGGTTCTACACTTTAGACCACAAAAAGGTCGCTACTTGGGAAGACGCCGCGATCGAATTCTCAAAACAATACGCGGATAATGCCGAGATCCAAGTTAATATGCGCACTCTAGAGGTTCTTACCCAGAATGACAAGGAAGGATTCACCGACTTTCTAAGTAGGTGGAGGAAGACTAGTACTCAACTAGTAGAACGCCCGGATGAGGCCACTCTTGTGGAAAAGTTCGTGGATAATCTCAAGCCCATATATGCCAACCATTTGAGATATCAAAACATAAAGACTTTCAAAGACTTAACCGTTTTAGGGACACGAATTGAAGATGACATCCGCAAAGGACTCTTGTCCAAAACGGTAGGTCGAGGATACCAAGGGTCCACAAGTCGTTCATACGGCTCTACTAGCAAGACCGACGAAGTTAACCTTCTCGAGCCATCCAAGAAAACTAGCCCACCAAGGAAGTTCACAAACCTTGGGGATACATACTCCAATGCTCTAAAAAGGCTAGTGAAGCAAGGCAAACTCCAACCCATTGGACCTACTCCCGAACCCGAAAGGAAATCCAAATTCTGGGACGAAAATTCCTACTGTGAATACCATAGGGGCAAGGGGCACGACACAGAAAAATGCTACAAGTTGAAACACGTGCTTCAGGATATGATTGAAGACGGTCGACTTCCAATTCCACCAGGAGGTAAGCCCAACAACACTCAGAATCCTCTTGGAGTTCTAGTGATTACAAGTGACGACTCTACCTTAGATTGCTCACACCTTATTTCTCCTACCGAAAATGAAATTCATACAATTGAAAAAGAAAGACTCTACTCTACCATCTCCCCTACCATTTCCGACTTCATCACATGGGCAAAGAGTGTAGATAGACAAGTATGGGAGCTAGAAAACATGGTAACAACCTTGCGCAATCCCAATGCAACACCTAAAGAGCGCGTACCATTGACCTTCCCTCAAAATGCCACTATGCAAGAAGTAGTCATCGTGGTCGACAAGCTAGTCGATCAAATCATACAACTAGAAAGTGACATCATGAGGATGAGGGAACTAGCCGCAATCAATGGGGTTTGGGCCGATGACGATGAAGACGAATATCTCATTGAAAACTCCTTAGTCAAGGAAATAGTCCAAAATGGCGAAGACCAAGATGTGGATCACCTAACTCGCTCGGGTCGTCCATACCAAAGCGCCACTCAAAACGGTCCAACCAACGTCATCACACCAAACGACAACGAAGATGACCCCACTGATCATTTGCTCAAGCAATTACAAAGAACCAAGGCTGATCTTTCAGTCTGGCAACTAGTGGCAAGCTCATTTCCACACCGCCAAGCTTTACTGCAAGCTTTGGCCAAATTGAATGTGGCACATAACTCTACTCCCGAAGATGTAGTCAACTTGGTCTTCCAAGAATCACCGAAGCTAAGTAATCCTATTACTTTTTAGGATGAAGACTTGCCACCTTTTGGCGCAGTCACAACCTTGCTCTATACATCACCGTCATCTGTCTAAAGAAGAATGTGCCAATGACCTTGGTAGATGATGGCTCATGATCAACGTCATACCCCTCAAAACGGCACACAAACTAGGCATGAAAGAGTCGGACTGGACTCCTACAAATCAAGGTGTACGTGCATATGACGGTACACGACGAAAAGTGGTAGGACTTGCTAACCTAACTATAGCAACAGGACCAATCGAACGAAAGGTCAACTTCCAAATAGTCGACATCGAAGCTTCATTCAACATACTTCTGGGAAGGCCTTGGATTCATGCTTCCAAAGCGGTAACATCCACCCTTCATCAAAAGATCAAGATCCCACTAAATGGCAAGGTTGTGACGATCACTTCGTCACCCATCAAGGCCATAATCGAGAAGCAATCAAACAATCAAGTCCTTGCGGATCCCATATACGAACTTGGGGGCTTCCAAAGTGTAAATGTCATAGAAAGTGAGTTGGCACCCTTATACTATAATCCCTACTCCAACTTGGTGGTCAACCACATACTCAAGAACCAGGGATACTTTCCTGGAATGTCTTTAAACCCAGTTCGGAAGAACACCTTCGCGCCATACAAGAAAGGCAACTCATCAAGAATACCACTTGGACTAGGGTACAAACCCACAACAGAAGAAGTTCTCGAAATGCTTGCCCAAGTCCAAAATCGCAAGTATGTAGGAGTCCAAATGAGGCCATATCTCCCCACCTTGAATGGATACTTCGTTCAAGAAGGAAGTTCGGAACTCTTTCATGGATTTCCCGAACCTTGGCATTACCTCGAGAAGAAGTTAGCCGGAATCGAGATCTTTCACGATTGCTACTTCATCCCTCCAGAAACGGTTCCTACCGTCAAAACCCGTCAAGCACCTTGCTTAGACGAACAAGCTGTTAGCCTCCTATTTGGAGAGGACCGATTTGTTAGGGCCGCGCAGGATGAGATCATTACTACGATACTTCAAGACGATCGCTTCAACCCCACCGCCTTGATCACGGAAATCGACACAAAGCAGCAGAAAGGGTGGAGGAAATCAATCAAATGGACCAACAATCAAGGAAGACTCTTCAAGCTCACCACTGGAGAAGGAGAGATGTTCAAAGAAGAACCAGAAGACGACGAGTTCGAATCAGAGTCGGAGTCGGAGTCAGAGTCAGAGTCTAGAGGAGTCATTAGAGAGTCTACTCCTGTCGTCATCCCCACTCCCCTCGTTTCTCCTAGCTTATTTTCAAGTAGTCACAGTAGTTCGGGAAATGCCCCAATTACTGTCCCTTTGCCGCCACTATCCATCGATCAGTTGGCTCATTTGTTTCAACTTTACTCAAATCTTAATATGAATAAATCAGGTTCTGCTTACTCTTTGCGTTATTTTTGCAGTGCATTTTATGATGATACCGAGGATGACCAAAACCCAGACTTGACCGAAATACCTCCCTACGTAGCCAAAGAAATACTACAGGAAGGGGAAGGGGGACCTGTAATTGAGGACACCGAACCCATCAATGTAGGAACTGAACTAGAACCCAAAGAACTTAGGATAGGGACTACCTTGAGCTCTACCGAACGGGCCGACTTCATAGACCTCCTAAATGAATTCAAAGACGTTTTCGCTTGGTCCTACAAAGACATGCCGGGATCGACGGGGATATCGCCGAACATAGGATTCCGATTAAGCCAGGTTTCAAACCCGTGAAGCGAAGCTTCGACGAATGAGAACAGAGTGGGCTCTAAAGATTAAGGAAGAAGTTGACAAGCAATTCAAAGCCGGGTTCATCAAAGTTTCCGAGTATTCTGACTGGGTAGCTAACATAGTACCCGTACCCAAAAAGGATGGGAGAATCCGAGTTTGTGTTGACTTTAGGGATTTGAACAAAGCAAGCCCAAAAGACGACTTCCCTCTACCTCACATTGACATATTGGTAGACAATACTGCAGACCACGCATTACTATCCTTCATGGATGGATATGCGGGTTACAACCAAATCAAAATGGCCATGGAAGACATGCATAAGACCGCGTTCGTCACCCAATGGGGAACCTATTGCTATACAGTAATGCCGTTCGGATTGATCAACGCCGGAGCTACATACCAACGCACCGCGACTACACTCCTACATGACATGATGCATAAAGAAGTCGAGGTATATGTGGATGACATGATCGTCAAATCCAAGGAAAGAGAGGGACATATTGCGAACCTTCGCAAGTTCTTCGCAAGGCTGCGGAAGTACAACATGAGACTCAACCCTCAAAAATGCACATTTGGGGTAACATCTGGCAAACTCCTAGGATACGTCGTTAGCCAACGAGGCATAGAAATAGATCCTTCCAAAATCAAAGCTCTGATCGAAATGCCACAACCTTAAACAGAAAAAGAAGTCAGAGGATTCCTGGGAAAAGTGCAATACATAAGTCGATTCTTATCGAAACTTACGATGATTTGCGAGCCTATCTTCAAGAAACTCAAGAAAACAGACCACACCATGTGGGGACGACGACATCAAAAGGCGTTCGACAGAATCAAGGAGATATTGGCTAAACCACCAGTGCTCATGCCACCACAACGAGATCAACCTCTTGGTTTATATCTCACAGTAACTGAAACTGCCATGGGAGCCATGCTGGCTCAAACCGTAGGAAGCGAAGAAAGAGCTATTTACTATCTAAGTAAGAAGTTCTTGGAATACGAGCGCAAATACTCACAACTCGAAAAGACATGCCTCGCTCTTGTGTGGGCAACAAAGAAGCTACGTCACTACATGCTTAGCTACTCTGTCAAAATATTCTCCAAAATGGATCCAGTCAAATACCTCTTCGAGAAACCCGTTCTCAACGGACGTCTGGCAAGATGGACCATGATGCTCTCAGAATTCGACCTCAAATATGTGCCACTGAAAGTTATAAAGGGTCGCGCCGTCGCCGAATTCTTCGCAGAAAATCCCATCAACGACGCACAAACCATAGATACTTGGTCATTTCCCGACGAGGATATACTTCAAACCGATGTAGACTCTTGGGATCTATACTTTGATGGAGCATCAAACCTAAGAGGATTTGGGATAGGAGTGTTGCTCATTTCTCCTGAAGGTGAGCATACACCAATTCTTTGTCAAACTCGACTTCGAGGTGACAAACAACGTTGCGAGTATGAAGCTTGTCTCATTGGACTACAAGCGGCGATAAGCTTAGGCATTAAAAACCTACGAGTACACGGGGATTCGTCACTGATCATCAACCAAGTTACGGGATCCTGGAAAATCCGAAGTGAAAGCCTAGCACCCTATCAGGCTCGTATAGACCAAGTGGCTCAATTCTTCGATCATGTAACCTACTTACACCTACCTCGAGAAGAAGATCAATTTGTGGACGCTCTTGCGAAGCTTGCATCTTTGATAAATATGCCAGATTACATGATGGAAATGCCTTTGTGTATCGAACGACGGTCGGAGCCAGCATATGTCCACCAAATTACCGATGAAGAAGAAATAGCACAAGAACCCTGGTTCCAAGCAATCCTGAATTTCAAGCTTAATGGTACCTATCCACCAGATATGGACAAAAGGGGACAACGAGCTATACGCCTACTAGCTTCCCAATACATCCTAATGCAAGGAGAATTGTACAAAAGAACACCTCTTGGTGTAGTCCTACGTTGCCTTGATCATTCACAGGCACGAAAGGTGATGGAAGAAGTCCACGATGGAGAATGCGGTCCTCACATGAGCGGACCTATGATGGCAAAGAAAATCACACGTCTAGGGTACTATTGGACCACAATGGAATCCGATTGCATCAAATACGTGAGGCATTGCCACAACTGTCAAATCTTCGGGAACGTACAACACGTCCCTCCTTCGTTGCTCTATACGATGACATCTCCTTGGCCATTCTCCGCATGGGGAATTGACATAATTGGGAAAATAACCCCAGCCGGAACAGGAGGTCACTGTTTCATCCTAGTGGCAATTGACTACTTCACCAAGTGGGTAGAAGCGGCTTCCTACACCGCTCTTACGGCCAAAAATGTGGCAAAGTTCATACAAAACAACATCATCTGTCGATATGGTTGCCCACATGAGATCATCAGCGATAATGGGTCACACTTCCAAGCCGAAACCGAACAATTGCTAGCCAAGTACAAGATCAAGCATCACCACTCCTCGCCCTATAGACCACAGACTAACGGCGCGGTAGAGGCGGCTAACAAGAATGTCGTCACAATTCTCAAGAAAATGACCGACAATTACGAGAGATTGGCCAAGCAAAATACCCTTCGCTTTGTGGGGGTATCGTACATCGATTAGGACGCCCCTTTGGGGCTACTCCTTTCTATTTGACCAACGGCATGGAAGCCGTACAACCAGTTGAGCTAGAAATACCATCTCTGCGCATCCTCCTCGAGAGTCAAATCCCGGAAGCCGATTGGAAGAAAGACGAGATCGAAGAACTCATCCTCCTGGATGAACGTAGGCTACGTGCCTTACATAATGTCCAAACATATCAAGCACGTATCAAACGAGCTTTCAACAAAAGGGTTAGGCCAAGAAACATCAAAGAAGGAGACTTAGTACTCAAATCGGTTAGAGCTCTTTTTGCAATCGACCCAAGGGGAAAATTCAAACCTAACTGGGCCGGACCATATCTAGTCAAATCAATACTCCCGGGGGTGCGGTTAGAATCACAGACCTAGATGGGAATGAATTTTCAAACCCCACAAATCTCGACCAATCAAACGATACTATGCCTAGAATAGGAACGAGAAACGCGCCTCGCGTAAACCCACGTGTCGCTCTTGTGGCACTAAATAAACGGCCCCGGCCTATTTGAATGTCACTATGCTCTTGCATCTTGGCAAACTTGTCATCCTCATATCATCAAACAAACTAAATTCGCACCTCCAGAGTAAGCAAAAGCTCATGCTTATTTTATATGTTCATTACAAGCTCTTGCTTCGAACAATTATTCTTTTACATTTACTCGAACTACGCGCAAGGGTTTGATTTCGCTTTTTAAGTGAATACGTAGGCAATCCTTCACGGGATTCAACCCACCGTCATATTTAAAATGTAAATAGAAGGACATTTGCATTGCATTTGAAATTCGACAAGGATAATAATAGAAAATACCAACGGTTTCATAACCATTTAACCTTTTTATTTCATTCATCCATTTTCTAATAAAAATAGTACGACAAATAATAAAAATAGATAGGCTAGGATTCTAAAAATCCCTCCTTTTTATTACAACAATAATAATAATAATAATCAAATAATAATAATAAGACTTGGGCTATTCCTCCATCTTTCCCTTGCCCTTGTCGTTCTTGTCATATTTCTTGTCACGACCTCGAGCCGGGCGCTCTTGCACCAATTCGGACACGATCACCAACGGTCTTTCTCGAGGCGACTCTTCCGTTCTTCTTGCCAACCACCATCTCTGCGGACAGAGTAGTCTTCGATTTCTTGAAGGATGAATGACTTGAAAGCCGGCTCTTCTTCTCCTTCACTCAGATGCTTCTCTTTCTCTTTCTCTCCCTAGCGCACTTTGTAGTCAACGGGCTCGCGCTTCCTCGATCTTTCGCTCTTCCGAAGTTGCGCCTTTCTCCACCTCGGATAGGAATCCGATACCCACAAAGCATTGGCGGAGAAACTCGGGAACCACATGTTTCTTTGGGCCCATTTCATAGCCCACTCTCTTCGGCTCTCGGTAGTCAACGCCATAGCGATCTGCGGGACAAAGTGTCAAGCCTAGGGATCATCTCGCTTCAACCCGACTTGCCTCATCAACCTCTCGGGAAAGATGCATACCATAAACTCCAATCCAGGAATGCGCACGGACCTAGTAGGATCCAAAGAAGACACTCCGGTGTGGACTTGAGGTGCCACCACGGTACAACCCACCCGATCAAAGGGCCATCATCGAGTCTTGACTTGTTCTTCCAATAGTCACGGACCGAGTGAAATCCACCATGTACAACCTCGTCCTCATCGAAATCATACGGGAATGATAGGAAAGTGCATGAACAGGGGGCTCGAGCAATCGGAGCCGTTCCATAAGCCAAACCTACCAAAACAGGTATTAGACACCCGAAAAAAAAAAAAAGAAAAAAAAAACGAAAGAAAAACAAAAAAACGAAAAAAAAAAAGAAAAAAAAAAAACGAAAGAAAAACAAAAAAACGAAAAACAAAAAAGGAAGAAGGTGTCTTTTACCTGTAGGATGACGGGACTCCCCAAAAATGGAAGATCGCGGTTGGATTTCCTATTATCCAAGCCCAAGATAATCTCCCCTAAGCATAGGCAAGTGGGCTCTGCGCGACTCCATTTGCTCAATAAGACCCAATAGACGGGGATCACCTCGCAGTTCTTCGTCAACATGTCCCTGAAAGACATATACATGAAGCAAACAGAAGCCAAATGCTCTCCTTCTAGCAACATAAGAGACAGTAGGGCCATTTTGTTGATGAATCGATCTATAAAATCCAACATCCGCACGCCTTTCGAAGTAACAAGACGATCCACCTCGAGTCGGGTCGGTCAAGCAAATCTCTAAACTTGCTCTTATACCCTTGAGCAGTAGAAGGGATGGCAGGTAAATGTTTAGGGTCCCACCCGCCAATAGCGACAATTTCCTCAGGAAAAGGACAAATATCACCTCCGGGAACGCGAAAACATGATAATTTGGATCCCGATAATCAAGGCAAGCATCCAAGAACGGTTTTACAACCTTAATGAGTTTCAAGCTCAACAAAGACCCAAGGTTATAAGCACCCATATCATGCTTCTCCGTGTTCGAAAATTCATTGGTCCATTCCTTCAAGCGGATCTCCAAAGTATTCATGATGATAATTTTCTCTTGAGAATTTGTTTTGAGAATTTTGTGTGAGGCGACGAAGAAGAGACGGAAGAATTATATAATTTAAAGCTTCGTCGACGCTTCTATTTATACCAATTCTTTGTTTCCAAAAATCCGTCGGAACCGACTGCTTGGGAACAGGCGCGGCACTCTTTGCGCCTCTTCAAAGGGACGCTTGACTCATGCTGCGCCTCTTCCCAGACTCACTTCTGTGATTTCCGTGTTTGGATCTTTCCTAATTCTATAACGAATAATTTCCTATTCCTACAGGATTTTGTTTTGGTAAATCCGAGAAATTTACCATGCTTCAGGTTTCCTAAATTCGCGGGTAAGCATTTCGAGGCGACATCGACACTTCCGCCATTTCAGCACACTTTAAATCATTTCTTTTGACATAATTTTATTTTCATTTTCATAAATTCAATATTTATATTTCTCCATTTTCTAACTTATAGATTTCTCTTTTTTCTTTTTTTCAAGGGGGTAGCCCTCCCTACCGTCCGGTCATTACCGACAAATTTTTTGCATTTTGGTCCTTTTGAGTCTCATTTTGCACTAATTAAAGGCCTTACGTGTATATAAAATGTATGTGTTGCGTGATTTTTCTATGTAAATTCGGCAAAGCATGACGGTATAAACCGTTGTCTACCAAACCTGTTCAAGAACTAACCTGCAGGTACAAACAACACAACCCAAAGAAAGACAAAGGCACTCGGGCCGTCGTATATGCAACAAAAAGCAAATGTACAAGCAACGGGGGGCTTCGCCCCAAAACAAGCCAAAAAGACCAGTAGGCGGGGCTCGCGCCCCAAACCAAGTCCAAAAATGTTTCAAAATCAGATGTACAAAAACTACACAAGCTCATTGGCACCCTCCGGCTCGGCAACCCTCGCCATAAGAGCAAAGCGATCTCGGCATCCCGAAACTCGAGCTCCCTCGACAAGCGAGCCGTCTCCTCTCGAGACTGGGCCAACTCTCGTCCCGACTCGCGGTCACCCCGCAAACAAGAACGAATTGGCTCTGTCAATCAACTCAATCAAAAGCGGAAATCAAAAAGGAGATCGAAAAATGGGTATAAAGGTTTATACCGACGACCTCGACCGCCGACGAGTGCCTCAATGGCCGTAGCTCGTAGCCGGTTGGCCACCCTCCATAGTGCCACGAACCGAGATGGCGCGACGACCGCATTTCAAAAGAATTCTCGAGTAAATTAAACAAATTCAATCAAATGTGTTCTTACACGAAAACTATGCAAAATAGGAACTCACCCTCCGAATCGATTTTGCCGATCATCTAGGCCAAGATCCGTCACGGCTACGTCAAAGTCACGTAACTCGGAGATCGTCGTCCTCCCAGTAGCGTCTGTGTACTCGAGGGTCTCGGGGTACTACGGGGCTCGATGCCCGCCGCCTCAACCTCCCGCAAAGACAAAACGACTCTCATTAATCGAGGATCCTTCGTCGTAATTTTCAAAATCAAATCAACAAGAAAACAAAGGATACTTACCACTACCGGCCAATAGGCCAACCTCCCGTAAAGGAACGCCGAGTAATCCTCCTCGGGGAGAAGAAGGTCGTCACCACCGACACCGGCCAAGTCCGCCTCCCTCTCAGCCTCGGAGGGCTCCCTGAACATCGTCCTAGGAGGATCGACGGGAACCGTCAACGCGCCCGAAAGCACCGACGAGCTAACCGCTCGCCCGGATACCATACGGGACCCATCGACGTCCACAAAGAAGGCCGACTCGAGCTCCTAGGACGAAGGACCTCAGCAACAAAAGGAGGCGCTCCAGCGTACTCCGCCCAAGGTCTGGGCACCCACTGCGACAATATGAAGACAAAGGTCATTCCTATGATCAATTTAAAGCAAAAGACGAAAATATGAATACAAATGGGATACTCACGCTGCTCAGCTGAAGGGCGTTCACATCCCGCCGGTAGACATTGTGAGAAGAACGCTTGCTCTTCGTCCGGCACATGACCCAATCCCTCACCACGGGATAGGCCCTCTCCAACGGCTCCGTCCTCTTGGGCGCAAGGCCCGGAAAGTAAGAGTACACCCACGCCTATAAAACAGATAGTCAATGACGATCTTCCGATCTTTGATAAAAGAAAGGAATTTACGTCGACCTAAAGGAAGGTTCATACCTCCAACAGTAGTCCAGGTCCGACAGCGCCAGGAGAAGTCCCCTTCTCCATCAACTCCGGACGAACCATGGCCCTCATGAAACGGATGAGGACCGCAAAAAACCAATGATGACCCGGTCCCGGCGCCCTAGGGAACTCGGGTCGAAAGAAAGGGAAGAAGCTTCGTCGTGACCTCTCACCCTTGTCTCCGAGGTAGATCGAAGACAAGAACCACCAAAGCCACGACGAGCCCTCGCTCATTTGTACAAGGAGGAGGAGGAGTCTCCCTCCCATCGATCACCACCGATGCCGGGGTCTTCCCAGCAAAGTAATCTCGAACATAGGTACGGGTACCAAACCCGCACCGCAACAGCCTTCGGCGACGGGTTCCGGCCGATCAACCTCCTCGCCTCGGCCGAGTCCGCCCTCATGCCGTCTCCGCCACGTCATCTCCTCGATCCCCACACGGCGGACCGTAAATCATGCCATAATCCTCCAAGGTGACTCCCACCTCACCAAAAGGCGGGTGAAACGTGGAAGTCGTATCCCAAAATCGATCCAAGAAAGCGCGGACCAGCCGAGGTTGGCCCGCAACTTCCTCTTCACGATATCCCTCCGGACCCGAACCAGAGGACCAAACGCTCCACGCTCAATCATGGCCCTCTCCTCCTCCGACGCCCGCTCGTAATGCTCCATCGCCGTCGTATACCCGAAAAACGACACGATATTCCCGGCCTCCTATCATGATTTGAAACAAAGCTATCTTTAGTTTTGAATAAATTTAAAAGAGATTTGAACAAAAATAGAAAAGGATAGGTAATGAGTTAGGGAATTCCTATTTACAAAGCTCTTCACCGTCCTGTAGGACAAGTGACCCTCTGCAGCCCACACAAGGTGCCTACTCTCCCTGTGTCTCGGCCCACGCAGAGCACCTCTCGGTGGCGACCTCCTCGTCCGAGATGGGCCCGTCTCGGAATCTCTTCCTCATCAGCGGCCTCCTCCTCGGGAACCTCCCTGCAGCAGCGACCATCACCGCAGCGGTGAAGGCATGCTCCAAAGCCTCCTCAACAACAGCGGCATCTACATCCATGGGATCTCTCCCGGAAGTAGAAGCATCGTCACCTGCAACGATTAAAGCAAATCCAGGCCGCATCACATGATGACAAGCCTTTGTTAAGTAGTATTTCGAGCCTTCAAGGCCCGGAATCGCCCCTTTCGGCCATCCTTGGCCATAGTCCCACCAAATCAATCACTCATGTGATGAATAGGGTCAAGTCAAGTCCAAGTCAAGACCTAGTTCCGAGTTCGAGTCGAAAATTCGGCAGCATTTCGCTATAACGGCGATTGTGCCCTAAAAAGTGTCCTGCAAAAGTTGTCACAAACCAAACTTCCGAGATGGTAGGAAGTTTACCCATCATCCAAGGGTCCCAAATATCAAATTTCATCACAAATGGGCAATCCTAAAGGCCATTTTCGAAGCAATTTATGATCTAGCTGTGAAACCGTCTCAAAATTCGCTCAAGGGCTCAAAACTTGATGAAAATTCGAAGTAAATACATGGTTATGTTCCTAACATTGCCTACTACTCATTTATAGTATCAATCTGGCATGACAAATCCATTTGGGGGAAAAGCCCCAAATTTTCGATCAAAAGGGTCGAAAACCCTAATGTTCGCGGCTCAAAATTCGACAAATATGGAAGAGTAATGCAAGATTAAAGCACATACCTCGATTAGTCATATTTTAAGCAAGCTTTTGAATCCAACCTCGACGGAAATGGTGAAGATTTGAGAGAGAATGGAGTGATTTATGTTTCGAATCAAATGAACATAAACCTTCTGACTTTCGCGTTTTTACGCAGAATGGCTGAATTGGGGAAGACGACGCGGCCCAGTCTTTGCGCCTCTTCCAAGAGACGCAGACTCTTCTTGCTGCGCCTCTTCCTTTGTTTCCCTCCATATGGATTTTCAAAAACCCGTTATGAGTTCGTTATTCGTGGGCCCATCTTTGGTGCGCCTCTTCCTCGATGACATTTTATCACTTTGGTCCGTTTCGACGATTTCCTTTCGTTCCGGCCCGCGTTTTATCCAGTGCGACAGTATTTTGCAGTATTGTCCAAGTTCATTTTATCCCCGCAGCAAAGATATTTGTGAGATTGCTCAATCATTTTACCCAGTGCAAAGAGTATTTTGCAAAGATCTTGCTCATTCGAGGGTTCCCCTACGACGATCAAGATGTTCCTAGTCGTCGATATATTTTCACCAACAAGAGTTCGCTTGAGACCGACGCAAGCAGATTCAACTTCCAAATTTCGCCAGAGTTCGCTTGAGACCGACGCAAGCGGATTCCCCCAGCAGTTTCTACCGACGTCCTGCTGTTTTCAATATCTCTTATTCCCCGCGAAGTTCGATTAAGTCTCAGGTATGGTCTCTTCTTATGGCTGGCGAGCTTCCTTACGTAGTCTAATGGACTTTAAACGACCCTCCCCGATAGTCGACAGACTCTAAAATGTTCCCGACGACAGGTCCTTGGCTCAGACCCCTTGAGCCGCCTCGCGTCGCCATAGTCGTCAGGTTGTAATCTTCGATTGACCTGATGGCTATACTTTGACTTTCGCCTTGTCCAAGCCTCGGTCAAAGTGGGGGCTCAGAGACACCTCGTTTCGCACCCCTCGCAAACCACCCGGTGATGATTGGGCCGCATGTTTGATTCGCGGAACGATTAGTGACGATTAAGTAAGATTATCGTCAAGTGGTTGCTCAAATATTAAAAGTCAACCTCTTAGTTGTCATCTACGTGCCGATACGGTCGTTTTGGCAGTAATTAGAGTACATTGAGTCGGGTCAAAAACCGTCTCCATTTTCTCGATATTTGTTAAATCCCGAGTCGAATGTTCGGAATGTTCCGGATATTTCTATTCCATATTTATCAAATTTTATCTTTTGGCAAACAATATCCCGTAATATTCAAAAGATAATCGAATTAAATCCGTCCTACCATAACTTAAACACGGAAATCTTTCTTAAACAGGAGGAAACCTCCTGGGAACAGACGCAAGCAGTCTTTGCGCCTCTTCCAAGAGACGCAGTGGCTGCTGCGCCTCTTCCCCAGGTCCTTCTTTGCATGATTTACGTATCTTTTTTATATCTTTCCGAGATTCACTTCCAAAGAGTCTCCGAAACCCTATTCCTTCACGTGATTAGTATAAATAGGAGCTTTCGTTCCTCATATTTCTCACGCGAGTGTCCGCCCTTCTCTTCTCCCTTTGCATTCTAGACTTTGTTCTTACTAATTGGCGCCTACGTGCTTGGACTTCCGACCACGTAAGCTCGGATCTTTCCGGTACCAACCCTCTCCGTTGCATGACCGACCAATTTGACCACTACACTCAATCAATCTAATTAATCAACTTGTTAAATCGTTTTCCTCTTTCGAGGGCACTCTTTCCTTGCATTCACGTCGAGCATCACTAATCGATCTTCTTAGTTCTTCTCGTTCCGTCAACATGTAAGTCTGAGGGTGTATATTCCTTTTATTTATTGTATTTTAATTATTGTATAACAATTGTAAGGTTTATGTCGAAAGTACCTCGTTAAAACCGATTTCAAAACCATCTTTAAAACCCTTTTTTGCGGATTTCCAGTAGACAGACGTCAAGAAAAGACGCAGCAACTGCTGCGCCTCTTCGAAGGAGCGCAGCACCTGCTGCGCCTCTTCGTGAGGCTGCCGCAGTTCCTGCTTCTTTTCTTCTTCCTCCGTCCTCTGTAATTCGTACCAAAATTATTCCTTTTGTTTTGTTCTTCATCACGGTAATTTATAAATCATATGTATGTTGTATATATTTCATCATTCATGCTTAATTAGTCCTCAAGTCCGACTTAAATCCCTTATAATCAATATTCGCGGGTTTTCGTCATTAATATTCAACCCGAGTTTTAGAGGTTCAATTCGTTCATATTGAGTTTCTGGGATTCGTTGTTGATATATTTTCATATGTTTTTATTCATTGATTCATCATCATTCATCATGTTTAGTTTAATCAGTTAATCGTTTGTTAGTTCGTTCATTCATTAACATCGACCCTTCACATAATTAATCCGTTTAAATCCGTCTCATCCATGTTTTACTGTTTTATTACCTAACTCATATGTAAATAATTCATTAATCACTTTCACCCGAATCAAAAATCATAATCAGTCCATTAATTTACCAATTAATATTAACGGTTTGCAGTTCCGGCTTCACAGCCAGAACTCACCCTTGGAACAGACGCAGCAACTGCTGCGCCTCTTCCAAAGGGCGCAGTGTGTCTGCGCTGTTCAGTGGTGATTTGTCCCCGAATTCCGTTTCTGCCTTGACCTAGTTTGTTTAGATTATGTATTTATCAACTAATATCCGTAATATCACCTTCTGATCTGTCGTGTTTTATCCTTTTATTCTTTTATTCTTTTTTATCAAATTATCCGTTTTAGCGGTATTTTCGACATAAATCACCTGTCTCCAATGTAATTATTGTAATTTTCATTATTGTAATTTATCGTTATTGTATTTATCCTATTTCTTGTATGTTCTCATATGTAAATCAACCTTAAATCCCAACTTCGATCCAATTGTATGCTAATTACGTGTTTCACCGACTTAGTCTAATTCTCACATGTTAGGGTTAATCTAATGGATGTTGCATTGCATGCATATAACCGACAATATATCAAATACGAATAACTTCCCTAATCATTAGTAGAGGCCGCTATCGAGGCGGGCGGGATTAGGTGTTCGATCAAAAGAGCTTCCTAATACGTACCCTCACCCCTTACTCCAGATCTCCGTGAGCACCCGTGTTCATTGGCATCCACGAGAGTCATTCTAGACATAGAATGCTAAGGGTAACGATTGCTTGGTGTTCATGTCACTACTTTGTGTCTTGACATGACATGAGGTATTCGAACGGTTCCAATTTCCCATAAAAATTGGTGGCGACTCCATACAAAATGCAAACGCTTGTTTTCGAGCCCCTTCACCAAGCGCCCCCGTGGGCGGCCCGCTGTCCACACACTTCGAGACGTCACCTCATGTAAGTGACTATGGGCGAATAAAATGTTAATCCGTGTTCACATTAACGGGGTTCAATGTCTCTACAACCCGTTTGGATGTAACAAAGTATAGGGTGAGTTAATAATAACTCAAACGACGAATGTCGACATCACATTCGGGTAGTCAATACCATATTACAACCTTGTGATGTATATCGTAAGTGTGTAGACACTATTCGATTTCAATAGAAGTTTAACATACCAAGTGTCCATGTGCTCAAACTTCTTGTATTGCATTTTCCTTTATATTCATGTTATCTCTCATAGTATGAACCTTACCAAGTACATATATAGGTTCCCAACCTAGGTTTAGGTTCTTTATCTTGAAAGAACTTTCTTGTTGTTTATCACATAACCAACGAATTGTGGTGGATGATATAACTTGCTCTGGTCAAGTGTTCTACCAACTCGCTGTAACACCCCCATACTCCAAGTTTCTTACCAGCACCACCCAGGTATAAGGATGCTACCATCTCGGTTACCCGAGGCAATGATAATCAAATAAACAATAATGAAACAACGTTTAAATAGAAATACTTTAGTGAAAAGTTACAATCCAAAAACCAAACCAAAATACGAATACATGTCTCAAACCAACTGTCTAATCAGCTAACTGAAATGTTTATTAAACTACTAGCAACAGCGGAAGACTTCTATCATCAGATCGTGGCACATCCCAGCTATCCCAGTAACTCGACTTATACCTGCTCAATAACTGCTCACCATCCCCGAATGGATCACCACGGTTTTTAAAATATTAACCGGGGTCAGTACTAATCACACAATTTATATAATCAACAGTACAGTAAACAACACAGCTCAAAAGTCACACACAATCACCCACACCAATCAATCTCCGTCACCGACTGTCCACTGGACTAGCCCTGCCAGTGGGGGACCGCAGCCGTACCCACCAAATCCCCGCTCATCATACCGAGCGATAACCCTGTCCCATTAATGTGCACATCCCCTCCCGTGGCGGGTTCCACGGAGGGCGAATCTAGGGCGTGAAGCCACTCCCGCAAGTGACTCCACTCAGCCGAGAATGCATCTCGAGAACCAGAGACAAACAATCAGCAATCACAATACAACATCAACAACCGTCTGAATCAATCAACAATCACTAAATACAGCACAATCACCACACATTATGTAATTAATACTGAGTAGGGAAACCATACCTGGAAAGCACAACACAATCAGACGATCTCACAGCTGATATCAAAACGCTTCCTCTACGAATCCTCCTCCTAACATACAAACATATAATCATTACCAATCATACAAAACAACAAAACCCCCAAAACCCCAAATTAGGGCTTAACCAACCTTAAAGAAATGCTATAAAAACGGTATATAGGTCTTACCCTCGACGCAAGGATCACAACGGTATAAAGAAAGGTAAAATCCGACCTTCCAAGCTCCGGGATTTGCCAACAATGCGATTAAAGCGAATGACGTAGTTTGATTTCTCTTCTCACAGTGATTAGGTTTTAAAAAGTGTTTAAAGAACAATGACAGAAGTATTATATACTCTAATCGCATTATTAACAAAACCCGAGAAATCATCCCCCGTAAACCGGCTACTCGATCGAGTAGCTAAGGTACTCGATCGAGTGCCCCCTTACTCGATCGAGTATCCACGTTACTCGATCGAGTACCCAACAGGTCAGAAACTATTTTAAACTGCAACTCACCCTTACTCGACAGAGTAAGGCCTACTCGATAGAGTACCCAGAGACTCATAAATACGTAGTATTACAGTCTTCCCTCCTTAAAAAGAACTTCGTCCCCGAAGTTCAAACCACAACAAAACAAAGACTCACACTACAACACTCCCGACTCAACAACCCAAAACAAACTCAACACAAAACATGTTACTAACCAAAACTCAACCCGACTCAACGACAACAACTATACCGACATAACACAAAAAGGGTACAAAAACTCTTAAAAACTCTTTGCGATCATCTCCTACCCCCCTAAAAGAAACAAGGTTACATCGCCGTAACCATACATACCTGATCAAAAAGGAAAGGGTAACGCTCTCTCATGGCATCCTCTGCCTCCCATGTAGCTTCCTCAGTCTCGTGGTTAGACCAAAGGATCTTAAGCAAAACTGTCTCACCACTCCTAGTCTTCCTAACCTTCCGGTCAAGAATCTGCTTAGGTACCTCAAGATATGATAAAGACTCATCTAGCTCTAAGCTCTCTGCCTCTAACACATGTGATGGGTCACTCACATACTTCCGCAGTTGCGATACATGAAACACATTATGCACTCTCTCTAACGCAGCCGGTAAAGCCAGACGATATGCAACCTCCCCAACTCGCTCTAAGATCTCATAAGGCCCGATGAACTTCTGACTCAGCTTGCCTTTCTTCCCAAATCTCATAACCCCATGCATAGGAGACACTTTCAGAAGAACCTTGTCCCCAACCTGAAACTCTATATCCCGACGATGTAGATCTGCATAACTCTTTTGCCTATCCTGAGCTGCTCTCATCCGTTCCCTGATCATCTTTATCTGTTCAACCATCTCATGTACCATCTCTGGTCCTAGAACCAATGCCTCAGCACTGTCGTCCCAACATATCGGACTCCTACATCTCCTCCCATATAAAGCCTCAAACGGTGCCATGCCAATACTAGTGTGATAGCTGTTGTTGTAAGAAAACTCTATCAAATCCAACCTCTGTTCCTAGCTACCACCAAAGTCCATCACACAAGCTCGTAACATATCCTCAAGAGTCTTGATCGTTCTCTCAGTCTAACCGTCTGTCGCAGGATGAAAAGTTGTACTCATCTTCAAAATTGTTCCCAAAGATTCCTGCAACTCTTTCCAAAACCTTGAGATAAATTGAGTTAAATCTCGCATCTCTTTCAGACACTATGTCCTTAGGGACTCCATGTAACTTTAGCACATTCTTTCGATAAGCCATAGCTAATTGTGCTTTAGTCCATGTATCTTTTATTGGCACAAAGTGAGCTGACTTGGTCAGTCGATCCACTATCACCCATATCATGTTGTTACCCTGTTGACTCTTTGGCAAACCCACGATAAAATCCATAGAAATGGATTCCCACTTCCACTCAGGTACCTCTAAAGACTGAATCTTACCTTGTGGTCATCGCTGTTCCCCTTTAACTCTCTGGCATGTCAAACAACGGGCCACAAACTCAGCTGTTTCTTTCTTCATCCCAGGCCACCAAAACGTGTTCTTCAAATCCTTGTATAGCTTGTCACCACCTGGATGTACTAAATACGGTGTACAATGTGCCTCTGTCATGATTGTCTTTTTCAACTCCTCATCATTAGGGACACACCACCTACCATCGAACCTCAAACTACCATCTGTATGAATAGAGAATCGAGACACTGTCCCTTTCTCAACTCCAGCTCTCCATTCAACCATCTTAGGATCCAAAGCCTGTTTACCGCGAATATCATCATAAAGATCAGCTGCATCTTGTCAAATCTCCCACAAAGATCCCCTCTCTGCATCATATGTATCCCAAACTTCCCCCACCTCATCTCTCAACCTCATCAAAGATAGAGCTGTACACAGGGAGTGTACACTCTTCCTACTCAAAGCATCTGCAACAACATTGGCTTTCCCTTCATGGTAGATAATATCCATGTCATAATCGCCAATCAGCTTCATCCACCTCCTCTGTCTCATGTTCAACTCCTTTTGAGTGAAGATGTACTTGAGACTCTTGTGATCCCAAAATACCTTAAAGGTCGCCCCATAAAGGTAATGTCTCAAAATCTTGAGAGCAAACACCACTGCACCCAACTCTAGATCATGTGTAGGATAATTCTCCTCATACGGCTTCAATTGCCTAGAAGCATAGGCAATCACCTTACCGTTCAGCATCAACACACATCCCAACCCATTCTTTGAGGCATCTGTATAAACCTCAAAGTTCTCGATCCCTTCAGGCAATGCTAAGATAGGAGCTGTGGTCAAACGCTCCTTTAATGTTTGGAACGCCATCTCACAACTCTCATCCCAACGAAACCTGTTCTCTTTCCTCATCAAAGCTGTCATGGGTCTAGCTATCTTGGAGAAATCTTTCACGAACCGTCTGCGTAGTATCCACTAAACCCAAAAACTCCCGATCTCAAAGAACATTCTTTGGTGCTTCCCACTTTGTCACCGCCTCAATCTTTGCCGGATCCACTGACTACTCCCTCCTTAGAGATCACATGCCCTTAAAAGCAACTTTCTCTAACAGAACTCGCACTTGGACAGCTTAGCATACAACTCATGCTCTCTCAAAGTCTGCAACACAATCCTCAGATGCTCCTCATGCTCCTCCTTAGTCTTAGAGTAGACTAAGATGTCATCGATAAACACCACCACAAACTTGTCCAAAAACTGTCTGAAGATTCTGTTCATCAAGTCCATAAACATAGCCGGTGCATTAGATAACCCAAACGGCATCACCACGTACTCATAATGGCCATACCTCGACGTAAAAGCTGTCTTTGGTATGTCCACCTCTCTAATATTCACCTGATGGTACCCCGACCTCAAATCAATCTTAGAAAAGACTGATGCACCACTCAACTGATCAAACAGGTCATCTATCCTTGGCAAAGGATACTTGTTCTTCACTGTCACTCGGTTCAGCTCTCTGTAATCTATGCACAACCTCAAACTCCCATCTTTATTCTTCACGAAAAGAACTGGTGCTCCCCACGGCGATACACTAGGTCTAATGTATCCCTTCTCTATCAGATCATCTAACTGTTTCCTGAGCTCCTCCATCTCTTTAGGACCCATCCGGTACGGTGCCTTAGAGATTGGCCCCGTCCCCGGTTTCAACTCAATGGTGAAATCTATCTCCCTCTTCGGTGGCAACCCCGGAATCTCCTCTGGAAAAACATCTGCAAACTCTCCCACCACCGGTATCCGATCAATCGTCGGACTCTCTATCCGGTCATCTCTCACATGGCATAAGATCAAAGGGCATCCCTTCCTCAGATAAGACTTCAAGGTGACAGCTGCAATCAACTTAACTTTGGGTTTGACTAGAAACCCACGATAAGACACACTAACACCCTTAGGCCCTCTCAAAGACACTTTCTTTTGATGACAGTCTATCTTAGCTTTATACTTTCCCAACCAATCCATCCCAACTATCATCTCAAAACCGTCAAAAGGAAACTCTAGCAAGTCTACAGGTAGATCAACTTGCCCAACTATCATAGACACATCTCTAAACAACCTCCCACATGATACAGACTCACCCGAAGGTATAAAAACTTTCTCACTTACAGACTCATATACCCTCAAACCCAACCGTTTCAAATGACTTGAAGATACAAACGACTGAGACGCCCCCGAATCAAACAAAACAAAGGTATGGACACCGTTAATAAGAAAAGTACCAGTGAAAACATGTGCATCCTCCTCAGCTGCTTTCTTGTCCATCATGAACAACTTTCCACTGGTCTTCTGTCCACCTCCCTAGACAGTACTGGCTTATGTGGTCGGCTTAGCACCCGACCCCTGATTGTTGTTGTTGTTCGTAGCTGGTCTCTAATAAGAATTACCGCCATTGCGGTTACCTCCACCCTGATAGCTCTGACTTCCCCGGTTAGACCACGACCCAGACGGTCTATTGCTCGCATAACTCTGTGCAGGTCCCTGAGAATAGCTCCCCCGAGCCGATCCCATAAAAGCTCCAGGCATACTCGTGCACTCATGTCTCTTGTGGCCTACACCGCATTTTTGACCATGTGCAGTCATCCCCCAACCGCCACTACCACTCACACGGCCACGCCCAAAGGAAGCCCAAAGATCGAATCGACCCAGAAGAAAACCCTCTAGCTTGGGTGTGGTTGCCTTTCTTATGACTAGATTGGCCACCACCCTCACTCTCAGCCTTTGTTTTCTCACTCACTCTCTCCTGAGCCATATCCACCAACCTCTCAGCTCTCCCAACCCTCTCATAAGCTTCCTTAACATCGGTAAGGACTCCCACGGGTAACTTATCCATAATCTTGGGTGTCAACCCTCTCTCAAACCTCAGCGCCAGGTTCTCCTCACTCAAACCCATATCCTCAGCATACCTAGACTTCTCATTAAACTGCTTGTAGTACTCAGCAACTGACATATCAGATGTCATCTTAAACCCATCAAACTCCTCTCTCAGCTTACTCCTCACATGTTCCGGTACAAACTCTTTCCTCATAGCCCTCCGAAACTCTTCCCAAGGTATAGCAGGTAAGCCCTGGTTCACATACATCTCCCTAGCACCCACCTTCACCGTATCCCACCACTTGCCAGGTACTTCCCTCGGGTAGAACGCAGCTTGTTCTACTCTCATCTCATCAGGACAGTGAACCAGGTCTAGTATGTTCTCCATCTCACGATGCCAGTTGTCAAGAAGGTTTGGTTCCCCGATTCCCGTGTACTCTTTTGGGTTAAACCTCGCTATATAAAGGCTGATCTTAGAGTGATCAACCTCCTTTTCCTTTCCCACTTTCTTTAAAGCCTCTGTAAGAGCATCTTGATGCTCCAACATCTTAACGACATCATCTATGTTCATGGTCTCAGCTCTAGCATAATAAGCGTTTCTCTTGGGCGGCATCTTGAAACTATATAAGAAAGGGTAGACATAAACATACATACTAAAACCTCAAAACACGAAGGCGGACTGCCCAGAACACACTCGATCGAGTGTCTTGATACGTGCTTTTTATAGTCTTTTTAGCCTATTTTAGCACGTATTTCTACGCATTTTTATACTGTTTCTATGGTATTTTGCCCCGAATTGGCTACTTTAGTTCGTTTTGTCCATTTTGTAGAAATGAACGCGGAAGTAGTGGAATCGTACCCTTTTTCGTCCTTTTTGCATGCATTTAGAGGAGACGGGATTTTTCCAGAGTGAGATACTGCATTTGGAAGCGTCGTGGCACGGATTACGAAGCATTCGGTGACCGACTTGTAATGAAATGAAGATAAAAAACTCGATCGAGCATTTTTTACCACTCGATCGAGTGGTTTCTATGTCCCCTGGTGGTCGATCGAGTGGTTTTCCACTCGATCCTTAGCTGCAGAAAAGCCAGTTACTCGATCGAGTAACTTTCTACTCGATCGAGTAGATTTGCTGAGGTGGTTGCTCGATCGAGTGGTTTCAAACCACTCGATCGAGTGGTTTCGCTATTTATGGGCTTTAAACAGCCCGTGTTATGTTAATTCCGCAAAAACTTATTTCTTTTCCTATTTAAACCTACTTTAGTTAGGTTTTTAGCATCAGTTTTTACTCACTACTTAGTTCCTATCAAACTTTTACTACGTACTTCATTCTTCACTACTGTAACTTTATTTCGGGATTGCTTTCGCTTGGAATTTGTGTTCTTTACACCGGATTCGCATCGATTGTAATTCTTTCTCTTCCTTTATTAATAATTAATCTTTTGTTTGCTTTAATCTCTTGTTCCGTTACATTTATTCCCTTGCCCTTATTTCTCGTTATGCAATTTATTGGTTATTTCATTATGTTTATTGCTGGAAATCTATCTGCTGTTAGTTTAATTAGCAATATGAGTAGCTAAACCCTTTTCATGTTGGGATTAGGGGATCTGCGGTAGGAAAGTGACGATGTAGTAAATGAATTAGATGAATTGATTTCAAGGCTCTGTCACCATAGCAATTTAATTGTATTTAATCGACTTAGTTGAGTGCACACTTCTAAGTTAACCTTTAATCTGGCTAAAATTAATCCTAGATCGAAAGATTGGACTAAATAGGCCTGCTATGAACAGTAGACTATCCTGACGAGAATGAAAGTTAAGTTAGTGGTATTTGAGGATAGAAAGTGGACCGAAAGGACCTTTCAACATCCGTCTTACATTAATTCGTCTGAGTCATTTATAGCCGAGTCACTGAACTACCGTAGTGAACCGAAATCCTGGCATGTCCTCCTCTATCTGATAGTTCAAATTTATTTCTTGCCCTTAGTTCTCTTCTTTCAAATCTCGTAGTTTAGCAACCAATTCAAACAACCCCCCATTTGTTACCCTAAGACTAGAATTAGGCAACTGATAATTGCACCGCCTCCCTGTGGATTCGATACTCGACTGCCTCTACTACACTTTAGTTGAGACCGTTAGGTTTTATTTTTGATAGTACACGACAGAGCTGTCAAATTTTGGCGCCGTTGCCGGGGAGGCAATTGTTTAAATTATTAGTTGTTTTATTTTTAGTCTTTCTTTTAGTTTAAGGGGCATCCATTCCTTAAACTATTCTTATATTCTATTTGTAGTTTCTTCTTATGCACAGGTCACAGGGTGGTGAACTACTACCGATCAATCCTGAGATTGAGAAAACTTTGCGTGAGTTGAGGCGATCATCTAGGATATTGCCGACAGAGGAAGAGCTGAGTACTCTGTCTAGTTACTACGAGAACGCTCTGTTTGAGGAGGATCCACCTTCATCTCCTATTTCTAATTCATCAGCTGAGACCGTCACTTCTCCGGACTTTCTAGAAATGGCCGAAGAAGCAACTATTACCCGATCACTCACTCGAGCCGACAAATTTGTGAATCTCTATAAGGGATTTGCATTACCGGGAGGCAAGAAAATTCGAGCCGAAGCCGTCCTATATCAATTTGGTTGAGAGAAACCAATTCGGGGAGCGCAAATGAAGATGCAGCCAAGCATATGGAGACTTTCATTGATTATTTCTGTTCCATACCCCCACCAATCTGGCGTGACCGGATCGATAAAAGAAACCATGTTTATTTTCTCACTCCGCGATGCTGCAAGGGAGTGGTATAGGGATCTGGACCAGGCTGCTCATGGGATAACTGACTGGAATTCACTGGCTTTAGCATTTTACAAGAAGTACTTCTCTGCCTCGAAAACTAATGCCATTAGAGCTCAGATCACGAGCTTTAAACAGGGCCCTGATGAGAACTTTCATGAGGCATGGGTCCGTTTCAAGAAGTTGGTACGAACCATTCCGCACCATGGTTTCGAAAAGTAGAGTTTATGCAATCAGTTCTATAACGGGCTGTATGACGATCAGAGGGCTATCTTAGATGCTGCAGTTAGTGGCCGATTTGCTGAGAATATGGGAGAGACTAAGGGGTGGAAGATCATTGATGACTTAGCCACCCATAAAGCTGAGTATGGGAATTCCAGAGGGAATTAAAAGAGGAGTGCTAAATCTCCTTCTGTAGCTGCATTAGAGGCTCTCACGGCGAGATTCGATAAGTATGAGTTGGGAGGAGCCTCGAAGGGAGGAATCTACCATGTGAATGCTGTTTTAGACGGTCCTTTCGTCTGTAAGATATGTGGAGGAGAGGGACATGTTTCAGATAATTGTCCACATTCTTATGAGTCTTGTGCTGCCTTTCAACATTACAGGCAGACAAACACCTATTATGAGCCGAACATCCACCCCAATTTGAGGCGGAGTTGTCAAAATGTGCTCAATCCTACTCCTCCTCTGCACCAGCAGCAGCCGTATGTCCCTCCACACAAGAATCAACAAGGCTTTCAGAAGCCTCCTTCTTTCACTCCTTCTAATCAAGGTGCATCATCTTCCGGTGGGGTGAGTGAAATAAGTGAGATAAAGTCTATGCTGCAATCCATTACATAGCAGTTTCAGCTGAGTGATCAATAGAAAGATGCGTCCATTAAGGCACTTAAGACTCAAGTTGCCCAACTAGCCGCGAATCAATCCTCGAGAAAGCAGGGTCATTTACCGACTCAAAATAAGAAGAATCCACATGAGACAGTAAATCTGATAAATTTGAGAAGCGGTCTTTCTTATGAGGGACCGGAAGTGTTGAAATCAGACGAGGAAGGCTAAAAGCGATGGTGAACAGTGTTCGTCAAGAAAATAAGCTCACGGCAAAGCAAGTGCTCGATCGACCGATTACGGGTGGTCGATCGAGCGTAATCGGAGACGAAAGTACTCGATCGAGTGGTTTTTCCACTCGATCGAGTGAACAGGAAGAGCAGACTGGTCGATCGAGTAGTTATTCTACTCGATCGAGTGAAGCAGAAAATGGAGTTGCTCGATCGAGTGAAAATATCACTCGATCGAGTGAAATTGACAAAGATTCTACTCGATCGAATGGGTATATTGGTCGATCGAGTAGTTTTGATGACGGGAAGCTTGTTCGAGAGCCTGCTGGTGCTCGATTAAGTGAGGAATCATCGGAAATACCTCGTTCAAGAGGTAAGAAGCGTTCAAAGGATACAGAATTTGCATCGGAAGATACATTGGAAGCGAGAAACAAGGGACTCGAGATACCCATCACGGTTCCCTTACCGAGGCGGCTGTAGAATACTAAAGCTAATCAACAATTCGGCAAATTTGTCGAACTCTTGAGAAGCTTAGAAGTCACTGTGCCGTTCACTGAGTTGCTGACAAAGGTACCCTTTTATCTTAAGTTTATGAAAGAAATTTTATCGCGTAAGAGGACTATTAGTGATAGTGAGACCGTAGCTTTGACTGAGGTGGGGTCAGCCCTATTTCAAAATAAGTTACCTCCTAATCAGTCAGATCCGGGTAGTTTTTCGATCCCTTGTCATATCGGTATCCATTTGATTGATAATGCGTTATGCGATCTAGGCGCTAGCGTGAGTGTCTTACTGTTATCTCTAGCTAAGAGATTTGGTTTGACAAAGCTGAGTTGCACCAACATGACTTTCCAGATGGCCGACCGTAGTTTATCACGGCCATTAGGTGTAGTAGAAGACGTACCTGTCCAGATCGGGAAGTTCTTTGTTCCCGTTGATTTTGTTGTCTTAGACATCCCCGAAGATGCACACACCCCTATCATTTTAGGGAGACCATTTTTATCTACTGACCGTGCAGTTATAGACATCGGGGGAAAGACTTTGACTTTTCAGGTAGGGGACGAGGAGCTGATTTTTCATCAGTCTAAATCCCGGAGAGCTCACATGCAAGCCCAGCCTTGCAATGCTCTCTCTTCTATTGATCCTATTATTGACACTCCAGATGAAAATTTGGAGAATTGTGCTGCTATTGTTACCCCTCCGCCTCAGACTGAGAGCAAAAAGGAGGAAAGTTCGTCTGTTTTCCTTGCTGCAGGTACAGATGAAAGAAATAAAAGAGCTGTCAAAGGAAATGGTGCAATTAAAGTCGACCAGATTGGAGATGATGACGCTACAGCTGGTGATAAAGGAGCAAGGACGAGGAAGGTTCGTGCTTATGTGGATGCGAACTACTCCCCTCCTACCGTTTCAAATGATAATTCATGCTCATGGAAGTTGAAGAGGACAGTCAATGTTGCTCAGATGACGTCCTCCAGTCAGGAGCCCTCCAAGGGGCTACTGAATTGCATTGGAAATTGAGCGGGGAAATGCCCCGTGTAACACTTTGTAATAGATAATTTTTAAATTTTCCGTTGAATTTGTTTTATTGCTTTTAATTAGGACAATTAGTTTTAGATAGTTTTTAGCGTAGATTTAAGACTATAGACTGTTCTTATGCGTATTTGGTATTTTGGGAAATTTTTGCACGTGTTTTTATGCAGGTTTGGGGAAGTTTTACGCATTCCAAGGAAGAAATGACGAAATTAAAGAGCTTACGCGAGAAAAGAGCTCGATCGAGTACTTTTTGTACTCGATCGAGTGAAAATATGGTCGATCGAGCACTATTTCCAGTCGATCGAGTAAAGCAATAAAGGGGATTACTCGATCGAGTAGATTTCTACTCGATCGAGCAGCTGAAGCATCCAAGTGTTCGATCGAGTGGTTTAAAACCACTCGATCGAGTGGTTTAAAACCACTCGATCGAGTGAAAATGAATAGGACACAGGGAGTTATTCTTTAAACTCCTTAATTTTGTCTTCTATTTCATTTCTTCCCCTAATTTTCGTCTAACACCTCCCAAATGCGACACAAACTCCCCCAAATCCCCATATTTTCTTGCCCAATCCCCAAATCCGCCTCCTACAATTTATTCCCTGCTAATTAATCTTCCAAAACCCCTTATTTTCCCCTTAATTTGTGCTCATTTACACGGGTTTTAACGCGGGTTAGGGTTTGCGGTTTTTAGCTCGAACAAATCGCGTGTTTTGCTTGTTTGATTGAAGATTAATTGCATTTGTAGGTTGTATTCATCAAGTAAGTGTTTCCTCTAGCTTCATTGCATTTTAATTTCATTATTTTTGCATTTTATGAGGTAAAAATTGAATTTAGGGTTTGAATATCCATGGTTGGTCGATTATTCGACTTTAATTGTCTTTCCTGCCCTTTCTTTGTCTTACTTGATGATCAATCCCCATTCCTCGCTGTTGTTGCATGTTTAATTTGAAATTTTACACGATTTTTGCAATTTGGTTGGGAATCGAAAATTTATTTGTCGACGGACTATTATTCATTGTCATTTGTCTAAGTTGCTTCATTGTTGCGATATTGCTGCTGAGTGTAGAATGTTTAACATGCTTAACATGCCCCCATTCGATTATTGCGCGAATTTTCGCGATTAGGGCTGCCTCAGTCGAATTTTCGACTGTCAGACGGGTTCACATGCTACTTTGTCTTACCTAACCTCAGTTGACACTTACATGCTGTTGTTGTTGACTGTTATGCCCCCTTATCGCCATTTTCATGCTGCTTTTCGATCTTGTTTGAGGAATTGTTGGGGATTGTTTGTTGTAAAGTCGAATTTGTCGACTAGTAGGGGATTCACATGCTGTCACATGCTGGTTTTACATGCTGTTTTAGCCACGGTTAGCAGCTGTTTTCTCATCATACCCCTGGTCTCCCTTACCCTCTGTTTGCAGGATGGATTCTAGTTCTTTACCATCTACTAGTTCGTCCTCCAGTCCGTCTTTGAGTGAGACAGTGGCCCCTGCTGTTGCCACTGCCTCCGCGTTAGTCACCACTGCAGCCCCAGTGTTTCTAGTTTTAGCTGCAGGGACGGTTTTTACTCCAGCTAGCTCAGCTGCTAGCTCAATTCAGGCTGCCACTTCTTCTACGGTCACCACCACTGCTAGCACTGCTGCTAGTCCTTCTTCAGTGGTGACCACAACAGCCACTACCTCTGCACCAGCCCCTACTTTTGCACCTGTGGCGGACTCGCCAGCAGTCGCAGATGCCTTCCGAGCAGCCCTGGTTCCTCACACCGTCGCCTCACGGGCTTCCTCTTTGAGTTCCAGAGGCCGGGGTCATAGACAGTCCCGAGCTGCACCAGCTCCATTACCCTCTACTTCCGCTCCTAGCACTCCTACAACAGCCGCTGCTTCTACTTCTGGCTCAGTCACGGTCCGAGGTGACACTTCTCTCGACCCTCACCCAGACTACCCACAGGTACATTTCGTTAACGTTTTACATCGCAAGAAATTCTTTCATTTAGTACGCTGTGTGCATGTACCTTCCCGTTTTCTAGAGAAAACGGCACTTGTGAGACTCAGCATTTACGAGTCGGTTTGTGACCTACTGCGGGCCACGGGGATGGCCGGGCTCATCACTATGAGCGGCCGTACTTTTCTGGAGCTGAGCCTCGAGTTTCTCAGCTCCTTTACCTTCTCCTCGGGGGCGTACGAGACTGACCCCGACTGTTCTTCATTGTCCTTCCGGTTGTTTAACCGGACCTTCCCGATGACCTTAGCGGAGTTTGGTAGGATTCTTGGCCTTTCCTCTACGGGCGTGACTGTTGCCCCTAGGAAGGTCCACCGCCAGCTGTGGCGGACTTTAGCTCAGACTACCTACCAGGAGCGAAAGCTCCATCAGGTCCACCTTCCCCCTGTTCGTTGTTTCCTTAAACTGATGGGGAGCACTATTTTCGGCCGAAAGGAGCCGAACAACATGACAAACACCGAGCTCTCCATCCTGGGCGGCTACCTGAACGTTGATTGTGAAGGTCCTTTTACCTTGAACATAGCTTACTTGACCGCCTAGTACCTTCAGAGCCAGGGGCTGAAGGAGACGGGAACTATTGCCTGCGGTGGCATAGCCACCATTCTTGCCCGTTCTCTTTTTCCCGTTTGGCCTCGTGACTTAAAGTACCTCCGGAGAGAGGCTGCGAGTCCGGACGCCATGCTCTCTCGCATTGGCTTACCCCTGGACTACCGGACTTGGAAGATAGACGGCTCCTTGTCTGTTGACTTACCTTGTGAGACTCTCCCCCGTCTTGAGCCCTTGCCCACTGTTGCAAAGGGCCACCGTCTGCCACCACTGCCTGACTTTCACCTTCCACTCCGACCTACTCCCACTGCACCCGCCGCCAAGAAGCGGCGTCTTGAGACCGGAGAGGGGTCCACACCTTCAGAGAGTGCCCAGCCTTCCACCACTACTCCCGATCCAACCCCTACTCCCACTACTACTACTACTCCCACTCCCACTCCCACTGACCAGACACAGACCGAGCCAGTATTACCGGCTACTTTCGTACCACCTCCTCCTTTTGTGGCGCCCGCGGTCCCGGACCAAGGGGGCGCCGTTATCGGTTTGTTGCATGCGATTGCAGAGCGTCAGGCTCGTATGGAGCGGGACATGGCTTTAGCCTTGCACCCTTTGTACGAGCACCACTTGAGGCGACACCGTCCGATTCCAGAGGGTTGGCCGCACCCTTCCTTCTACAGGTACCCACCTGAGGGGTACCCGGAGTCGGCTGACGAGGAGGAGGAGGACCTAGAGGTGGCAGTGGAGAGAGCCCGCGCTGAGGTATGCTGGAGGACAACGAGGAGGACACTGATTGGTTGTATATTCCCGTTCCCATGTATATATCTGCTGGTGTATGCTGGAGGACAATGAGGGCGTTGTCCGTTTTGGTTTGGGGAGGGTATTGCATCCTTTTGAGTCTGCATTTGCATTTGTTTTTGCATTCACGTTTCTTTTTCAGCCTGCATTATTTATTTATTTCAAAAAAATTGAAAATCTCATAAAAATTGAAAAATTTCAAAAATTCAAAAAAATATTCACGTTTATTTTTGCATATAGGTTGAGTCGGAACGGTAGATTTCCGTGATGATAATGCACTATAACTTGTCTTTTTGCTTGAGCCTTGCACCTTTATTGATAGTTATTAGCTTTGTCATACGCATAGTCTACGAGTTTCTGTTCAAATATAGCTGACTGTTTAGACTTGACCTGATAAATTGGCAAACTACTTGAAAAATTCTGAATATTAGAGCCATAACTGGTGACATTCATGACCAGTTCATTAGGAATTGAGAGTAGTACTCCTTGCATAGCATGTTCGTCTCTTTTGCACTTTTATGACATTCAATTTCTTGTCAAATGCACATATTCGGGTTTGTGGTTGATGTCACATGCAGGGAGGTGCTTGCAAATTTCCCTTTCCTTATATTTTTTACCCATTTAGCTCCACATTAGCCAAATTTGCCTTTTTGACCCATCAGCTACACCCCAAACTAAGCCTGCCTAGTCAAGCTAGTTAGTATGTTCTTTTGTGGTATGATCTTCCATTGCATTTTGGCCCGTAATTCTTGTTTGGAGTTGGTGTAAGTATAGAGGAAGGAGGAAAAGACAAAAAAGTATTGAAAAAAAAGAAGAAAAAAAAAACGTGAAAGAAAAAAAAAAAGAAAAAAAAAATGAATGAAAAAGCTGGACGTGAATCAGAAAGGAAGAAAGAAAGTTTGAAAAAAAAAGTTGTTTGTTTCAGTTAGTTATTTCAGATGGTGTTTAAAAAAGGGAAGTTTGTGACCGTCTGACTCCTCCGTTCTATCCCATATTTTTGAGGAGATTGTGTTTTGAGTCTAGTGAGTTCTGTGCCAAATGAAGGGCACTTGTTCTTAGTTTTTCAGTCAGTTGAGATTTGGATGATTTCATTATGGTCCTGTTAGGAACTAGCTTGACGCTTTTACCTCCACATTTCCTTAACATGTTTTGCCTTTTCTCACCTGAACCTCACTATTCCCATATTATTTGTAAGCCCTCGACTGTGACGGACATTATTGGTTGGAGTGTGTGCATTAGTACTTGAATTGTCTTTCATTTTTGTTGCATGGATGCTATGTAGGTTGCAGTTAAGTGAGTGACTGTCTTTTCGTACCTCTTTTACATATATCATTCACCCTTTGCTTCATGAGAGAAGAGTGACCACGAGAGAGTCCGATTTTGTTGGTTTTTCAAGGTCGATAGGTTGGCTATATTTCTGAACAGCTCATAACTCGTTTGCGTATTGACTGCTTAGCTTTAACTGTTAGTTTTTGTTGCATTAAATTGGTTCAAGTAGACAAGTTAAGCTAGCTCTGAGTTATCATTTCCGTTCCATTAGTTTAGTTTTGAGTTTACTCGAGGAAGAGTAAAGGTTCGGTTTGGGGAGATTTGATACATGCTTTTTATATAGTCTTTTTAGCCTATTTTAGCACGTATTTCTATGCATTTTTATACTGTTCTATGGTATTTTGCCCCGAATTGGCTACTTTGGTTCGTTTTGTCCATTTTGTAGAAATGAACGCGGAAGTAGTGAAATCGTACCCTTTTTCGTCCTTTTTGCATGCATTTAGAGGAGACGGGATTTTTCCAGAGTGAGATACTGCATTTGGAAGCATCGTGGCACGGATTACGAAGCATTCGGTGACGGACTTGTGCTGAAATGAAGATAAAGACCTCGATCGAGTTGTTTTTACCACTCGATCGAGTGGTTTCTATGTCCCCTGGTGGTCGATCGAATGGTTTTCCACTCGATCCTTAGCTGCAGAAAGGCCAGTTACTCGATCGAGTAACTTTCTACTCGATCGAGTAGATTTGCTGAGGTGGTTGCTCGATCGAGTGGTTTCAAACCACTCGATCGAGTGGTTTCGCTATTTATGGGCTTTAAACAGCCCGTGTTATGTTAATTCCGCAAAAACTTATTTCTTTTCCTATTTAAACCTACTTTAGTTAGGATTTTAGCATCAGTTTTTACTCACTACTTAGTTCCTATCAAACTTTTACTGCGTACTTCATTCTTCACTACTGTAACTTTATTTCGGGATTGCTTTCGCTTGGAATTTGTGTTCTTTACGCCGGATTCGCATCGATTGTAATTCTTTCTCTTCCTTTATTAATAATTAATCTTTTGTTTGCTTTAATCTCTTGTTCCGTTACATTTATTCCCTTGCCCTTATTTCTCGTTATGCAATTTATTGGTTATTTCATTATGTTTATTGCTGGAAATCTATCTGCTGTTAGTTTAATTAGCAATATGAGTAGCTAAACCCTTTTCATGTTGGGATTAGGGGATCTGCGGTAGGAAAGTGACGATGTAGTAAATGAATTAGATGAATTGATTTCAAGGCTCTGTCACCATAGCAATTTAATTGTATTTAATCGACTTAGTTGAGTGCACACTTCTAAGTTAACCTTTAATCTGGCTAAAATTAATCCTAGATCAAAAGATTGGACTAAATAGGCCTGCTATGAACAGTAGACTACCCTGACGAGAATGAAAGTTAAGTTAGTGGTATTTTAGGATAGAAAGTGGACCGAAAGGACCTTTCAACATCCGTCTTACAATAATTCGTCTGAGTCATTTACAGCCGAGTCACTGAACTACCGTAGTGAACCGAAATCTTGGCATGTCCTCCTCTATCTGATAGTTCAAATTTATTTCTTGCCCTTATTTCTCTTCTTTCAAATCTCGTAGTTTAGCAACCAATTCAAACAACCCCCATTTGTTACCCTAAGACTAGAATTAGGCAACTGATAATTGCACCGCCTCCCTGTGGATTCGATACTCGACTACCTCTACTACACTTTAGTTGAGACCGTTAGGTTTTATTTTTGATAGTACACGACAGAGCTGTCATGTCTTACCCTACTCGATCGAGTGCCCACCATACTCGATCGATTGCCTCGACATCAGACGCCAAACAGACCTTCTGTTCTCTAACATACTCGACCGAGTAGCCAGGCTACTCGATCGAGTGACCCCCTACTCGATCGAGTGCCCAAAAACACGATTCTGGTTGCAAAAACGTCAAATACCCACTCGATCAAGTCAGACCCACTCGATCGAGTCATGCTAACTCGAATATGCTACCCGCATGCTATATCATATCGCAACATATTCTATGCAACTTTATAAACTCAACATTATACTATAGTTAAGCATGCGATTCTACCAAGCTTTTCATATGAACAAAAAAATGATTATATCATGTTATCAAACGCCACATAGTAAACATCCAACATGCTTCATGTTCAAACAACAGTTCTATATACTTCATCAACCTTTCATTCACAAACTCAACCTCCTACTCCAAGCATCCAACAATTACAACATACTTCATCACATCCACACACAAGCTAGCAAACAACACATACGACCTTGACATACACCCCCCATGTGACCGGTTCAAAATTGTAGGGCGATTTCGCGTCTTTAGGACGTCTCCCAAGCCTTTGCATTAGCTCCTACAACCTTTACCCCGGGTTCATTTTAATTGACTCCCTATATTCATTGGATTCATTGGTTACAGGTTTCAGGATCGTCGCTCTGATACCATTTTGTAACACCCCCATACTCCAAGTGCCTTACCAGGACCACCCAGGTATAAGGATGCTACCATCTCGGTTACCCGAGGCAATGATAGTAAAATAAACAATAATGAAACAACGTTTAAATAGAAATACTTTAGTGAAAGGTTACAATCCAAAAACCAAACCAAAATACGAATACATGTCTCAAACCAACTGTCTAATCAGCTAACTGAAATGTTTATTAAACTACTAGCTACAGCGGAAGACTTCTATCATTAGATCGTGGCACATCCCAGCTATCCCAGTAACTCGACTAATACCTGCTCAATAACTGCTCACCATCCCCGAATAGATCACCACAGTTTTTAAAACATTAACCGGGGTCAGTACTAATCACACAATTTATATAATCAACAGTACAGTAAACAACACAGCTCAAAAGTCACACACAATCACCCACACCAATCAATCTCTGTCACCGACTGTCCACTGGACCAGCCCTGCCAGTGGGGGACCGCAGCCGTACCCACCAAATCCCCGCTCATCATACCGAGCGATAACCCTCTCCCATTAATGTGCACATCCCCTCCCGTGGCGGGTTCCACGGAGGGCGAAACTAGGGCGTGAAGCCACTCCCGCAAGTGACTCCACTCAGCCGAGAACGCATCTCGAGAACCAGAGACAAACAATCAGCAATCACAATACAACATCAACAACCGTCTGAATCAATCAACAATCATTAACTACAGCACAATCAGCACACATTATGTAATTAATACTGAGTAGGGAAACCCTACCTGGAAAGCACAACACAATCAGACGATCTCACAGCTGATATCAAAACGCTTCCTCTACGAATCCTCCTCCTAACATACAAACTTATAATCACTACCAATCATACAAAACAACAAAACCCCCAAAACCCCAAATTAGGGTTTAACCAACCTTAAAGAAATGCTATAAAAACGGTATATAGGTCTTACCCTCGATGCAAGGATCACAACGGTATAAAGAAAGGTAAAATCCGACCTTCCAAGCTCCGGGATTTGCCAACAATGCGACTAAAGCGAATGACGTAGTTTGATTTCTCTTCTCACAGTGATTAGGTTTTAAAAAGTGTTTAAAGAACAATGACGAAAGTATTATATACTCTAATCGCATTATTAACAAAACCCGAGAAATCATCCCCCGTAAACCGGCTACTCGATCGAGTAGCTAAGGTACTCGATCGAGTGCCCCCTTACTCGATCGAGTATCCACGTTACTCGATCGAGTACCCAACAAGTCAGAAACTATTTTAAACTGCAACTCACCCTTACTCGATAGAGTAAGGCCTACTCGATAGAGTACCCAGAGACTCATAAATACGTAGTATTACACTCTCAATGAACTAGGTATACGTTATGTAGGGTCTTGCAACAATTGTCAAGATGATTAGCCTAGCACTTCTCAAAAGTCCTAGCATATTAGGAAATATAGTTTTGAGTAACTTCTTACCATAACTAAGTATCTTTCCAACTTCTTATTTATCCTTTTAGCTTGAATAGCCTAGGATTTTCATAAATCCTTACCTATGTTCGAACTTCAATATGTGCAACTTCTTGTCACATAACAGAGTGTTCTGTCAAACATTAGAATAGCTCATTAGTTCTCCTCGAGAATTCATGACGATTCTTCTATGGCTTACCAATGACTCATCATGCTCTTAAGCATATGATTCATTAGTGGACACGTGCATGATTATACTAATGGCGGAAACATTAGTAATCTTTAATCATGTGATCAACCATTCTTAGGTTCAATGAATGACCATGACTGCTAATGGCAATTCCATTTTCATCGATATGAATAACCTACGTTTCTCGTTGATTTGATGTGTATATCTCAATACCTATCCAACATCTCATGATGTGATCGGATTCATCATAGTCCATTTTCATCCAGAATTGAAAACTCAAATACTTCTTTGTGAAAGATAGTACTAGCTCGTCATTCTCAATGAGTAATGATTTATAAATTTTTACAAGATGATTGCTCCCACTAAACTCCATGTCTTCACATGATAATTTCAAGCTTCTACTCAATTCCACATATTTCAAAATTGACTACTCAATCGAAACATTTCAAGAATTGAAATACATTTTGCTTTGCCAAGTTATTAAGATAAAACCAAATATGTTTCCCACATATCATTCCAAAAATACCTATTTAGAAAAGGTTTCAATCTTAAACTTATGGAAAGATATTTTTAATCTCTAACTCATTCAATTTATAATGATGCGTAGCAATGTCATTATTTAAATGTGAATTTCATTTAATACACGTCCTTCTCAAAATACCCTTTTCCGGAAGGAGGTTTAACCATTTCATTTTCATAATGAGGTTAAGTAATGACACTAGCATGGTTAACAATTAACTTAGCTTTTGTAGATATCGGCATATCTTCTTTTGCAACTTTTAGTCATAAATCTCATTTATTTTCAAGGATGCAACTTCGTTTCATTTAGGCTCTTAAGTAAATATCAATATTGAAACTCTTGGTCAAATGTTGTTCATAAACTAGCCAAATCTCTTGTTAAGACTTTTCTTTAGTCATTTTCTTCCAAAACTTTCTTTTGGTCTCCTCGTGTAGTTATCTTGAGAACATATTCTTTTGATTACTTCACTTGGTCTCTTTTGTCATGTAGATTTCATCTATTCGAGACCATAGATCTCATCTATTCGTGTACACTATCTATATAGGTATACAAATCATTCTTTCTTTTGTAGATCTCATTTACTTAAGTATACAAATTTGCTTTGTGTTCTTTGTGTCTTCATTTTTCTCCCACTCTATCTTTAGAATAAATACACTAGAGATTCAAATATAGCTTATGAGACACAAATAATGATTTTGAAGTATAAGGAGGACTATCTCATAGATTGACTAACAGTTTTAGATTTGATGAGTGTACTTGGTAATTTACATTCCTTTAGTAGAGTTCATCAACTCAACATCACTTTATAATTGATCATACACAAGCCTTAAGCTTGTGGACATATAATGAATTCCATCATTATAGTTGTCTATTGGATCACTTTAAGTAGATGATCGTATGTTTCTATGTGCAAGCATATAAAGACGAATTTTTAGAACAAGGAAATACGATAAAAGAGGTGACTTGGGTTGCAAACCAAGCCACCAAAATCCAAAATACAACAATTGTTTAGAAAGGATCAACCATTTCCATGTCGAACACGGAAATCAAAATAGTTCTAAAAATCCGAAACATAATTTAAATAAGACAATAATAAAAGCCAAGCTTCATTGGAAGCTACTCCTAGCTCCTTGATGATTTCTCAAGCTTGGTTTTCCTTTCCCTTGTCTTTGCTTGGAGGAGGCCCTATTTACAATAAAAAGGGGATACATTATCACAACTTTGTATCAAAATACCATAGTTGAAATAGAAACATAAAAGAAAGGATAGTCATTTACCTACTAGAGTGATTTTTCCAGCTTTGATGTCACCAAGATACTTGGAACAATTCCTCTTCCAATGTCCAACACCCACTACTACAAATACAGGCAACCACAACGGCCCTTTAACAACGCTTATTCACGAAAATCATCAAAACACGTTGTAGAATTGATTCCGCGAATTTTACCAAACTTAATTACAACGGTTCTGTGTTGTTAACCGTTGTTATTGGTTTTAACAACGCGTCATACTTGAACAACCGTTGTTAATGAAATAACTAATAACAACGGTTAAATTTTAACCGTTGTTAATGATTTGGCGCCAAATTAGTGAAAAGTAATCACAACGGTTATATTAGAACCCGTTTTTAATACTTTTTAACAACGGTTGTAGACTCAATAACCGTTGTTATTAATGTTATGAAAATCTTAAGAACAACAGATTGCTTTATTCTGCTATACGCTACAAAACACAAACACAAGCTAATACTGCTACTATATCATCCTCCATTCCTCCCTGATCGTCTCTCTGTCTTCATCTCCGTCCTTTGTTGTCACCGTCTTCTCTCCCTCATCGTGTTTATCAATCAGGTATATATATGTTTCTTAGCAACGCTTATAGATATAGGATTTTTTGGGTTATTATCTAATTTGTTGATAATTTAGCTTAATTGCTTTCCTGAATTTCATTTATTTGTTTGCCTATTATTGTATTTTCTGAATTAGTTGCCTATTATTACGAATGTAGAATAATGACTCGAACTTGGATGATTGATGCAAATATGAGTGACCGCACCTACAAGGATGGTTTAGCTGAATTTTATGAATTCGTTTCGAACAATTTGAAAGGTTCTTCTAGTATTGCATGTCCTTGTGAAAGATGTGGTAATATTAGCTATATGGCTTTTCCGGACGTTATAATACACCTAGAAAAGTGGAGATTTAGTCGATCCTATACACGTTGGATTTTTCATGGGGAATCATTAGAGGAAGAGAATAACTCTGAAGAAGATGATGTTGAGGTACACGAAAGGCTAACTGATGATCTTGAGTTTGCCGAGTTTTTTGAGTTGGAAGAGTTGGAAGTAGAGAAGTTGAATGTTGGGTCTATAGATAATGAAGAGAATGATGATGAGTCCATTGCTTTTGAAGATATAGGTGATGACACTAGTAATTGGGATGACCTTAACAACATGTATGAGAAGTTGTGTGAGTCTGAAGCACCTCTGTATCCTGGTTGTAAGTTCACAAAAATGTCGGCTGTGGTGAAGTTGTATAATATCAAGGGGGCAAATGGGGTGAGTGACACGTGTTTCACTAGTTTTTTAGCCTTTGTAAAGGAGTTGCTTCCTGATGGTAATGTTCTACCTGTTAAGACATATGAGGCGAAAAAGCTAATAAGAGGAGTGGGTATGAAATATGAGAAAATACATGCATGTCCAAATGATTGCATATTGTATCAGAAATTATATCAAAACTTAACCAATTGCCCTAAATATTTGGAGTGGCGTTATAAGGATAAGGAAGGGATCCCGGCTAAGGTGTTGTGGTATTTTCCATTGATACCAAGAGTCATAAGGATTTATGCGAATCCCGATGATGCAAAAATGTTAACTTGGCATGAAACAAGAAGAATAAATGATGGAAAGCTAAGACACCCGACAGATGGTAAGCAATGGAAATCGTTCGACGCTAAGTATCCCGAGTTCGGCAATGAACCTAGAAACTTACGTCTAGCACTGTCCACTGATGGAATGAACCCACACGGAAACATAAGTAGCCAACATAGTACTTGGCCAGTAGTGTTGGCTATTTATAACTTACCTCCATATGTGTGCATGAAAAGAAAGTATTTGATGTTGTCGTTGTTAATTTCCGGCCCTAAACAACCTGGAAATGATATAGATGTATATTTGGAACCTCTTCTAGATGATTTGCGATTGTTGTGGGATAGTGGGATAAAAGTATTTGATGCATATAAGAACGAAACTTTCAATTTGAGAGCGATGTTATTGTGTACAATAACTGACTATCCGGCTTATGGCGACCTTTCTGGGTACACAGTTCATGGGAAAGAGGCTTGTCCATTGTGTGGGGAGGATATCGAGTCTGAATACTTGAAGTCTTCTCGTAAGTATGTGTATATGGGAAATAGGAGGTTCTTGTATCATGACCATTGTTATCGCAAGATGCAGAAAGCATTCAATGGAAGACAAGAACTTCGTCAACCTCTTAGAATTTTGAGTGGGCATGAAGTTTATCAGAAAGTAAAGCATATTGAGTTAGATTATGGGAAGAAGAGCGGCTCTAAATTGTCTACTCGTGGGTATAAGAAAAGATCCATATTTTTTGATAAACTTCCATATTGGCGACTGGAGGTCGAGGCATTGCCTCGATTTCATGCACATTGAGAAAAATGTCGTGATAATATTATCAATACCCTTCGAATGTTCCTGGTAAAACAAAGGATAACGCCGCAGACTAGGGAAGATATGAAAATGATGGGTATTAGGCTAGAGTTGGCACCACAGAAGAGAGGTAATCGTACATTTTTACCGCCCAGACTTATACCCTTTCACGGAATGAGAAAAAAGAGTTCTGTGCATGCTTGAATGGAATTAAAGTGCCACATGGTTATTCGTCGAACATCAAAAGCCTAGTGTCGATGCAAGACCTAAAACTCACCGGGTTAAAGTCACATGATTGTCACACTTTGATGCAACAATTACTACACGTGGCTATTCGTTCCATTTTACCCGAAAAGGTAAGATATGCTATAACTAGATTCTGTCTCTTCTTCCAGTCCATATGCGAGAAAGTCATCGATCCCGATGACGCGGATTCATTGCGGGACCTCGTTGTAACCTCTCTTTGTCGAGTTGGAAATGTATTTTCCACCCTCTTTCTTCACTATCATGATTCATCTGACCATTCACTTGGTTAGGGAGATTTTGTACCTTGGGCCCGTGTACTTGAGATACCAGTATCCTTTCGAAAGATTGATGAAAGTCTACAAGGACTATACATATAATCGGTATCGTCCGGAAGGTTGTATTGCTAAACGCGCTATTTTAGACGAAGCTCTTTCATATTGTTACGCTCATCTCTCCCCTGAGGAGTTGATTGGCGTTCTAAGAATCGTCATAGTGATTTGGATGACCGGAAAAGGTATTAGGGGCGGGTTGAAAAAATTGTGACACGTGAAATGTTGCATTTAGCACACACGTATGTGCTAAACAACGAAGATGAGGTGCAACCTTATATTCAATAACACAAAGATGGGCTCAAATACGATCACCCAAACAAGACCGAGAAGTAGATTGTGAACGAGCATACGAAGACGTTTGTAGAGTGGTTTAGGAATATTGTCTTAGAGTGTACTGATCAAACTGGTGATGACATCTCTCCTAGGTTACTACGTCTTGGTTTAGGTCCAAATGCTAGGGTCACCTTTTACAACAGTTTTGCCATTAATGGATATACTTTTTACACCCGCGAGCAAGATGAGTTGAGCACAATGCAAAATAGTGGTGTGAGTTCTGAATTTGAGGCAATGCATTTTGCTACTTCAAAAGATAAAAAGCCTATTTGGGGAAAATGCCTTTATTATGGTGTTATTCAAGAAATATTGGTACTAGATTACATTGATTTCACAATGCCTTTGTTTCGATGTAACTGGGTTGATAACAACATCCATTGTGTCCGAAAGGATAAGATGGGATTTACGTTGGTCAATCTGGGTAAGGTTGGCAATAATAAGGATGATCCTTTCATAATGGCATCCCAAGCTAAACAAGTGTTCTATGTCACCGATCCTATGGATAAGAAGTGGTACGTTGTATCTTTGTCTATAAGGAGTAGAAGGAGTAGTCCATCCGATAATGGTGATGATGATCAGGATGTCGTTTTTGAGGGAATGGATCAGTCTACCACTGTATCTTATTTCGACGATGTTGACACTGATCATGAGGACACTGAAAGCATCTATATGCGTGATGACCATGGTGAAGGTATTTGGGTTAACGAAGAAACTATGACATCCAAGAAACGTCCCCGATCCTGAGATAGTTCATCAGGACACAGTGATATGGACGACCAACATTTTGAGTCATTTGAGGACCAATAATTTGATGGTTTAATTTATTGGTAAATCAATAATGGTCATTGTTAAATAAAAATTCCCAAATTTGCATGGCATGGTAAATCCTGTAGCTTAGATATGCAAAGTATGCATGCATCTTTGGTGTTGTCTTATTTTCTTGATCTTATTATTAGATGTGGATCTTTGGTGTTGAAATTCTTTGAATAATGTTGCAAAGTATATGGTGCTTCTGCTGTTACGGTATGTATTATTCTGAGTTTGGATTTGTAATGGAATTACTGATAATTTTTTAAAAAAAGGTTCAACAATAACAACGGTTATATTTAAATTACCCGTTGTTAATACTTTCAACAACGGGTGTAGTACCTCTACCCGTTGTCAATGATTTTTTTGACATATTTCATTTTGGCGCAAATTTGGTGAAAATATATTACAACGGGTATATTTTAACCGTTGTAATAAAGTTTTGACAACGGTTGACTTTTATTGACCCGTTGTTATTAACATATAACAACGGTTCTTCTTTGAGCACCCGTTGTCAATAGTTTGTCTTAATAAAAAACTAATTTACAAACCCATACAGCTATCCCATACACAAACACACACAACATTAGTTCAACCGTTGGTATCCTGAGTTAATTCTTCTCTCTTCCTCGCTTTCTACATTCTCGTTGCCCAATTTTCGACGCCCAGATTCCGTTGACTTCCCTTATCATCCTGCTCGTTCTCTTTATCATCATCATCATCAGGTATGTTCACTTTAATTTTGTGTTTCGTCATTAGGGTTTTAAGACGATCATCTTTTTTCTTTTTCATGCATCTGTTTGTTTTTCGTCTTCTTTGTTATCTTTATCATCCCGCATCATCTACTTCACTCCTCTTATTAGGGTTTAGGATTTTAGAAGCTCAGTCTGTTGTTTTAAATTTTCATTCCTATTAGGGTTTATGGTTTTAGATAATACTCTGCATGTACGTTGTTAAATTGTTCATTTCCTATATCATTCATATTTGGGTTTTAGGATTATCATGGGTGAAAAACGTAAAAGAAGTCAAAAGAATAATAAGCCTCAGGATAATAAGCCTGGTGAGAGAGGTGCTACGAAGTGCCAGAAAGTCCTTGCAGCTATAGCCGCTAAACAGCCGTTGGAAATAACATGGAGTGAGATGGGTTTCCCTACTGGTCCAAATGCAGGTTATTTCTCCAGTTGGATTGGTACTTGCACAAGACAGTTTTTGCCTATCCATTTAGAAGATGTTAGAACTTTGAATCCAAAATTGGCGGAGTTATACTTGGCTCATGTAAAGGAAGGCTTTATTATACCCGATGAAAGCCATGATAAGTATTTAATGCATAAGGCAGCGGATGTCCACAGGCAGTGGAGGTGTGACGTTGCTAGGGATTGGTTGTATATGGACAAGGCAACGGGAGAGATGCGTAAGAGCCCACCGGAAAACAAGTGTCCCACCATCAGTCAGGAACAATGGGATCTTTTCAAAAAGATGAGAACTACTGAGAAGTTTCAGGTTAAATATCCTCGCCTTTTAACGATTTAACTATCATTTTTTTAATTAATGAGTCCTTTATATAATCTTTTTATTATCTCATCTACTTGCGCTTTTATATAATTATTTGAAGGCCGTTAGTAGAAGAAATCGTGCTAACATTTCATGCAAGAAGGGGAAATGGTATGGTTCTCGAGGCGGTTACAGAAAGATAGAAGAGAACCTCGTAAGTAGCATGCATTATTCCCCTATGAGACTTTATTTTTTTAATCACACTTGGACTTGAATTGATACACATTTACGTGTATAAATGTTACCATGTTAATGTGTAGGTGGCAAAGGGAGTGAAAGAGGTGGATCGGCATGTAACTTATAAAGAAGGGCACACGCCTAAAGGATCCCGGTCGCGTGACAAATATGATGAGGAAGTGTTGGCCAACATAGTAAGCATTATTTTATTAAGACGAGTTCATTACTAACTTTATTATTTTAGTCACAAATATAATTTGAAGTTTATTTAATATATTATAGGACAACGTATTGAAAGAGGTAGAAGAAGAGAAATTCACTCCCAGTGGTCGTAATGTCGTTCTTGCTAGAGCGATCGGCCGACCCGAACATCCAGGTCGTTTGAGGGGCGTCCCGTTACAGGTTGGAGTAACGAAATATTATAGGACAACTGCCCCGATAAATAAGAAAAGGAAGACTAAGTCTGAGAAGGCTGACATGGTAACATTTATTCTATTATTTTCATTTAAGTTCAATTCACATGTTATTGTTGGGATAAAAATTGCTGACACATTACATTCTTGCACGCAGACTTGATTAATGGCATCCGTACTACTAAAGCTGAATCTTTGGAGGCAAGCTTTAGAAGAAGAAGTGAAGATGATGGAGGATGTCATTTCTAAAGGGGGTAATAATAAGGTACAACAGATTGGTCAAGAGGCCGCTACTACCTTGGCAATACATGAGAAGGAAGTATCGGTCAACGAGATTGAGAAAGATCGGTACCTAATAATGCTTCAAGTTGTACCAACTAAAGCCGATCGGTACCTAATACTTCCTTATTTTTCTTTTCTTTTTTTTTTTGGGTAAGATCAGGGGTGTGTTCCCTGCCCGGCTCTAATGCTATAACCCGACATGGTGCCATTGGTTAATTTTATTAGGTAAATAATGGGTCCGAAAAGGAGATGCAACTTGAGAAGACGGCTGATGGAAAACAACATACATCCCCTTCAAGTCGGTTCCTGTTTTTGATAAGGTATGCATGAAGTGTTTAATTAGTTAAATTTATATGAATTCTATTAAATTTTAGGATATAATAATATATGTGTATATTCTTCAGGCCGTAAACAAGAGGCCGATTATTCTTCTTGACCCTAAAACCGAAAAGCCACATGTGCGTGTTGGCCGGGGTCTCGTAGAAATGCACACCAAATCTGCAGCAGCGAAATCGTAGTTCATGGCAAAATCTTTTGCGAATCATACCAAAGTAGAGATAACTACAGTCTTTCCAGGCCATGAAAACTTTCAACGCTGTCCCGATTCGTGACGACATTACCATTCGGGAGATGCGGTTGGAAGTTTCATCCAATGGCCTGAAACTCACATCTACTTGGCTCGGCCGTCTCCACCTCAGCAGCGGAAAGCAGTTTGGGTTAGAAGAAATACCTTTATATATATGTTAAATTTTTAACTGTTGAATGTTTTTATATGTTAAATTTATATGTTATTTTTCTTTGTAGGGAACAAAAAAGCCGGCTTTGGCGGATAAGCCTAAGTCCACAGACATGCCAACGACCTCGTCGAGACAACAACTTGATGAGGTATTTAATTAACTTCTCCATTTTTTTAAAAACCTCGCTCCCTTTATTTATATTTTGTCTGTATTTATAAAAAGCATGGTAATTTTGTGTAGGGGACAAAAAAGACTGATAAGCCTAAGTCCCCAGTCTTACCTGCTACTACTACCTCATAATTGAAAGAGCAGGTTGACGAGGTATTTAATTAAGTACGCTTTTATTTTTATTACTCCAACTAGGATATGTTACCTTTGGATTTTTTATTATTTTAATTATCTACTACATGTGTAGGCTGGTGGTAGTAGCACAAAATCAAAGACTCATTCTTTCCGGACCTGAAAGAAGTTAGGAGTTTAAACGACTCACAATATCTCGGGAAGGATTACATGCAAAAAGTAAGAACGACGACGATGAGGAAACTGCATGAGGAGGCTGGCCATCGCATAGCCACCGAGCAATTGATAGTTATTCCGCTCGAGGAGGATATTCTAGGGGTTGAGCGCCAAGCACTTATATCATGGGATATGCTAGCCGTTTGGGCTAGCCTAGACCAGATTGATGTGGCACACCTACTTGTTTGGATGAAGTAAGTTTCTTAATAAATAATTTCATATTCTAATATTCTGACTACTAGATAGTGTTTTAAATACCGGAATTAATACCGTAATAATGTAGGATATTGAAATTGAGAGTGATCCCCGAGAAGAATATTCCATCTGATCAATACGGATTCCTGTGCCCCTATGTTTTATCTTTATTTATTCCGGATTTCTCGTTCGAAGAACGGGTAGATTATATTGCTCAGCAATTGGCGACAACCAAGAAGCTGATTTTTGGCGCTTATAATGAAAAAGGGTAATAAACAAATTAATATTACGTTTCCCCCTACAATTGCATTTTCATAACTAATATATGTACTTGTTAATAATGATGATGTCTCTTGATGTAGGACTCATTGGGTGCTAGCAGCCATCATGCCGACAAGGAATAAAGTTTTCTGGTTGGACTCTTTACATAATCAACCAAGCGAGACTTTTAAGCACTTGATTAATAAGTAAGTTTATAATACTGATTTATTTATAATAACATTAAGTTTCAATTTTTATTTATAGCAAAAAGCTCATTTTTGCCCCTAAAAAAATGAGTGTCTGCCTCCTTTTGTTTTTTTTTTTTAAATAATGGCCTTTGAGAAGAGAAGAGCTAACGAGCAAAATCAACCCACGAAAGATTCTGATGATGACCCTAATTTTATTACGATAACAGGGGTACGTGCTCAAATACAATCTATTAAGTGCAAAAATCTGTGTTTAATACTAATACAATACCTAAAGTTCAAGATTCTGATGTGAGCCTTCTCTCGTCTGTTTGTTTTTATGTAATAATAGGCCCCTCGTCAGCCAGATAGCATACAATGTGGATACTACGTTTGTCGGTTCATGTTGGAGATTATTAGGCGAAGATATATCATATTCCAGAAAAGGTTAGTAATTTAATAATGTGTTTATTACTTTTTTTAAATTAGAGCTAATGTTGTCTTGCTTGCTGCTATATATACCATGATGTTGCTATGCAGTAATTGATGTTGTTACAATAATGTCTTCTCTTTGTTTTTTCCGCAGTATGTAATCAACCCGTCACAACAGATTGAGCAGTACTCAAGTATAGATATAGACGAGGTAAGGGACATGTTGGGCAAATACGTCTTAGAAAATAGAAATGCATGATACTCAGAGTTTAGATCAACTTATTAGTAAATCTTTTGTTGAAGTTAGGGAATGATTAGTTCATGTAAATTCAACTCCTTGTAAGTATATATATGTATGATGCTGCTGTTGTGGTTGAATTGAATCTATTGAGTTCTGATGAACCCAGCTGTGATTTATGATGGTGCTGGTATATGGTGTTGCTGATATATGCAGGTTTTTGAATGGCATGAAACAAATTTAATTTTTCAAAACATTAGGAGTTTGTAATAAAAACGGTTACTAAAAAAAACCGTTGTGAAGACCTTTCACAACGGTTAATAAAAAGAACACCGTTGTGAATGACTTTCACAAATACCGCGCATAATATTCAACAACAGGTTTTAAACGAAGAACCGTTGTTAAAAGTCTTCACAATTTTGGAGGTAAAGTTACAACAACGGGTTTTAAACTAAGAACCGCTGTTACTAACAATTTCAACAACGGGTGTGTAGCATAAACCCGTTGTCAAAAGACTTCACAATTTTGGAGGGAAAGTTACAACAACGGTTATACATATGACAACCGTTGTTATATTATTCCCTCCAAATTTTTGAAACACTTTCCACAACGGAGAACACCCAACAACAACGGCTTTTAACCGTGGTGAATACTTTCGACAACGGTTTCATTAAATAACCAAATCGTTATAAATACCTTCTACAACGGCCGCTTTAACAACGTCCGCTTTTTGTTTTTACAATGGTTTTTACCCGTTGTTATAGCCTGTATCTGTAGTCGTGACCATTACAATAATGGCATTTGTCAAGAGGACCCTTCTTGGTCTTGGAAGTGCTAGCTTCAAAAGTCTTAGCCTTGGTGGACATGGGAGCTTGCCTCTTACCCTTTTTCCCATTCTTCTTGAACTTCCCCTTACTCTTGGTGCTTATGTTAAGCACATCCTTAGGTGGGTTAACATTTAACCCTATGTATCTTTCGGCTTGCACAAGTAATTTGTGCAACTCTTCAAGAGACACGTCCTTGTCTTGCATGCTAAAATTCACCCGGAATTGAACATATGCCTTTGTGGAAAATAATCTGTATACTTCCCTTAAACTAGAAGGATTATAACGAATTTAACAATGATGATTAAAGGTCATAAACAAAATACATAAACAAAGTATAAGGATTTAGAATTAACCTTCGGTCCTAGCAAAATTGGCCTAAGAACAATATCAAAATTGATATTCGCCTATTAGTTGCACCCAAGACGATCTGAGATATGCCCTTTTATTATGCTAGAAATCGATCTAAAATTTTCTGTAAAATTTAGTTGTTTTTGTGTTTTTGATGAGAGAGAGGAGGCAAGGTCAAGAAAAAGCATTAGGGTAGAAATAATTCCCTCCCTTTCTTTTTATACTGACCGAATTATCGAGTTAATTAGGAAAGAATAATACTTTCCTAATTTTCGGCCATCAGACCGAAATAAGGACTATCAGCTCCTTATTTTTGGTCTTTCCAAAAATATATAATATGTGTTGAATTGTCATCTAGTGAGGATATTACCACTATGACACATTCATCTTGTTGATATTAAATACAACTGATTATATTTAATTACGAATTAACAGATTAATTCGTCCAAGCTAACATTATATATATTTAATTAAATATAACTTATTATATTTAATTTACGAATTGACAGTTAATTCGTCTCAACTAATATTATTTAATTTTCATTAACTAATTATCTCATCAACACATCGACTAACTTTTTAGTCATTTTGGGCATTAATGTGATTATATTTCTATAACCACATTTCTCAAACACATCCTATAGGTGTGACCTTTAGGGACCAGTTGATCACCGCCATCTGTATGATAATAACGTCAAACTTTCTAGCAAGACAACCGTTATTAGGTAAACGTTAATCAACTTATTAAATATACGAAGTATACCCTTGTGAACCTGTAAGAGATTTACAAATGTTATCACACTAATTTGTGGAGGACACAAGCTCCAACAAACTCCCACTTGTCCTCACAAGTGTATGTGCGATAACCGATTCTCATATCCTAAAATTTCTCCCACTCAATGTAAAACAATTTGCAAATCCGAATTCACAAAGGTCGTATTTTACAAGCGATCAATATCAAGAGTGGTTTCCCCGACTAGAGAGTAACTTAACTGATAAACGAATCAACATTCGAGCATGGCCATGCATTTCAGTTACAACTCCTCGAGTGGCCCTGAGAAATAACTATACCTGATAAAGGTTGGATATTTTCCTCAACTCAAATCCTGCAGATGTAAGCACAGTATGAAATGACCCAGAAAAAATCTACTTAGCCTCCAGTTACGGCAGACCGTGAGAAAGAAACCAAAGTCACCCAAAAACTGCCTTAATCTCAAGAGACAGTCGATAGTCAAAAGAATCGACTCTAGGAACACAATGGATGTCCTATTGTAGATACCCGTATCCGTCGATATTGGAATTTATGGAGAACCCGACAAACACCCGATGATGATAGGACACATGTATTTATTAGTTGTCATTGTCATTATTTGGGTTCGTTTTACGATGTAGAATGAGCGTTGTCGACGGAGTATTTTTATTAATTTAAATGATATTTAAATTAAAGCTTTTTTTTTTAGGTGAATTCAATTTATTTTATTTTATTTTGAATTTATTTTCCCAAGCTTATTTTATTGAAAATAAAATAAATAATTGATTTGAAAAATCATTTTATGAGTGTATTTGATTTGAAAAATCATTTATTTTAATGTGTTAATCGATTTGAAAAATCGATTTAAAAATCGGAAAAAACTCGTTTTGAACAAGGGTTTTGGAGCTCGATTATAGCTCGGTTTTTGAGCCCGTTTTCTTTACGAGTTGGCACGAATCTCGAGTACACTAACCAACCTAAGCCTCTACCCATCCAACCCCAGTTCGAACCCCATAACCACGGCCCAAACCATGCCCCAAATCACCCCCAAACAGCCCGCATACACAAAGCAGCCCCCCCTGTTTCGCAGCTCAAACCCGAGCCCAAAACCCGCTCCAAATACCACCAAAACCCGTGCCCATTAACCCTAACCTATACCCTAATATCCTACCCATATTACCTTATCTTAACCACCAAGAAAACCCGCCATACAAACCCTAGAAAACCCCACAAAAGCTGCTGGACAGCAGCTATGCTCAGGGGAGCCCGTCTGCCTCTCCTCCCTTTTACCCTACTTTAACTCCTTATAAATACCACCCTTTCACCATACATTCATTCCTCTAAGTTCTTCACACATCCTACCGTCACTCACAAGCTTTAAACCCCAGAAACAAACCCTAATTGCCTCCCAAAAACCCTAGACAAAACCGACTTACAAACTGAGAATCAGTTTGTGTGTCCTCTTTGAAACCTTTCGTTCTCCCGTCAAACCTCCATCAAAATTCGAGTTTCTTGTTCCAAATTAACCATACAACATACATATACATCTTAGACAAAGATTCACGAGCCAAATTGCCCTTGAGAGTACACGAATCCCGTCGAAAAACAGAGTGTCATACACTCTGTTTTCGCGGTTTTTCCTGTCTGTCCAGTTCTGTTTGTGCTCGTTTTTCGTGCCCAATAACTCAAAATGAGCAGGGGTTGTTTTAAGATTTCTGTTCTCCTCTCTTTCTAGTTTTCAAAACATCTTTTAAATCGAATTTTCACCGTGAAACGAGAGAGATATCGCAGTTTGAAAGTTGCTGTCCAGATTTGCAAAAAACGTGTTGTTTGCTTTGTTTCTTCGTCGACGACGGCCTCTCGAGATAAAATCTACCATCGATTACGACCCAAGACGGTGTCAACGATACATGTAGGTTGAGGGTGCATCAAATCCTCCTCTTTCTCCCTTTTATTTCGTTTTTTATGTTTGTTTTCTTATAGTTCGTTTTTGTTTGTTTATCGTTTTTGTTTATCGATTGTTATCATTAACTATGAAACTAGTTTAGTCCGAGTATGAGTTAAAGTACCACCATGAACACCCGCGTTGACTTGAGATGGGAAAGAAACCGCTACATCAGTCGGTCGTAACCCCCGTCTCATTTACATATCCTCGTGTTCAAGGTAGGGCATTAATAAAACGAATTCTGACTTCGCTCTTCGCTTTTGACCCCTCTCTTCTCTCGTGTGATTCGACCTACCCCTGGACCATTCACATGTTAGTATGACCTCTGATTGTTAACATATAACTCGTTTAGATGACATTAGATCAATTTAATAACCTAATTAGACACTTTAGGGTACATCGACATAGCTTTAAAAATCAAGCGACGATTAGAACTTAATTGAATGCATCTCTCTCTTTCACCTAATTTCTCGCTAGTATAAGAGTGCGTGATTAGCACCTTCTTATTAACACTCGACGAGTTAGTTTAATTAGCGAACTTGACCTAATTTGACCCCTTTAGGCCGTGTAGAATACACCTTGGCGCGACGTATCTCAATCGATCAACGTTGTTTCTAACTCGTTTTCTAACTTGTTTCCTATCCCGTTTCGCAATCATCTATCTAACCTAATGAATCTAACCTAAGGATTAGGGTATGCTAGATCGTGTAGGCCGTGTTTGGCCGTGTCCTTGTAGTCCCTTTTCTCGTTATTTCTCATCTTTATCTCGTTATTTCGTATCTTGTAATTACTTTGTTTATCGAGTCGTGTTTGGTAGTTTGTTTGTAATTTTCAAGCTAGCTTTCTTTTATCGAGTCAAAACCTCTTCCAAAAACCTTAGTCTTGTTTGGTTAGATGGTTGTGCCCCAATGCATGTAAGAGCGTAGTAAATCGCATGTTGTTTAAAGCAACATGGCCCGATTTATGCTAATGCATGCTTTGGTGTGTGGCCCTATGTCTAATTCGGTAAGATTAAGTGAAAGCACACATTACGGGGAGTGACCCAAGGCCGTGAGTCATGTAAGCCGTGGTCCACCCCCTTGTGCACGTTTTCCTAGGCCGAATGGCCGTGTGTCGTGTATGGTGTCGTATATAGCAATTGTATTTAGATCGAGTTGTATCTTTAATTTCTCGTTGTGTCGGCATGAAATGCCTGGGTTGTAATAGGGTAGATCCCAACGGCTCCCCCATTCCCATCAAGCCTTGTTTGCTTTGTTTTGTATGTTGTTAGATCAATTAACCCACATGCTAAATTACAACTTTGACAAAGTTAGTTTAGTTGCATCTAAATCAACATAGAAACTTCACATGTTAGGGTTTTAAAACGATGTTTGCATATCATATATCGTAGTAGCTATGACCTTGTTTGAAATCCGATACTTGACTTAGTAGAGGCCGTTATTGACGGGCGGGGTTAGGTGTCCTTATGGGCTTCCTAACACGTACCCTCACCCCTTACTCAAGATCTATGGTTTGTGGATCCGTCTAAATACCATTGGATTACGAGAGTCATTCAAATCGAGTGATATAGGGTACAAGTCTTTATCTTTAATCACTCGTAGTCGATTGGCTTTATGCTTTTCGATGAAAGGTGTAAAGTTGACTTGAACGGTTCCAAGTTCCCAAAAAACTTGGTGGCGACTCTAATTTGTCTTAATTCGATTCGAAAGAACCTCGGGTCGATTATGCCTAGTGTGGATCCCGCGGACGCAGTTCCCGAGGGCCTTGTCCACAGTTTGGCGACTCCGCTGGGGACAAGAGGACTAGTTACACTTTGTTTCTAGGGTCTTTTCCTCCGAGGTGAAACTTGAAAAGAAAGTATTGGAAAGTAAAACATTACTCATAGTGCTACGATTCATGCATAAACCCTTAAGGATTTTCCCGGGCCGTCCCAGCGTTTCTTTGTGATGCGTGGGGGGCGACGTCCCACTATGCCAGGAACTCGCACATTGCTTGCTTCCGCTCCGCCTCGCGTGGTTCTTGATGGTGGGGATGCTCTTGTAGGTACTCTACCTAAAGACCCTTGCTCTATAAGACCGCAAAAAAATGGAGGGCATAGACCTTCTTGTAGAAGACTTGCCGAGACTTAGAGATGTCTAGGAGCATACATCCTTATAACATGAGAATGACAATGTGCGAAATGAATTTCCCGAGTCTTTTCAAATTTTCCATGTCCTTTTCAAAACTGAACTTTTGAACAACTTACTGTCAAAATTAGCATGGTTTTAAAAACGCGGAATGCTGCCCAAATAGGACTAGAATTTTCGGCCAAAAATAAGCTTTTATAGTAGGCATCTTCGCCCATTTCAAATCTCATTTTCAAATCAATTATTCGTTTTTTTTAAATTCAATCCAAAATGTTTCTCGAACCTCAACCAAGCATGAAATGCGTCGAGTCGTGTCCGGGTCCTGGCCGTGTTAGGCCAGGCGTGTTTCGTTCCAAGAGTCTAGAACACGACCTTGTTGGGTCACCCAAGCTCACCTCTTGGGCTTTGAGTCATGTTGGTCGACCAATTGGTCTAGGATAGTCCACAGAAACGCCCAAGCTAGGCCATTTAGGGCGTTTCACTTGAACCTAAGGACTATGTTGGTCCAATCACGGGTTTACTCACACCGAGTCCAGTTTAGAATCACGCTATGACAGTTTGAGTCTCGTCGTTTTGTCAGGTCTAAAATGAATTGAGGTCTAAATCCAACCGTGAGTCGAACCTTTGGTTAGTCAGTCTTAAGTCGAGTCTTGACTTGAGTCAAGTTGGTGTCGTGTCCCTAAGTGTGCAGGGGCTCTTACATTTGAATATTGACTCAGTTCGGGGTTTTCTTGTAGAAAGGCCGCCAAAAACCCGACTTCAAGCAATGGAAGATGCTGTTAACAAACTCACTGAGGCCGTGAACCTCATGATGGCCAGAATGGATGTGATCGAATCCAAGCTGGGTGAAGATTCCTCTTCATCTACCCCACCTCTGACTGATCTGGAGAAACGGTTCAAGTTCATTGAGGACCGTCTGAAACTCTCCCAGGGGAAGAACATCCATTACGAAAATGCTAGGGCCTATGACCCAATTCAGGATAAGTTGCCCACGAACATGGTACTCACTGATATCCCAAAGTTTAAGGGCACAGAAGATCCAGTCCACCATGTTAAGGCCTATAAGGGGTACTTAGCACTGAAGGGAGTACCTGCTGACATGCTCTCTGAAATTTTCGCTCAATCTCTGGATGAACACCCGAAGGCGTGGTTCTACAATCTGAACCTTAAGAACTTCCCCACTTTCGAAGATATTATGGTGGAGTTCTACAAGCACTATGCTGATAATATCGAGATTCAAACCAACATAAGAATATTGGAGGTGATGACACATAAAGAAAAAGAAGGCTTTACTGAATTCCTTGCAAGATGGCGCGGTGAAAGCGTGAAATTAGCCAAGAAGCCTGATGAAGTTGAAATGGTAGATAAGTTCGTAAAGAATCTACGACCTATTTACCGCAATGCTTTGAAATACCAGAATTTTGGCTCTTTCAAAGAATTGATAAGAATCGGGATAAAGGTAGAAGATGATGTCATAAGGGCAGAGGCTGAAAAGCCGAAAGGATACCAAGGGGCCTCATCGTCTAAGGCCAAGGCCCCAGCAACGACCCATATTGATGAAGCCATCAATCTCTTAGAAGGGCAATCGAAGAAGTCGCAGCGCCAAACACCTAGGGCATTCACCGATATCGGATGCACTTATACATACGCTCTCCAAAGGCTCACGCCCAAGGAAAGTCAAGCTTATTGGTCCAACTCCCGGACCCTCCCGCCGATCAACAAGGTAAATGGTATAAACCAAAAGCCTCTTTGTGCCTTTCATCAAGGGAAAGGCCATGATCTTGAAAGGTGCTATCGATGAAGCACGAAATCCAAGACATGATTGAGAATGGAACACTCCCGATCCCAACTGTTAAACCCAATAACATCACCAATCCATTTGGCGATCACGCCAACTTTGTTTCTGTCGAAGACAATGTCGATTATTCCCATCTTATCCGCCCATGTCACTTAAAAGGGGTGTTTATCGGGAAAATATTTGTGGATTGCTTTGAATTCTTGCCAAACCCGAAGAATGAAATTCAAGTCGGGAGTCTTGCTCTAGAATGTACTCCTCTCATTAACGAAGTTAATAAAAGACAATTCGATTCACCAACCTTCATCACTGGCGTAGATCCTCAGAGGACTACCTCGGGATGGAGGCAGACCATCAAAGGGATCAAGGATCAAAGTCGAGCATCTAAGCTGGCAGCTGAACAAAAGAAAGCTCATGACCAGATTTGAAATTATGAGTCGGGATCTGTTTTCTTATTTTAGTCGAGTTGAGTCTAGGACTTTCTTTTCCTGAAGTTGAGTCGTTTTTTCCGCGATGGCCTAGGGTGTGTCCTAGGAATCGTTCTTTCGAGTCTGTTAAGCTTTTGCCATTCCAATAAAAGGTTGTAGTTTCGTTTCCCAATTTGTCTTGTTTTCAATCCTCAATCATTCTGAAAGCATGATAAAATGCACAACACACTCAAAGGCATCCCTGGGGTAGAAATATGTCCCGTTTCAAAATGTAAGGTACACTAGGATCCCGTGTTTGATTCCTTTACCTATTCCATGTCCGGCGGTAGAAAACCTCCATCAAAACCAGGCTTATGACAGGCTTTTAGATGATTCTAGGACGAACCCGGACTAGCTCCTTGTTTTCCATATCGATGACGGAAGGCAAGCGTTTTTCCCACAAAATCATCCCCTCTCGGAGAGAGAAGATATCAACCCATTCTAAGAAAGAATTGTTAGTTCTTACCCAAATTAGTTGGCGAAGCCCAGTTTTCAAGGTGTATCCATTTATAACTAAGAGAATGAATAGAAGATCATTTTCAAAGAGAGAAAAAAAAAGGTGAAAAAGAATGAAAAAATGAGAAAAAGAGAAAAATTAGAAAAATGAAAAAAAAATGAAAAAAAAGAAAAATGAAAAAAGATGAAAGAAAAAGAAAAAAGAAAAAAAGATGTTGAAGTTATTGCGGAATGCTTTTGGTTGGATGTCGAAGTTACGAAAGCCATAAGTCAAGTCAAGTACCCATAGTTGAAGTTCCATGGGCGAAGCCCAAAAGCGTCAGTTGTAACCTCTTTACCCTCTAAGTCCTTCCTGAGACAGTTACAAGGGGATAGTCAGGAATTTTGAGAATCATTCCGCTTGTGCTGTTACACCCAGCCTTTAGGGTCCAGATATGGAGATTTGAACACACGTTGTTTTCCAACCCATTTGCACTCGGGTTTCAACAAACCTGAGACACCATTTCCAACCACGTTATAAGCCATAGCCCTTGGCCTTAGCACCACAAAATGAACCTTCAGAATGATGGTTTACCTTACGAACCTATTTTTACCAGGCTCCACATCCCAAAAAATCAAAACCTTTTGTACCAACCCTAGACACGGGATACAACGGTACCTTACAGGCTAGAATGGGATACGACATGATACCTTAGGTGAAACCTTTGAGTGTGTACACACAATCAAAATGCCATGTTTATGCACCAAGATCGAACTACGTCGGATTTGATTTCGCTCCACGCGAATACGTAGGCAGTCCTTCAGAATAAGGGATTCAATCCACTCATAAACCAAGTTGTCATCTTCTCGGTTTCTTACGGGTCTTAACCAAGTCCAAATGAAGCCACCTTTGTTTGAGTCAGTCTTAGCACTCGATGTAGGCTAGGATAAGGATATAGGTTCAGATGAATAGTATCAAGTCTCGGAATGAGCTTTATCTAACAGTGTGTAGACAATGATCTTTGAGTCACATAGATGTGGGTTTGTGTTGGGAACAGAAAATATGGAAAACCCGCTGAAAAGAAAGAAGGCGTGGAAGAAAATTAGTAAAAGCCCGCTGAAAAGAAAGAAGGCGGTGGTAAGAAATGATGAAAACTCGCTGAAAAGAAAGGAGGCGAGGAGAAGAGTGACAGAATGTTCCCAACAAGAGTGATATGTGATGTCTAAGTGTTCTCATAAAATCAGTCTGTGTTTAGTGTCTGGGCGAAGCCAACGTTGTTGCTCTGTGAGTTTAATCCACCTTGTCAATGCCAAGTGATCTTGATTCCCATGTGCCCTCGGGAGCATGCCCATGCCATACGATATCTCTGTCTCAAGTCCGATGGCCTTGTGATTCCCGTTTGCCATCTTTTGGCGCCAGAATGGCCAATTTACCTTTCTACCCCCAACAAGTCAATAATTGAATTAAAACCCGTGCACACTTAGGGTTTTATTTTCCTTTTTGTTTTACGGTAGCGGGCTACGCCCACGTTATTTACGGGTCATACAGAGTGTCTGAGTCGTGTTTCATGCTCACCCATCAAGGTTCGATTTCAAAAATTTCAAAATTCCAAAAACGTTTTGCGAATTGTGGATAGATGATTCAAGTAGTAGAATCTTTTCGGGTCGAGAGCCCAATCATTCAAAATTTTCCAATTCAATTTTTGAAGGGTCGATGGCCCAACATACCAAGTGATGTCAAATTTAAACTTCGGGTCGATGGCCGAATTATTCAAAATTTTCAAATTCAATTTTCGGGCCGATGACCCAACCTTTCAAATAATTTAATTTTAAGATCGATGATCCAAATGTGCTTATGTGATGATTATTGCTAGTACGTTTTTGTGTTTCAAATGTAGCAGGATATGCTTCAACTGGGGGCTCTAAAGTCTTCGACTTTAGAGCCATTGCAAATCAGGGCTCGAAGCCGTTGGCTTCAGAGACCATTATCAAGATGTAAAGGATGACATCCACCAAGAATTCAATTCAATACAAGAGTACGAAATGGAAGAATTCCGTAGCTGAAAGCAAATGATGAAAGCGACGGCAACCTTCTCGGAAAGTCCCGTCCCATTCGGACAAGCGCCAGCAGATGATAATTTTGGGCAAATGTCAACAGATGATGAATTTTGTACAAATGCCAGCAGATGATAAACTTTGGGCATGTGTCAGCAGTTGCCGAACTACGACGCGGGTTTGATTCCGTCAGAAACGGATACGTAGGCGCCTAAGGATAAGGCTCAATCCACCATATATGCAATTTTATGGGTCGATGACCAACGATGATAATTCGACGCAACAGAAGCAAGAGTTAATCCCCGACGAAGTTTCAGGTATGATCTCTTCTTATGGCTGGCGAGCTTATATACGCAAGTCTAATGGACTATAAACGACCCGCGGAATCCTCAGGTCGAAAGGGACCTGGGGTATACTTTGACTTTCGCCTTGTCCAAGCCTCAGTCAAAGTGGGGGCTTTGTAGATACCCGTATCCGTCGATATTAGAATTTATGGAGAACCCGACAAACACCCGATGATGATAGGACACATGTATTTATTAGTTGTCATTGTCATTATTTGGGTTCGTTTTACGATGTAGAATGAGCGTTGTCGACGGAGTATTTTTTGTAATTTAAATGATATTTAAATTAAAGCTTTTTTTTTAGGTGAATTCAATTTATTTTATTTTATTTTGAATTTATTTTCCCAAGCTTATTTTATTGAAAATAAAATAAATAATTGATTTGAAAAATCATTTTATGAGTGTATTTGATTTGAAAAATCATTTATTTTAATGTGTTAATCGATTTGAAAAATCGCTTTAAAAATCGGAAAAAACTCGTTTTGAACAAGCGTTTTGGAGCTCGATTATAGCTCGGTTTTTGAGCCCGTTTTCTTTACGAGTTGGCACGAATCTCGAGTACACTAACCAACCTAAGCCTCTACCCATCCAACCCCAGTTCGAACCCCATAACCACGGCCCAAACCATGCCCCAAATCACCCCCAAACAGCCCGCATACACAAAGCAGCCCCCCCTGTTTCGCAGCTCAAACCCGAGCCCAAAACCCGCTCCAAATACCACCAAAACTCGTGCCCATTAACCCTAACCCATACCCTAATATCTTACCCATATTACCTTACCTTAACCACCAAGAAAACCGCCCATACAAACCCTATAAAACCCCACAAAAGCTGCTGGACAGCAGCTATGCTCAGGGGAGCCCGTCTGTCTCTCCTCCCTTTTACCCTACTTTAACTCCTTATAAATACCACCCTTTCACCATACATTCATTCCTCTAAGTTCTCCACATATCCTACCGTCACTCACAAGCTTTAAACCCCAGAAACAAACCCTAATTGCCTCCCAAAAACCCTAGACAAAACCGACTTACAAACAGAGAATCAGTTTGTGTGTCCTCTTTGAAACCTTTCGTTCTCCCGTCAAACCTCCATCAAAATTCGAGTTTCTTATTCCAAATTAACCATACAACATCCATATACATCTTAGACAAAGATTCACGAGCCAAATTGCCATTGAGAGTACACGAATCCCCTCGAAAAACAGAGTGTCATACACTCTGTTTTCGCGGTTTTTCCTGTCTGTCCAGTTCTGTTTGTGCTCGTTTTTCGTGCCCAATAACTCAAAACGAGCAGGGGTTGTTTTAAGATCTCTGTTCTCCTCTCTTTCTAGTTTTCAAAACATCTTTTAAATCGAATTTTCACCGTGAAACGAGAGAGATATCGCAGTTTGAAAGTTGCTGTCCAGATTTGCAAAAAACGTGTTGTTTGCTTTGTTTCTTCGTCGACGACGGCCTCTCGAGATAAAATCTACCATCGATTACGACCCAAGACGGTGTCAACTATACATGTAGGTTGAGGGTGCATCAAATCCTCCTCTTTCTCCCTTTTATTTCGTTTTTTATGTTTGTTTTCTTATAGTTCGTTTTTGTTTGTTTATCGTTTTTGTTTATCGATTGTTATCATTAACTATGAAACTAGTTTAGTCCGAGTATGAGTTAAAGTACCACCATGAACACCGCGTTGACTTGAGATGGGAAAGAAACCGCTACATCAGTCGGTCGTACACCCCGTCTCATTTACATATCCTCGTGTTCAAGGTAGGGCATTAATAAAACAATTCGACTTCGCTCTTCGCTTTTGACCCCTCTCTTCTCTCGCGTGATTCGACCTACCCCTGGACCATTCACATGTTAGTATGACCTCTGATTGTTAACATATAACTCGTTTAGATGACATTAGATCAATTTAATAACCTAATTAGACACTTTAGGGTACATCGACATAGCTTTAAAAATCAACTGACGATTCTGTAACTTAATTGAATGCATCTCTCTCTTTCACCTAATTTCTCGCTAGTATAAGAGTGCGTGATTAGCACCTTCTTATTAACACTCGACGAGTTAGTTTAATTAGCGAACTTGACCTAATTTGACCCCTTTAGGCCGTGTAGAATACACCTTGGCGCGACGTATCTCAATCGATCAACGTTGTTTCTAACTCGTTTTCTAACTTGTTTCCTATCCCGTTTCGCAATCATCTATCTAACCTAATGAATCTAACCTAAGGATTAGGGTATGCTAGATCGTGTAGGCCGTGTTTGGCCGTGTCCTTGTAGTCCCTTTTCTCGTTATTTCTCATCTTTATCTCGTTATTTCGTATCTTGTAATTACTTTGTTTATCGAGTCGTGTTTGGTAGTTTGTTTGTAATTTTCAAGCTAGCTTTCTTTTATCGAGTCAAAACCTCTTCCAAAAACCTTAGTCTTATTTGGTTAGATGGTTGTGCCCCAATGCATGTAAGAGCGTAGTAAATCGCATGTTGTTTAAAGCAACATGGCCCGATTTATGCTAATGCATGCTTTGGTGTGTGGCCCTATGTCTAATTCGGTAAGATTAAGTGAAAGCACACATTACGGGGAGTAACCCAAGGCCGTGAGTCATGTAAGCCGTGGTCCACCCCCTTGTGCACGTTTTCCTAAGCCGAATGGCCGTGTGTCGTGTATGGTGTCGTATATAGCAATTGTATTTAGATCGAGTTGTATCTTTAATTTCTCGTTGTGTCGGCATGAAATGCCTGGGTTGTAATAGGGTAGATCCCAACGGCTCCCCCATTCCCATCAAGCCTTGTTTGCTTTGTTTTGTATGTTGTTAGATCAATTAACCCACATGCTAAATTACAACTTTGACAAAGTTAGTTTAGTTGCATCTAAATCAACATAGAAACTTCACATGTTAGGGTTTTAAAACGATGTTTGCATATCATATATCGTAGTAGCTATGACCTTGTTTGAAATCCGATACTTGACTTAGTAGAGGCCGTTATTGACGGGCGGGGTTAGGTGTCCTTATGGGCTTCCTAACACGTACCCTCACCCCTTACTCAAGATCTATGGTTTGTGGATCCGTCTAAATACCATTGGATTACGAGAGTCATTCAAATCTAGTGATATAGGGTACAAGTCTTTATCTTTAATCACTCGTAGTCGATTGGCTTTATGCTTTTCGATGAAAGGTGTAAAGTTGACTTGAACGGTTCCAAGTTCCCAAAAAACTTGGTGGCGACTCTAATTTGTCTTAATTCGATTCGAAAGAACCTCGAGTCGATTATGCCTAGTGTAGATCCCGCAGACGCAGTTCCCGAGGGCCTTGTCCACACCTATCCACGACCTGGCACCTAATGTTAATAAACATTTAGGACTCCATTACGTTGTCACAAAAAGTTGTCCTACGAGGTATCGTGATAATCTCGCATCTGTGATCGATCAGTCAACCGTTTGACTTATGGCTCGTTGAACCCACCATCAATCGACTGCACAATATAATAGCCGGAGTTATCAGCTCACATTGGCGATTACGGACCAAACAAATATAATGTAATTCAGTTCACTTTGTGGCGTTCAATGTTGTCAGTACAATCAACATGAAAAACAAAATATTATATATAAAACGATGAAGTTATAAATAATATATGAAAAAGATAATGTATCAAATCCATAATCAAGTACTACAACTCAGGAACATGTTTAATTCCCATGGAATTAACATGCCCTACATGCTTATCATAATTCAACGGTTTGATGAGAGGATCCGCGATGTTATCATCCGTCGCAATCTTGTCAATCACTATCTCTTCTTGCTCCACGTAATCACGGATCAGGTGAGCCTTCTGAAGTACATGTCTAGATTTGTTGATAGACTTTGGCTCCTTAGCCTGGAAGATGACACCTCTATTGTCACAATAGATGGTGATCGGGTCATTCGAACTAGGAACTACCGAAAGCCCTTGTAAGAATTGACGCATCCATATCGCTTCCTTTGCTGCCTCCGAAGCGGCATAGTACTCGGATTCAGTAGTAGAATCTGCTACAACACTCTGTTTGGAACTCTTCCGGTGACCGCCATTTGCACCAATAAGAGTGAAGACGAACCCGGACCGAGATTTTGAATCATCTCGATCCGTTTGGAAGTCGGCATCTGCGTAATCAGGTTGCGCGATAGCTTAGTATTGCCTCCATAAGTCAATACCCAATCCTTAGTCCTCCGTAGGTACTTGAGGATATTTTTGACTGCTATCCAGTGTGTTTCACCTGGAGTCTTTTGGTACCGACTCGTCATACTCAATGCATATGCCACGTCTGGACGTGTGTATATCATGACATACATGATCGATCCTATTGCAGATGCATAAGGAACACGACTCATGCGCTCAATCCCTTCAGGCGTCGTGGGTGATTGAGACTTGCTCAACTGCATCCCAGTCGTCATGGGAAGGTTCCCCTTCTTAGAGTTGGTCATGCTGAACCTCTCAAGAACCTTATCCAAATAAGACTCCTGATTAAGTGATAACGTCCGTCGTGATATATCTCTGTAGATACGGATTCCCAAAATATGCTGTGCCTCACCCAGATCTTTCATCTGGAAATGGTTCTTCAACCATTCTTTAACCGAAGATAGGAGAGGAATGTCATTCCCAATCAAGAGTATGTCATCGACATACAATATCAAGAATCCAATCTTGCTCCCACTCGACTTGATATATAAGCATGGTTCTTCGACCGATCGAATGAATCCATACTCTTTTATCACTTGGTCGAAACGATGATTCCAACTCCGAGAAGCTTGCTTAAGTCCATAAATGGAACGCTTAAGCTTGCATACTATCTTAGGATGTTCAGGATCTATTAAACCTTCGGGTTGCACCATGTACAACTCTTCCTCCAAATAACCGTTTAAGAAGGCGGTTTTCACATCCATTTGCCAAATCTCATAATCATGAAATGCGGCAATCTCTAAGATTATCCGAATGGAACGTAGCATGACTACAGGTGCAAAAATTTCATCATAATGCAGTCCTTGCACTTGAGTGAAACCTTTTGCCACAAGGCGTGCCTTATAGATATCCGGTTGCGCGTCTACAGAACGCTTTATTTTGTAAAGCCATTTGCATTGTAGAGGTTTTACCTTTTTAGGTAAATCAACTAGATCCCATACGTTATTCTCATACATGGAGTCCATCTCGAATTGCATGGCTTCAAGCCATAGCTTTGAGTCGGAACAGGCCATAGCACCTTTATAGGTTGCGGGTTCATTACTTTCTAGAAGTAAAACGTCATTCTCCTCGACCATACCAATGTATCTGTCCGGAGGATGAGAGTCTCTACCCGACCTCCTAGGTTCCTTAGGAATATTAACCGTATCATCAGTTGGAGGAACCACTTCCTCCATCCGTTCCTTGGTCGTTGGTTCTAGAATATCCGACAGCTCGAAGGTTCTATTAGTCGTCTTGTTCTCGAGAAATTCTTTCTCTAAGAACGTCGCACTAGCCGCAAAAAAAAACTCGATGTTCGGTAGGCGAATAGAAGTAATGACCAAATGTTCCTTTTGGATAACCTATAAAGTATGTCTTGACCGATCGCGAGCCGAGCTTATCCTCGTGTCTCCACTTGACATAAGCCTCGCAGCCCCAAACCCGAATAAAGGACAAGTTGGGTCTTTGTTCCTTCCACATTTCATATGGAGTCTTCTCGTGACTTTAGACGGACTTCGGTTAAGTATAAGAGCAGCTGACAAAAGAGCATAACCCCGTAATGAATCAGGCACTACGGTGTGACTCATCATGGATCGAACCATATCAAGTAAGGTTCGATTTCTCCGTTCGGACACACCATTCAATTGAGGTGTTTCAGGTGGAGTTAACTGCAAAACGATTCCACAGTCTTTCAGGTGTTGATCAAACTCATTTGAAAGATATTCGCCACCCCGATCTGAACGAAGTGCTTTAATCTTTCTACCCAGTTGGTTCTGTACCCTATTCTGGTATTCCTTGAATTTCTCAAAGGACTCACTTTTATGCTTCATTAAGTAGACATATCCGTATCTACTCAAATCGTCCGTGAAAGTGATAAAATATCTATAGCCATCTCTAGCGGTAATTGACATAGGTCCACATACGTCCGTATGTATGAGTCCTAATAGGTCACTAGCGCGCATTCCAACACCTTTGAAGGAAATTCGAGTCATCTTGCCAATGAGACATGATTCACACGTGCCATATGTAGAAAATCCGAATGTGGGAATAGTCCAATTATCGACGAGTTTCTTCATACGTTTCTCATTTATGTGTCCCATTCGACAATGCCATAGATAGGTTTGATCTTTGTCACCTACCTTTAATTTCTTATTATTCATGTGTAATACTTCCGTGGTTTTATCTAAGATATAAATTCCATTCATGGAAACTGCTTTGCCATAAATCATTTCATTAAAAGAGAAAATACAACTATTATCCTTTATTGAAAATGTAAAACCGTCTTTAGCAAGTACGGAAACAGAAATAATATTCTTAGATAAACTGGGTACATAGTGTGATTATTTAAAGATAACTCAAAACCACTAGGGAGTTGGATTACATATGTTCCCTTCGAGGCAAGCGACAACTCGTGCTCCATTCCGCTCGCAGTCCACATCACCTTTTTCGAGAGGTATGATGTTCTTTAGGCCCCGCAAATGATTACACAGATGAGAACCACAACCAATATCAAGTACCCAAGTTCGAAACTTGCATGGTTAATCTCAATCATATGAATATAAGATGACATACCAACAGGAATGACGCGGCCTGCCTTGATGTCCTCACGGTAGACGGGACAGTTCCTCCTCCAATGTCCAGTCTTGTGACAATGGTGGCACTCTATGTCACCGCCCTTGCTCTTTGTCTTGCCATGTGAGCCACTAGTCTCACCAGGCGCACTCTTACCGTTTCCTGGCTTCTTAAACTTTGGCTTACCTACAGCTAGGTTGCCATGAGCCTTGCCCTTACCCTTACCTTTGTTGTAAATCGTGAGAACATCCTGCTTCACGCTCCCACTCAATTTCATATCCTTCTCGGTCTGTACGAGAAGGGAGTGTAGCTAATGAGGACTCTTTTTCAAGTCGTTCATATAGTAGTTTGCCCTGAAAAGGGCAAAACCATCATGAAGAGAATGAAGCATTCAGTCAATGACAATGCTCTCACTAATCTTACAATTCAGTGCCTCCAGCTTCTCGACATTCTCAATCATGTGATGAATGTGTGGGCTAACTGGTTGGCCCTTCTGGAGTTTCGCATCAAAGAAGCGACAGGTATGCTCATATGTAACGATTCTCGGTGCCTTTGAGAACTCGTTAGTGAGTGTGGTGAAAATCTTGTTTGCACCTTGGGCAATGAAGCGTCTCTGCAAATTGGTTTCCATTGCAAAGATGAGTACGTTCTTTATCGCACCCGCTTCCATAACGAAATCACTATAAGCGAGTGACTCGTTGGCTCCTGCATTTGGGCCTGGGTTGACCGGTATTGGCTCAGTTAAATACCTGAGCTTACCGTCAGCAATGGCAACATTCCGTAGTACCGCCTCCCAGTCCGCAAAATTGGACCTATCATTCTTCAGTCGAGTGGACTGATTCATTTGGTCCATGAACATCTTAAGCCAGGACGAACGATCTAGTGTGGCACTAGGCATTGAGATTGCGTTATTTCCAGCCATTTGTTGTAACAGTATTATTGATAATAAACGTGTTCTACACTGCGAAAGAAGAATAAAATAATAAGCATGTGCATCGTTTTTATTTTAAGTCTAATGAACTAATGTCATAACGCGAAGACTCAAAACATTTATACAATTGACCTCCCTCAAGAATTATATAAATGACCCCAAGACTCAATTCTCTGTAAATTGATAAGCTAACCTTTTAGCTAATTCTACCGTTAGAATTCTTGGTCGATAAATTTCTGTAAATTCATCTATAGTCCATCATAATCACGAGAAACTCTTCGGACTATGATGTTGAGGTAAACTAAGTCAACACAACTACTTACCCAACGTAGAAGGGGTCATACTAGGCCTACCGACGAAGAAGGGATTCATAGATGTTTGCCCTTATAAAGACTAATCTCAATTTCCGTTTTAGAGGAAGATCCCATCAACTTTATTTTAATTCATATTAAGTGAACTATAATCTAGCATGCGAGAATGATTAAACTAAGGTGATGGATTAAAGACTGTGACATCTGCATGTCCATGAAAACTAACATACAACCTATATGAGTCAATTTTCATGCATTTTAGTAGTAGGTGGTTTGGTTTTAGGCGGAATATGATGCATAAACTAACATGTGAATGAAAAACAATAAGAATGAAAAAAACGTAAAAACAGTAAAAGTCCTAGTGTGGCCTATCCTATCAAAATGAACAATAAATACAAGTTTGGAATCCATCCTTGGACCCGAGAAGCTTGTCTTGATGTTCCATCTTGATCCATGTAGCGGGAGTGAGCTTCAATCTCATCTTTAGTCTTCTTTGAAATTACAATAAATAAAATTACATAATTGACCTATTAATTACATTCTAATTTCAAAAACCCAAAACTAAAATAAAGGAGATTCGAGATCTCATAATTACATAAGAAATCATGTTTCCTTCATTACGAAAACATAATTTGACTAAGGCCACACTAAGTATTACAAATTACAACCGATTGCAAAAATAAATACGTAAATAAAATTCATTCATTCGATTCATTCAACAAAAATTAAAAGCATCAACTAAAATAAATTAAACATACATAACACAATACATTAATTATGTTGATTAATTTATCCAAACCACCTATTTAAATTAAATTAAGTGACAATTCCGCAATTTAATCACATTAATTTCATACTTAATCCATATTAAACTTGTAATATGAATTATATCCGTCTAAATTTTAAACCGCTTTAAAATAACTCGGTATCTTTAAATTGTGAACCGATTCACAATAACTAATTGGCCAAAATAATAAAAAAAAAACAAAAAACAATTAAAATTTGTCTCGACTGAAAATAAACAACAATTTTTTTTTTATTATTATTTCAGCTCCTATACGGCCGAAAAAAAACAGCCTTCCCTTTTTTTTTATTTGGTAATTTAGGAAAAACAAAAAAACTTACCATATTTTTTTTTTCGGCAATATGGCAAAAAAAAACAAGAAAATAAAACTTTCCTTTTTTTTCTCTCTTTCTCGGTTTACCAATAAAAACAAAAATTAAATTTTTTTTTTCTCTACGGCAAACCCTAGAACCGTCCTTCCTTTTTTTTTCTTTTGCGGCAATATGCCCTAAAACAAAATTTGATGACTAAATTGTTTACCTTTGCTATTAGAACATGATTAGCATATGAAATAATATACATGATTAATTTATATGCCAAAAACTATATAGCAAAAACAATCTTTTTATCATAAACATGACGATCCCATTTAATTTTAACTTAATCTGCATTAAATCAAAAACTACTAATTCTTCATATGCTAATTTTAACTGATTATAAACTATAATATGAAAAATAGAATGGAAAAATATCATCAAACTGAAAGAAAAAAAACGGCAGAAAAACGGCAAAAAAAAAAAATTTCGAACCACAAAAAAAATTCGAAACCCTAAATTTTTTTTTCGAAAATCCTATTGTTCACATACAAATTTATGAAAATCATCAAGATTAAAATCGTGGCCTAATGCTCTGATACCACTTGTGGGAAATAATCTGTATACTTCCCTTAAACTAGAAGGATTATAACGAATTCAACAATGATGATTAAAGGTCATAAACAAAATACATAAACAAAGTATAAGGATTTAGAATTAACCTTCGGTCCTAGCAAAATTGGCCTAAGAACAATATCAAAATTGATATTCGCCTATTAGTTGCACCCAAGACGATATGAGATATGCCTTTTTATTATGCTAGAAATCGATCTAAAATTTTCTGTAAAATTTAGTTGTTTTTGTGTTTTTGATGAGAGAGAGGAGGCAAGGTCAAGAAAAAGCATTAGGGTAGAAATAATTCTCTCCCTTTCTTTTTATACTGACCGAATTATCGACTTAATTAGGAAAGAATGAATAATACTTTCCTAATTTTCGGCCATCAGACCGAAATAAGGACTATCAACTCCTTATTTTTGGTCTTTCCAAAAATATATAATATGTGTTGAATTGTCATCTAGTGAGGATCGAACCCATGACCTCTTGGTATGTGTACCCTCACTATTACCACTATGACACATTCATCTTGTTGATATTAAATACAACTGATTATATTTAATTACGAATTAACAGATTAATTCGTCCAAGCTAACATTATATATATTTAATTAAATATAACTTATTATATTTAATTTACGAATTGACAGTTAATTCGTCTCAACTAATATTATTTAATTTTCATTAAATAATTATCTCATCAACACATCGACTAACTTTTTAGTCATTTTGGGCATCAATGTGATTATATTTCTATAACCACATTTCTCAAACACATCCTATAGGTGTGACCTTTAGGGACCAGTTGATCACCACCATCTGTATGATAATAACGTCAAACTTTCTAGCAAGCCAACCGTTATTAGGTAAATGTTAATCAACTGATTAAATATACGAAGTATACCCTTGTGAACCTGTAAGAGATTTACAAATGTTATCACACTAATTTGTGGAGGACACAAGCTCCAACAGCCTTGACTTTGGATAAGGAGTGTAGAATCCTATCTACAATGAGTTCTTTGGGGATTTCAACTTTTTGAATCTTCAAAGTCTCGACTAGCTCCAACAATTTGAGCACGTGAGGGCTAACCTTTTGGCCCTCCTTGAAATCGAGATCAAAGAATGTCGAGGCCGCCTCATATTGGACGATCCTCGAAGTTTGTGAAAACATTGTCACAATTTTAGAATAAATTTCATTAGCGGTGCCCATTTTAAAGGCTCTCCTTTGGAGATCCGTCTCCATCGCAAAAATCAACACATTTTTCATTGTGGCGGACTCTTTGTGGTAAGCCTCATATGCTTCCCTAGTGGCGGCACTCGACCTAGCATTAGGTTCGGGTGGAGAGGCCTCGGTGAGGTAACGAAGCTTGTCGTCACCTTGGGCGGCTAATTTGAGTTGGGCATCCCAATCGGAGAAATTTGACCCATTCTTTTCAAGTTTACAACGATCCATGAAGGATCGGAGCCATGAAGCATTAATGAGAGGTGTGGCGTTGGTGTTTGGTGCGGCCATTTGTTATGAGAAATAAAAGTGGTCTACAAAACGAAAATAGAAGGAATAAAACATTTGTCGTTTTCTCAAAAATAATAATACTTGTAAATTTAATTTAAACAAGTTTTATTGCATTTATCTAGTGACCTCTACCCAACTTTGATAAATGATTCCAAGACCCAAATTCATATTAACTTAGGCATCGGTAAAGCCGAATACAACCCTTATCAATATAATTCGATGGATTAACTTTTTAATCGATTCTACTTTTAGAACTCTTGGTTGATAAATTTACATTAAAATTTATCTTTAGCCCGAAACACATCCGGCAACCGTCGAGAATACTTTCGTTGAGTTCAACCCAAATTTCGAATAAATGTGTCCATGATCCAAATTTACATCAACTTGGGCATCGGTAAAGCCGAAAACAACCCTTATCTTGATAAATTCGGTGGGTAGACATTTATCACCCACTTCCCCTACGTAACAAGTTTTGTACCCCGGTAAAGCTGAGTGCACTCCCTCACGAAATAGGTTTTCATGGTTTCTACTTTTTGGTAAGGCTAAGTCTCAATTGTTTATTTTTAGCGAGAGGTCATGTCAATTTATTATCTATCACGTTTTAAGTGAACTAAAGCGGTGAACTACGATAATTATAATTGACACGGGTGATAAACTCGATAAAAAGATAATGCATGTTTTAGTTATGGCGATTTAGCGATGCATGCAACATATAAATAAAAATGCAAAGCATAAAAATAAAATCCTAGTATGGCCTTCCTAGAATAGAAAATCTAATAAACTATTACAAATTCGGAAACCAACTCCTTTGGTCCCTTGAACTTCGGTCTTGGCACGCATTTTAAGGAAACAAATTTCTTTAACGGATCGCCTTCTCGAGTGGCCCCGTCTTCAAGGAACTCCGGAATAAATAAATTACATAACAAATTACATAATTTCCTATTATACATTTGTAATTAAAATAAAATAAATCTATTAAATTACAAAACGGTGATACGAGATCACAATAAATTACAACCGAATCGATATTCCCATACATTTCGAGTAATATCAATTAAAACTAAGACCATACTAAGTAAAATTACATAATTCAAAATTACATAAAAATAAAATTATGACAATTATAAATAAAATGCAGCATTATAATATGTATGAACATGCCCAATTTTAATGCTAAATCGCCTTTAAGGAGCCAATATCGTATATTAATCGGTTTTTACGAATTTGCGTGATTTAACCTTTTATAATCACAATAATTACATAAATTCATATTTATGTACAAGTTAATTACCCTAACCATCTTAGGACTCAAAATTAGTCTCCACTAACATATTGACAATAATTAACTTATATTTCTTAATATTGTTCATAAATGGACTCAAAAATACAATATTATGTCATAAACTTCAAATAAATCATAAAAATTTCAATAAATTTGAAATTTGAAATTTAAACTCATGAATATTCTGGAAAAAAATACCATGACACTCATAATGTTCAAAACTTAGGTTACAAATTTCGAAATTTATCGAGAAAAAACAATGTTGCGGTTTATCCGATTTATCAATTATTACCATAAAATATGAGAAAAATTATTTTTCTTAACTTTTCACTTTTAGATCTGAAATATGTGATAATGCAACATGTAACGTTTTTCATTAGTCATGAAGTATGTTTTAGCAATTTTTACTAATTAAAATCACTATTTATGTGATTTTTCATCAAAAATTCATAAATCATGCATAAAGACTTCATTATAGCCAAATATTTACACACATCTTGTAAACTTGCATATGACGACATACTAAATTTCTATGACCAGATTCGAAATATAACTCATATTAACCTATTTAACCATTTAAATTTAATTTTAACATGAAAATTCATATTTCGAGTATAACAACTCATTTTATTATGAAAATGTACAGGACATTAGTATATAATATATGTGAAAAAATATCCAAAAATCACTGGAAAAATCGAAGTTTAGCTATTTTTAGTCCAAAAATGACATTTTTGTCATAAAAATCACATTTTTATGCCATTATTATATAAAATGAACAATAAAATCCATAAAATAAACCAAAATATCCTAAAACATTTTAGGACCATAAACTTTAACATGCATAATAAATTTCGTGATATTTCATAATAAACACAAATTTATAAGTTTTGTTTGTTAATCGTATAACTCGGAAAAACAATAACCGATTTGCATGCAAACAACCTAAGGGTCTTGATACCGCTTGTTAGAAATTATTAATCTCATATTTCAACATATTCATATATGTGACAATTAATTTAGTCATAAAATTAAATTTAGATCTTATGCATGCAAACATAATTAGAAAAGGGAAGAAATCGTCATGCTTACATTGAGTATTCGGATATATGGGCAGAAATGAGTTTTCCTACTCACTTGTTCTTGAGCTTTCCTTACTAATGGAAGAACAAGGATTCAAGGATAGAATCCCTCCCAAAGATGAATACCCAAGATAACCTCTTAAAAATAAATATTATTTGAATCTAGAACAATATTTATCTTACTATAAATTGACCCAAAATATTGATTTTGGCTCTTGTTATTTCGGCCAAGAGAGGATAATTTTTGGAGTTTTATTTCTCTAGTATTTCTTAAGATGTAGAGAGTTTTTATTTCTTACACTAGAAATATTATGTGAAGTATGAATGAATAATTAGAGAGGAAAAACTCTCTATAATGCCTTTTGAAAAACCGATGGGAAGGAGGGATTGAGAGCCAATGCATGGGCAAGTTTTTCTATCCAATAAAACATAGGCCTGCATGGCTATAAGCTAGGTGTGTAATCATTTTGTTTCCACTTAAATAATTTACACAAATTAAACATATCACTCCCTCCATTTTTCGGCACCTATATAAAATGGGAAGTCTATTTTATATTTTGTCATTTGTCAATTGTCACATGTCACTAGTCATGTAAAATTGTCATGCATTTTTAACATAATAAAAATGAACGTATTAATAAAAATACGTCATGTACAAAAACGACTTAGTAATTCATAATTGCTTGTACCAAAATGGTTTACCAATTATAAATCACAACATCTTGTATTTATAATATATATTATTCATCCAGTTTCAATTATTTCCGTAAACAATAATTTCATCTAAGTAATAAAATAATTCGATCACTTAGACCGTATCTTATTTAATCAAATTACAATGAGACACGTAAATATCACTTCCAAAATCTTCCGTCAATTTTAAGCAATTTAATTAACTCGTATCGTCATACGATCAATTAAATATTCAATTAAGAGTGTTATTCTTTAGGTATGACCTAAGGGGATCAACTGATCACCACCGTCGCACGACAGTAATGTCAAACTCTAGTCAGCCAATCATTACCGATATGTGTGGATTTGATTGTGAGTAAAATATTACTTCCCACATGTATTCTTAAAATGAGACTTAAACATGTGATCATCATGATCGACAGTTGTGATCGCATTATTGTCGGAGGACACATATTCCAACAATTTTATCGCCTTCTGATGAGCTGCACTCGGTCGAGTGCTGAGTCCACTCGACCGAGTGTCACTTACTTGGTCGAGTACTCTTCGTACTCGGCCGAGTGCCCCTAACTCGGTCTAGTGCTACTCGTACTCGGCCGAGTGCCACTTACACGGCCATGTCTTACTCACAAGTATCCTCTCGATTAGCCTAATGGTCCTCTCGCGCATCCTAAGGTTCTTTTTTAAGTCTCAAAAGATCCGAGTATTACAATTGCTGTTTCGCTCCTGAACTTTTTGGAGTCTTAGGCAAAATAGTATTTTGGAGCCCTTTGAAAAAAAGTAGTAATATTCTCCTATAAGACCGTCCCTTATATAGTATTAGACATGCAGTAAACGAGAATAATTCAAATTTAATACTTACGCTGTCGCGTCTTACCGTCTATTTTTTGCTAATTGTCTTAAAATTACCTTCCAATAATATCTTACTTGCATCATTATATGTGGTCCTTATTGTTTATATTTATACTCTATAAATCATACAGTTTTCGTATTTTGGAAAAGAATTATTGTTGGAGAGAGTAGTTTTTTAATATATTTTGAAAATTTGATAATGCGCCACCAAATGCGACCCAATCTTGGTAGCACTCTGTCATATTCCCTTATGTGACGCTATTATTTAACAATCCCTCACATATTGTATGCGAAAAGGTGTTACCCAACCATTAATGTTGGCATGTATCGTGTATGGAGAGAAAGGAACCTGAGTAGAACCGAGCTAAAATTACTCAACCCGGGCACTGTTGCGAAACAAATCATCAAAGAACTCAAGCAAAGATTGCAGAACACTATTAAACACCCGATTGATGCTCAAGATAAGATTTGGATCCAGAAACTTACAGAAGATTGAGACAGATTGGGGATAGTATATGGCGATGGAAGGTTTTCTACTGCGTAATCGAGAAGACGATTGAGTGAGTTAGGGTTTGTTGTATCCAGATTTGGGGGTAACTGTTGTATTAAGGCGGTATTTGGATTTGTTGTCCAAATCTCACTTTCCTTTTTAATTACCTGGTTTGGGCCGGTGGAGGTCCGAGTTTTGTTAGGCTGGGGTGAGTTTGTTTTCAGACTTACTCTAAACCCGTGTATGGTATCGTTATATTTTTATAATATATTCCTACATTTTACCAAAAAAAAGGGTGTTACCCAAATTGCGCAATACAAAAAAAAATACATAGGTTGTGTAATATACTAGGTAGCACCAAAACGGACACAGACACAGACATAGACACGACACAGACACGGGACACGTCATTTAAATTTAATAAAATATATATTTTATAGTTATTTATGTGTGATTTTATTTTTGAAAAAGTATTGAATATTAAATTTAAATAAGTGAAGGTAAAACTTGACGTTAATTATAACTCATTCTCATTTCCAAAACCAAAAACCAACTTATAATCAATCTATTTCGACATCTCATTACTAGTCTAATGAACATAATTTACCCCCAATTCAACTTATTTCCTCAGCAAATTCAACCATATAACAATTCACGCCATTTACCTTAAATTCAACTTGATTCCGTTTGAAGGTGTGACCAAATACCATGGACATGGCTCAAAATACCATGGACACGTGTCGGACACGTGCCCAAATAAAAGATGAAAGTTAGACACGGCTTTACAAGTGTCTGACACGTTTTGACGTGTGTCCGACGTGTGTTGTGTCCGACACGGGTGTCCGACACGGGAAGGCCGATTAGGAAGAGTGTCTGTGCTACCTAGGTAATATATAGTTTCAAACAGTCTTCTATTGAGTTGAGATAATGCTCAAAAACCCTGTAACACGTAATAATCATGCATTATTTTGTCCCTTAAAAATAAATGATTAAAAACTTTTTTCACCAACTTAATGGCTTAAATAACCTTCCTAGTTATTAGTTCTTTGGGAAATGGCAGATAACGTAATGTATGGAAAAGTGTAAAATGAAATATAAAAAGAAATTTTTGATTTTTCCTAAAACGACTTATAATATAAAACTAAGAGAGTATTAGGTATCAAATAACATTATATTTACAATCAGTCTTCCTTAAGACAGATGGTATCCATCTTAAGAATAAGACGGGTCAATTCGATACCATATTGTCTTACACAAATTCTTATTTCAGACCACACTATCCGTCTAAAAGGTTAAGACGGGTCAAATTGACCCATATTGCTACAAAATGACCCACGGTTGAAACAAGTGGTTTGTTAGTTTTATTTCTTTATTATTAAATATCTTGTCAATCATTTAATATTTGTAAAAGCATACTACCTATCACTTCCTATTCTACACAAGAAATACACCGATTTCTTTATCAGCATTTTCTCCTTCATTTATCATTACAAATTTCTTTTATCTCTTTAATTCATTATTATCTCATCAATTTCTTTTATTCATCACCTTCAACCTTACTCTTACCTTCTCTTTTTATCAAATGTTTTCTCAACTTATATTTATATTCTTTCGTCATTTTTTTCGAAGTAGACAAGCTGGGATTTTAATTGTTAATGAGATTTATGTTGACAAAGTCTAGCTAATTATTGCGGCTTCTTTTTTCGAGTTCCTGGAAATTTTATTACTTAAAACCTTATTATTGGCCTTATTGCGGCTTCTTATTTCGAGTTCCTGGAAATTTTATTACTTAAAACCTTGTTGTTGGCCTTAATCATCATCATCTATGTTGTTCTTTCAATAGAAACAAGTTTTCCTCACCTAGTTTGATGTGTATGAGTCCTAAAAGGAAACATGATTCATCTTATTTTTCTGACAATTTCATTACTTATTCATTTAATTTGTAAATATTTATGTATAGAATTTACGGGCTTTGATAAATTAGGGCTTTTTTATTGTTGTTTTGAAAAATTTATTTAGTTTGGATTGGTCTTGAATTTTTATACACAGAGATCTGTAGATCTATTTTTCCTAATTTTTATACACAGCAAGCATCGGAAGCCGTGTCAGGGCGCAGACAACCATCGCCACCACCGCCCTCTACTCAAAACCCAACATCAACGGTGGCTACACAGGCTCCCGGACACACGCCAAGAATCATACCGACAACAAAAACCTCTTTACCTCCTAGGACTCCTGCTGTCGCGGCCCAAGCCAGATCAGATAAGGGAACAGCAAGTTCAGGCCTCACTCCGCCACCTAGTCCCACAAAAATCTTACTCACTGGCGTAGAAAATCTTCATAAAGCTATGGAAAACATGAGAGAAGACCAGTAGAAAGCTGAAGCCGAAGGAAGAAAGAGGGACAGAGAGCTCTGGGCACAGATAGACATCCTGAAACAGCAATCTGCCACCCCAGCAAGTAGGGCAGACGTGGGAAGGTCTCCACTAGTAGATCTGACGTAGGGGGCATCAGGTAGCAAGAATCCACTTCGACAGATACCGACCGAACTGGTAACCAAGCTGGATCTGTCCACAATACCATCAGATGAAAGAGTAACCCCACAAGGGCTGGGATACCTCACGCCGGGCAACTGGCCTGCGACTAGCTGTGCGGGGGCACAAGCAGGTGGCATCCCTGTCAGCAGCCCCACGATCGATCAGACACCTGGAGTAGGATCCGAGTCAAACCAACAAATGGACTGGCAGCAGGGGATAGTCGTTACAACAACTCCTCTAGCAGCTGGAACACACCAGAACCATCAAGAGCTCGGATCAGGAGGCAATACATTGAACCAACAGGCAGCCGACAGGCGGACCTAGATTCAGGCAACATAACAAATTAACAGTACTTGGAGTTAAAAGAAATACTGAGCAAGGTCCCAGGATTGCCACCCCCACTCGAGAAAGTAGCTCTAGACAGCTACGCCGACTCACCATTCGTGGACACCCTATCCATGCCAAAGGGATTCACAAATCTAAATATGCCTCTCTACGACGGCACGACAGATCCCTTTGATCATATAAGCCAGTACAAGCAGAAAATGATGACAGTAACAGCTATAGGGCAAGTCAAGGAGGCTTGCATGTGCTAAGGGTTTGGGTCCACCCTAACAGGACCGGCACTTTGATGGTTTGTGAGCCTGCCCAACAGGTCGATATCTACATTTGCTGAATTGGTGAACGCAGTTACTCAACAATTCGCAAGCAAAGAAAAACCACGAAGCACGCGGGAGATCTGTACGTAATCGTCCGGGGGCGAGGAGAGAGCATTGGAGAATACAATACTAGGTTCAACAATGAGAAGGTAGCAGTACGAGAGTGTGATGTCTCAACAGCAGTAGAAGCCTTCAGAAGAGGCCTCCACCACGACTCCGACCTATACAAGCAGCTAACCATGCATCCATGCCATAGTTTCGAGGCGGTACAGGAAAAGGTAGCTTCCGCAATCAGATTGGAGGAATATATCCTAGCCAGAGCCAGCTTACTGAGCATGCCAAGTATTTCTAGTACCTCAGTCGTGGAGAAATCAGGAACAAAAGCAAACCACCAGCAAGAAGGATGAGAGGTACAGACCATATGGAAGGGGAGTCAACAGAATCGAGGAAAATCAGCTACTCCCCACTCTGGCAGAATATGGATTCACTACAGGTATAGCAGGAATCTTAAAGGCACTCAGGGAGATGGGAGATGGAGTCAGGTGGCCCAACCCACCAGTAGGAGAGCAAGCTTGGAGAAAGGATAGCAAGAAGAAGTTTGAATTCCACCGTGATATTGGGCACAACACTGAGGATTGCTATACATTACGAAGAGAGATCAAGCTCCTGTACGAACAAGGAAAGCTGAGCCACATATTACCACGTGGGGGCAAGCAGCAAGATAAGGTAGGCTCCGCCAAGCCTGCAGATCCACCCACATGCACCAAAATCATAAACGTGATAATAGGCGGCTCAGACTTAAGCGGACTGACATACTCAGCAGCTAAAAGACGTGCCACCGAGACCAAAGGAGACAAGCCAGCCAATTCTTGCAGGATTTCTCACAGTGACCTACCAGCGGTCAGCTTTGATGAAGGGGATACATATGACGAGCGAGAACATCACGACGCACTTATTATCACCTTGTCAATGGCCAATTGCACAGTCAGAAAGGTCTTGGTAGATACGGGAAGCTCGGTCAATCTAATCATGCTGAAAACTATAGAAAACATGGGATTCAGCGAGAAGGATTTGCAAAAGAAGACTATTCCGCTAGTAGGCTTCAGTGGAGAAACAGCCAGCTCATTAGGCGAGATAGTCATCCCAACCTATGTGGGAGGAGTCAACAAGCAAGTCAGGTACCTGGTTATAGACGGCCCCTCCACCTACAACGTCATCTTGGGAAGACCATGGTTGCACCAGATGAAAGCAGTCCCCTCAACATATCACCAGTGCATAAAGTTCCCCACGCCATGGGGAGTAGAGACAATAAGAGGAGATCAGGAGGAAGCTAGAGGCTGCTATACGAAGGCACTCAAGTGCACTGCCAGCCCTCCCGCATAGCAATTACAGAAGCAGGCTATCCAGGAGGAATACATCGAACCCCCAGCAGAAGAGCTGGATCAAATCAACCCTGGACAAGCTGCACCCAAGAAAGAATCATGCTCATTGGAGCAGGATGCACAGGAAGCTTAAGACAGCAACTAGTCAAGTTCTTACAGGATAACATGGATTGTTTTGCGTGGTCACATGATGACATGATAGGAATAGATCCATCCATCATAACGCATAATCTTAGTGTGGACCCAAAGTGTAAACCCATCCAGCAGAGAAGAAGAAAGTTTGCAGCGGAAAGAAACAAAGTGATCAACCAAGAGGTAGGTAGCCTGCAGGCAGTAAAGAAAATAAGAGAAGTAAAATATCCAGAATGGCTGTCTAACGTAGTGGTGGTGCCAAAGAAGAATGGAAAGTGGAGAGTATGTGTGGACTTCACCGACCTCAACAAAGCATGCCCTAAAGATCCATTCCTGCTGCCTCATATTGATGCAATGGTGGACGCAACAGCTGGGCATGAGATGCTGACATTTCTGGACGCATGGAGTGGGTACAATCAGATTAAGATGGATCCTGTAGATCAAGAGAAGACGGCATTCATGTCCGAAAGAGGAATATATTGCTACAAACGTCATGCCATTCGGCCTAAAGAACGCAGGCTCCACATATCAAAGGCTGGTTTAATCGAATGTTCAAAGAACAGATAAGAAGAACAATGGAGGTGTATATTGATGACATGGTGGTAAAATCAGAGAAGGCCAAAGATCACATGCGGCATCTGGCAGAAACATTCAGCACCCTCAGTGAATACAAAATGAAGCTAAACCCATCTAAATGCACCTTCGGAGTATCTTCGGGCAAATTCCTAGGCTATATTGTAACTCAAAGAGGGATAGAAGCCAACATCGAGCAGATCAAAGCTGTCTTACAACTAGAATCACCTGAAAAGCCTAAGGATGTTCAAAGACTAGCTGGAAAGGTAGCGACCACGAACAAGTTCATTTCAAGATCTTGAGATAAATGTAGGTCACATTTTACGACATACTAAGGAAAAGCCGAAGTTTGAATGGACCCTGAGCACGAGCAAGCCTTCAGAGTCAAGCACTACCTCAAAGCTGACCCGCCGGCCGTCGAAGCCAACGCCGGGGAACCACTATTCATATACCCGACCGTCACGGAGGTGGCAAGTGAGTCGTGTCCTGGTCGAGAGCGGGAAAAAGAGCAGAAGCGATATACTACGTGAGCAAGTCTCTGCTGCCGGCAGAGACCAGGTACACATCCCTTGAAAAATTAGTGCTAGCATTGGTAGTAGCATCTCGCAAACTGCGCCCCTATTTTTAATCCCACATCATACATGTCGTGACCAATTACCCACTAAAATCTATCATGAGGAAGCCCGAATCGTCAAGGCGGAATGTCAAAATGGTCTCAGTGCACCTCGGTGGGTACGATATCCAAGATGACCTTTTAACAACAATCAAATCACAAGCACCGCCGACTTCGTGTTAGACTTCACCTGACCATCCAGAACCGGCGGATACGGAGATCCTCACCCTAGAAGGAAGCAAGGAGACGGAAGTCTGGCAGATGCATATTGACGGAGCCTCCAACCAAAGGGGGGCAGGTGTGGGATTAATTCTGCGATCACCACAGGGAGACCTGATAGCACAAGCAGTAAGATGCGAATTCTAGGCAACTAACAATGAAACAGAATACGAGGCCTTGATATTAGGAACGAAGCTAGCTCTGGAATTAGGGGTCAGGCACCTGCACATATCCAGTGACTCTTTGCTAATAGTCAACCACGTAAATTATGAGTTCATAGCCAGAGACTCAAAGATGATTGCATACTTGAAAATAGCGAAGGAATTAAAACAAAAATTCGCAACTTGCAAGCTTAGGCAGATTCCCAGAGATCAGAATGTGGAAGCAGACGCCTTGGCAACTCTGGGGGCAACATTTAAGCCAGCAGAGCTATCCACCATTCCAATAGCACACATGCTGGAGCCTTCTATCCAAAAGGCAGATGAAGTAGACAAAGGAGAACTGGAGGATCCACAGAATGGAGAAGGAACCTAGGCGATTCTGAGAGGAAGGTGAGAGCTCACGATCACCGATCAAGCGGTGAGGTGCAGATGACTGGGATTGGCGTACACCTTACCAAGACTAGTTGCGTCATAACAAGCTGCCGGACGACAAGAAAGAAGTGAGAGCTTTCAGAGTAAGGGCTTCCAGGTTTATACTCATTGATGATATATTATTCAGAAAGTCACTAGCAGGCCCCCTACTTACGGTGCCTGGATAAGAAAGAAGCGCAGACTGTATTACATGCTCTCCACAGTGGCGAATATGGAAACCATGCAGGGGGCAGGAGTCTGGCAAATAAAGACCTAAGACAGGGATACTATTGGCCTACAATGAAGGCAGATGCAGCAGAGTACGCACGTAAATGTGACGCATGCCAGCGCTCAGCACCAATGATCCATCAGCCAGCAGAACCCTTGCACCCTATCATTTCTCCCTGGCCATTCATGGTATGGGGCATGGACATAGTAAGACCTATGCCACGAGCCACAGGAAACAGAACCTGGATGCTGGCAATGACAGATTATTTCTCTAAGTGGATAAAGGCAGAAGCATTCACAGAAGTGAAAGATAAACAGGTCATTTCGTTTATAAAACGAAACATCATTTGCAGATTTGGTATCCCATCAGAAATCATATGTGACAATGGCTCACAATTCATCTCCAACGATACCGAGGGATCTTTGTGCGGGTGGAACATCACCTTAAAAAGTCGCACCTAGGACTCCAAAGTCCAACGGCAAGTCAATCCAAAGAACAAAATCATCATGGATAATCTAAGAAGGAGGTTACGGGAGTTAGGAGGAAAGTGGGCAGATGAATTGCCACTAGTGTTATGGTTTAACGACACCAAAGATAGATAAGAACGGTCAAACACCATTCACCTGGTGTTTGGCGCGAAGCGATCATTCTGTCGAGAAGTCCTAGTTCCCACTCACAGGTATGAAAATATGACAAGGGAACTAAACAATACGAGAGATGACCGAAGCACGGACTGATTGACGAGTGCGAGCAAGCGCAAAAATTCGTCCGGCCGCTTACAAACAGTCAGTGGCCAAGAGCTATAACAAGAATGTAAAAGTCAGGCTCCTGGAGGTAAGAGACCTGGTTCTCCGAGAGGTGTTTCAAAACACCAAGAATCGAAAAGCAGGCAAATTCGCCTACAAATGGGAAGGACCATACCAGGTAGAAGGAGTTGTTGGCCATGGCGCATACAGACTAATGACTATGGACGGTCAAATCATACAACGCCCATGGAACATACTTCACCTGAAGAGATATTACTTTTAATAACAAGTAGACTTTAGCTTTCAGAATGATGTACTATGAAAAGACAAATCATTTTTAAAATTAAAATAAAAATCCGGTAGTAGGCATACTGCCAATTTCACTTTTATATCTGGTGTCTCTAACTCTTTCAAAGCTTTAAACTACTATTAGATGGTGTGGTCTGGCAGCGTCCTGGGACCACAATTGCTCTGGTACCCCATGAGATGTCGACAGGTACTTTACATCATTTTAATAGATTTTCTTATTTTCAGGCTTCTCTAAGTACATCACTTTGAATCCTAGTGTCTATGGTACTTTGAAAGGATGTCTAGCAGGACTGTCAACTGCCAACGCGGGGTGACAAGGCACATGGCACGCCAACATGGCCCCAAGTTTAACCGCCACCTTGGCGGAGCAACCACAAAAGAGAGTTTTAAAACTTACAAGTCTGCCACCTCTGGGCCAGACTGCCAAAAAGTTCATCAAAACATAAAAATACTTAATTATCGGTCACATTTATGACCTCCACCTCTGGCATCTCCTCTGCCTGCTGACCTCCCGATTCAGGTACCGCACCAGCTTGCACATCCTCAGCCGCCATAGCTCCCTGAGCTCCATCAGCAGCATCCTGGGACATTCCAGCGTCACCCCCAGCAGCTTGCTCAGCCAATGCAGAAGAATTCACCTCCCCAACTTCAGGCATCAGCGCACTCAGATCAGGTTGGGTGGGGTAGAGCATCTCCAGCTGCTTCTCCTCTTCCTCTATAGCTTGCTGGGTGGGAGCCTCCTCAAGGGCAGCACACATCCCGCTGATTTTTCCTCGCCAGGTAGCATAGGCAACGACGTTGGTGGCCAGGGAGATCAGCTCGCTGATCTTCTCATTAGAGCGCTTGAGAGAGTCAGAGAAAGTGCTGCACACCGCTTGAGTACGAGCGGTGATCGCCCTCTCCTCCAAAGATCTTTTTGGTGACAAAGAAGCTCGGTCTTCGGCTCCACCACACGCTCCTTCGGATCGGCCCCGCTCTGCGCCAAATCAAGCAATAGTCCCCTTGACTCCCGGTTCTTGATGTTGGTAGCACGGTGGTGGTCTGCACTATGTTGATCATCTTCCTATTATAGAGTGCAGACTGGAGGGTCTGGGGCAAGAAAGTCAGAAGTCAGCAAGAGGAATCTAAGTAAAAGCAAACAGATAGGTAGAAAATGAAGAGTATTTACCATGAAGGCATTGTGCACGTCGTTCTCAGCCATCTCCTCTGGGGAGAACTTCGAAAACGTCTCCTTCAGAGGAGGGAAGAGCAGCTGGTCGATCTCCGGCCAGTAAGGTACCTTGTCCACATTCCCAAAGCCCTATGGGAAACGAGCAGTGATGCCTTCACTGGATGAAGCACGAGGACTAGCAGGAGGAGTAGGCGGATGGCGAGACAACGGGTCGACCTCCAAGGGCTCGGGTGCAGCAGAACTGGAAAATGTAGGAGGAGTCTGGAAGGAAGCAGCAGGAGCACTCCTCTTGGAGGCAGTGACCACATCAGGTCTGGCAGAAGGTCTCTTCCTTTTGGCGCTTTGGAGGATGATTTCTAAAGGATCTACTTTTGAACCTGCAAGCAGGTGTAGTCTCAGACGACAGGATACTTAAAGCATCAGGAGGAACTTCATGCAAATTAAAACGGTTGTAGAAGTCTTACCAGAAGACATACTGTGAGCCGACTGAGGAGGATTGGAGGAGGAAGCAGGTGAAAAACCAGGGAGCAGTGCGGGAACTTTCTCTCGATTCGAGATCTTTGAGCAGGTTTGCTTTGCGCAGGCAGGGATCTTGGCACCAATGCGGGTCAGGTCACAGGGGCCTACACGAAAACGATGAAGTAAGCTAGTAAGCGGCGAGATAAAATAAATCAGGTGACAGGAAGGCTACTTACTCGAAGTCAGAATCCATTTCTCGAAGATGTAATCAGCAGGAGGCTGGATGGAGTCCTTCCTCACAAAGAAGAAGTCCTCAAACCATTTCTCATCACGGGATTTGGACACGTGTTTAAAAGGAGCCTCTCCACCGCCCCGGAATGAGAATTGACCCCTGTCCAGGGATCTGATATTGTACATATGGGCTAGATCGCCCAGAGTAACAGGTTTACCAATGTTCTGACCGGCGGCCAGAGAATAGAGAAGAACCCTCCAGATGGCAGCAGAAATTTGTGCCATGGCGAAGTTGTTGGTAAAGATGAAGTCTTGGATGAGTTTAGGGAAAGGAAAACGGAGGCCGTATCTAAATGGGTAGAGATAAAAACTAACCCACCCTGGACGGAGGGCGTCAGTTTTTTGTCCCGGTTCAGGGATGGCGATGTCAACCCCGTCATCAAGACCAAGCAGACTCTTGATCATGGGAATGTCGGCCAGAGTCAAAGCGGAATCACAGTCGTGGGGATGCTTAAAAAGTCCCCGAGAAGGAAAGGTTGGGTCGAGATTACGGTCGGAGGGTGTGGAGGTTGATGAAGATTGTCGAGTTTTACCCATGGTGGAGAGAGAAAATGGAAATTAAAAGAAGGAAAGAGGGAGAAATACCTGGTGAAAGAGACGGAGGAAGTGGAACAGTGAAGCCGGCAAAATAAAGAAGAAGGAAGGTTGAGGGTTTAAGAGAGAAGAATATTTTTGAAATGATTTGAGATTAAGGAAAGTAAAAGGTGGAGGTTGGAGTTATAAAGAGGAGAGAGAGAGTAGGGTGCGAGAAAAGAGGAATAGGGCGGCTGACATGATGGATTGCATGGGAAGGAGTGTATAAGACGGCTTAGGGTTTTTAGCATTCGGTTACGAAAATTTCTTGCTCGACACCTTAAAGCGTACTTCACAAGAAATTTGGGGCAAACTGTTTGGGCTAAAAATAGTGCAATAAGAAAGGCCCACTTAATAAAATAAAAGGTTAAGGGAGGAGTGACAAGGAGGAAGGGAGCCCGAAATTGGGAGAAAGGGGAAACGGGCTAAAGGAAGATCAGGAGCCCATCATAGAAGGTGTCCGAATTAAGGAAAGAGAAGTTAGGGAGAAGTTAGGGAGATCAGGGAGAATTAGGGAAGGCGGCCAAGTATGGAAAGAGTTCTTATGGAACTTATATTCCCTTTCCATAACCAAAGTAGGACATATCTAGGGTTCTCACCCTATAAATAGCCAAGGAAGCAAATCAAGAAGGACATTCACACATTGACATTCAAGAATACATCAACACCACGACATTAGCATAATATTGTACTCAAATATACATCCGTCCAAGATCTTGCAGGCCGGACGCCTAGTGCCAGCAAGATTAGCTTTACACCTCGATTGTACTCATCCTCCCATTCAAGTATAGTGCAATATTTGACAGGGTACCGTCCCTCCCGCGGTTGTTCCCACATTGGGTTTTCCGCGTCACCAAAATCTTACGTGTCAATTTACATTACGTGCTCTATTATTTATTAACGTACGAACGATCATACAACCAACCAACGAGTAAAGACCGCATTAACCCTAATCAATCAACCTGGTAAAAAATACCTAAACAATATATATATAACAATATTTATATAATGAAGCATTTCTTACAACATTGTTAATGAAAATGGTAACATATTTCTGAGGAACATTGTTAAAGAAAATTGGTTACACCGTTGAACTAAACTGATAACATTTTACAATTAACTAATTATGATAACATTCCCAACAACAAATAAGGGAACATACTACACTTTTCTTATTTCATAACTAATATAACACTTTTTATCAATTTTTCTATCATATATCATCCACCAAACTGGTTACATTGTTAAACAAAATGGTAACATGTCCATGAGGATAAACATCCCACTTTTACTTATAGTCATTACTTATTGCTCATTAACTCAAGATACGAAGTTGGTAACATTATGTTATAAATTGAAAACATGTTTCTCATGATATATACAACCAAATTTATAAAATCAAACATTACTGATAACATTGTTCTTAAAAATGGTAACATATTGAAAACATGTTTCTCATGATATATACAACCAAATTTATAAAATCAAACATTACTAATAACATTGCTCTTAAAAATGGTAACATAATTGTGAGGGTCATCTTTCTCCCTCTTCATTTTTGGTCTTGCCATTGTCGTATGTAACTTGACACCTCCAATTATAAAACCATTTTTCCCCCTATCATGTTTGGATCTTGCCTTCTCTTGATAACATTTTAGTAAATTAATGATAATATTTTATATATCACCATTGATGCTGCAAAATGTCACCATTGTTACTTAGAAAAATATATTCAATAAATCAAGAAGTAAAAATTCATGTAAAAATAACTTAGTCTATGCAATATGTTACTGTGGACAAGGCCCTCGGGAACTGCGTCCGCGGGATCCACACCAGGCATAATCGACTCGAGGTTCTTTCGAATCGAATTAAGACATATTAGAGTCGCCACCAAGTTTTTTGGGAACTTGGAACCGTTCAAGTCAACTTTACACCTTTCATCGAAAAGCATAAAGCCAATCGACTACGAGTGATTAAAGATAAAGACTTGTACCCTATATCACTCGATTTGAATGACTCTCGTAATCCAATGGTATTTAGACGGATCCACAAACCATAGATCTTGAGTAAGGGGTGAGGGTACGTGTTGGGAAGCCCATAAGGACACCCAACCCCGCCCGTCAATAACGGCCTCTACTAAGTCAAGTGTCGGAGTTCAAACAAGGTCATAGCTACTACGATGTATGATATGCAAACGTTGTTTTAACCCTATCATGTGACAACAATTTCTATGTCGTTTTAGATGCAACTAAACTAACTTTGTCAAAGTTGTAATTTAGCATATGGGTTGATTGATCTAGCAACATTCAAACGAAAGCAAACAAGGCTTAGGGGGAAAGGGGGAGCCGTTGGGATCTACCTATTACAAACCAGGCATTTCATGCCGACACAACGAAAAATTAAAGATACAACTCGATCTAAATACAATTGCTACATACGGAATCATAAACGACACAAAACACGGCCACTTGGCCTAGAAAACCGTGCACAAAGGGGGTGACTCACGGCCTACATGACACACGGCCTTGGGTCACTCCTCGTAATGCGTGCTTTCACTTAATCCCATCGAATTAGACATAGGGCTACGCACCAAAGCATGCATTAGCATAAACCGGGCCATGTTGCTTTAAACAACATGCGGTTTACTACGCTCCTACAAGCATTGGGGAACAACCGTCTAACCAAACAAGACTAAGGTTTTTAGAAATCATTTGACTCGATAAAAGAAAACAAACTTGAAAGATTACAACTCGATAAACCAACGATAAATTACAAACAATGAAACAACGAGAAAACAAACGGTATAAAAACAAAACGAGAAAGGTAAAGAAAACGGCCACCTCACGGCCCAAAGCCACGGCCCAAACCAACGGCCAAGACAAGGCCAACCTAGTTCCTAAGTTAGGTTCATTGGTTAGATCGAATGTTTGCGAAAAGGGATAGGAAACAAGTTAGAAAACGAGTTAGAAACAAAGTTGATCGATTGTCGCATGAGGGTGCAATCTACACGGCCTAAAGGGTCTAATTAGGTCAAATTCGCTAATTAATTTAACTCGTCGAGTGTCAATAAGAAGGTGCTAATCACGCACTCTTATACTAGCGAGAAATTAGGTGAAAGAGAGAGATGCATTCAATTATTTACAGAATCGTCGATTGATTTTATAACTTACGTCGAAGCCACCTATCGTGTCTAATTAGGTTATTAAATTAAATTAATGTTATCTAAATATGTCATAGGTTAACAATCAGAGGTTAAACTAACATACAACGGGTCCTAGGGTATGTCGAATTGGCCGAAACAACAAGGGGGTCAAAAGCGAAGAACGAAATTAGACAATTGTTTTATTTATGCCCTACCTTGAACACGAGGATATGTAAATGAGACGGGGGTGTACGACCGACTGATGTAGCGGTTTCTTTTCCCATCTCAAGTCAACGCGGGTGTTCATGGTGGTACTTTAACTCATACTCGGACTAACTAGTTTCATAGTTAATTTAAAACAAACGATAAACAAAACGAAAACAAACTATAAAAGAGGCATAAGAAAACGAAATAAAAAAAGGAAAGAGAAGGGGATTTGATGCACCCTCAACCTACATGTATCGTTGACACCGTCTTGGGTCGTAATCGATGGTAGATTTTATCTCGAGAGGCCGTCGTCGACGAAGAATAAAGCAAACACGCGTTTTGGAAACTTTCTGGACAGCGATTTTAAAACAGTGATATCTCCCTCGTTTCACGACGAAAATTCGATTTAAAAGATGTTTTGGAAACTAGAAAGAGAGGAGAACAAGGATCTTAAAGCAACCCCTGCTCGTTTTGGGTTATTGGGCACGAAAAACGAGCACAAACAGAACTGGACAGACAAGAAGAAACCGCGAAAACAGAGTGTTATTTCACTCTGTTTTTCGAGGGATTTCGTGTACTCTCAAGGGCAATTTGGCTCGTAATTCTTTGTCTAATGTGTAGATGGATGTTATGTGGTTAATTAGGAATAAGAAACTCGAGTTTTTATGGAGGTTTGATGGAGGAACGAATGGGTTTTCGAAGAGGACACACAAACAGTTTCAGTTTGTGTGTCGGTTTTGTTTAGGGTTTTTGGGAGGCAATTAGGGTTTGTTTCTGAGGTTTAAAGCTTGTGGGTGATGGTAGGATGTATGGAGAACTTAGAGGCATGAATGTATGGTGAAGGGTGGGTATTTATAAGGAGTTAAAGTAGGTTAAAAGAGAGGGAGAGGCAATCGGGCTTGCTGAACATAGCTGCTGTCCAGCAGCTTTTGGGGGGGTTTCTAGGGTTCGTTTTGGGGGTTTTCTTGGTGATTAATCTAGGATAATATGGGTAGGATACTAGGGTATGGGTTAGGGTTAATGGGTACGGGTCTTGGTAGTGTTTGGAGCGGGTTTTGGGCTCGAGATTGAGCTACCAAAACAGGGGGGCTGCTCGTTTGTTGCGGGCTGTTTGGGGAGGTGTTTGGGATGGAATTTTGGGCCATGGATAGGGGGTTCGAACAAGGGTGGATGGGTAGAGGCTTAGGTTGGTTAATGTACTCGAGATTCGTGCCAATTCGTAAAGGAAACGGGCTCAAAAACCGAGCTAAAATCGAGCTCAAAAACATGTTTAAAAACGAGTTTTCTTCGCTTTTAAAATCGATTTTTCAAATCAATTAACCCATTAAAATAAATGACTCATAAAATGATTTTTCAAATCAATTATTTATTTTATTTTCAATAAAATAAACTTGGGAAAATAAATTCAAAATAAAATAAAATAAATTGAATTCACTTAAAAAAGCTTTAATTTAAATATCATTTAAATTAATAAAATGAACTCACTAAAAAAAACATTAATTTAAATATCATTTAAATTAATAAAATACTTCATCGACGACGCCCATTCTACATCGTAAAACGAGCTCCAAATAATGACAATGACAACTAAAGAATACATGTGTCCTATCATCATCGGGTGTTTGTCGGGTTCTCTATAAATTCCAATATCAACGGATACGGGTATCTACAGAGCCCCCACTTTGACTGAGGCTTGGACAAGGCGAAAGTCAAAGTATACCCCAGGTCCCTTTCGACCTGAGGATTCTTCGGGTCGTTTATAGTCCATTAGACTTGCGTATATAAGCTCGCCAGCCATAAGAAGAGATCATACCTGAAACTTCGTTGGGGATTGACTCTTGCTTCTGTTGTGTCAAATTATCGTCATTGGTCGTCGACCCATAAAGTTGCATATATGGTGGATTGAGCCTTATCCTTAGGCGCCTACGTATCCGTTTCTGACGGAATCAAACCCGCGTCGTAGTTCGGCCACTGCTGACACATGCCCAAAGTTTATCATCTGCTGGCATTTGTCCAAATTCATCATCTGCTGACATTTGCCCAAAATTTATCATCTGCTGGCGCTTGTCCGAATGGGACGGGACTTTCCAAGGAGGTTGCCGCCGCTTTCATCATTTGCTTTCAGCTACGGAATTCTTCCATTTCATACTCTTGTATCGAATTGAATTCTGAGTGGATGTCATCCATTTCATCTTGATAATGGTCTCTGAAGCCAACGGCTTCAGAGCCCCCAGTTTGTAATGGCTCTAAAGTCGAAGACTTTAGAGCCCCCAGTTGAAGCATATCCTGCTATATTTGAAACACAAAAAACGTACTAGCAATAATCACCACATAAGCACATTTGGATCATCGATCTTAAAATTGGATTATTTGAAAGATTGGGTCATCGACCCTAAAATTGAATTTGAAAATTTTGAATGATTGGGTCATCGACCCGAAAATTGAATTTGAGAATTTTGAAAAATTGGGCCATCGGCCCGAAGTTTGAATTTGACATCACTTGGTATGTTGGGCCATCGACCCTTCAAAAATTGAATTTGAAATTTTGAATTTCGAAAGATTGGGGTCATCGACCCGAAAAGATTCCACTACTTGGATCATCTATTGGAATTTTGAAATTTTGAAATTTTTTGAAACCGAACCTTGATGGGTGAGCATGAAATACGACTCAGACACTCCGTATGACCCGTAAACCACGTGGGCATAGCCCGCTACCGTAAAACAAAAAGGAAAATAAAACCGTAAGTGTGCACGGGCTTTAATTCAATTATTGACTTGTTGGGGGTAGAAATGTAAATTGGCCGTTCCGGCGCCAAAAGATGGCAAATGGGAATCACAAGGTCGTCGAACTTGGGACGAAGATTTCGTATGGCATGGGCGTGCTCCCGAGGGCACATGGGAATCAAGATCACTTGGCATTGACAAGGTGGATTAAACTCCTGGAGCAACAACGTTGGCTTCGCCCAGACACTAAACACAGACTGATTTTATGAGAACACTTAGACATCCCACATCACTCTTCTTGGGAACATTCTGTCACTCTTCTCCTCGCCTCCTTTCTTTTCAGCGAGTTTTCATCATTTCTTGCCACCGCCTTCTTTCTTTTCAGCGGGCTTTTACTATTTTTCTTCCACGCCTTCTTTCTTTTCAGCGGGTTTTTCATATTTTCTGTTCCCAAAACAAACCCACATCTATGTGACTCAGCATCTTTGCCTAAACCGTTAGATAAAGCTCATTCCGAGACTTGACACTACTCATCTGAACCTATATCCTTATCCTAGCCTACATCGAGTGCTAAGACCAACTCAAACAAAGGTGGCTTCATTTGGACTTGGTTAGGACCCGTAAGAAACCGATAAGATGACAACTTGGATGATGGATGGATTGAATCCCTTATTCTGAAGGACTGCCTACGTATTCGCGTGGAGCGAAATCAAATCCGACGTAGTTCGATCGTGGTGCATAAACATGACATTTTGATTGTGTGTACACACTCGAAGGTTTCACCTAAGGTATCATGTCATATCCCATTCTAGCCTGTAAAGTACCGTTAAATCCCGTGTTTGGGGTTAGGTGTAAAAGGCTTGGATCTTTTGGGATGTGGAGCTTGGCAATAACAAGTTGGAATGGTTAACCATCATTCTGAAGGTTTGTTTTGTGGTGCTAAGGCCAAGGGCTATGGCTGCTGATGTGGTTGGAATGGGTGTCTCGGGTTTGATGAACCACGAGTGCAAATGGGTTGAAAAATGATGTGGGTTCAAATTTCCACGTCTGGACCCTAAAGGCTGGGTGTAACAACACAAGCGGAATGATTCTCAAAATTCCCGACTATCCCCTCAGAATCGTCTCGGGGAAGGACTTAGGGGTAAAGAGGTTACTACTTAAGCTTTTGGGCTTCGCCCATTGAACTTCAACTATGGGTACTTAACTTGACTTCTGGCTTCCGTAACTTCGACATCCAACCAAAAGCAATCCGCAATAACTTCAACATCTTTTTTCTTTTTTCTTTTTCTTTCATCTTTTTTTTTCATTTTTCATTTTTTCTCTTTTTCTCATTTTTTTTCATTCTTTTTCATCTTTTTTCTCTCTTTGAAAATGATCTTCTATTCATTCTCTTAGTCACAAATGGATACACCTTAAAAACTGGGCTTCACCAACTAATTTGGGTAGGGACTAACAATTCCTTGTTAGAACGGGTTGATATCTCCTCTCTTCGAGATGGGATGATTTTGTTGGGGAAAAGGCTTGCCTTCCATCATCGATAGGGGAAACAAGGAGCTAGTCCGGGTTCGTCATAGAATCATCTAAAAGCTTGTCATAAGCACTGGTTCTGATGGAGGTTTTCTACCGCCAGACATGGAATAGGTAAAGGAATCAAACACGGGATCCTAGTGTACCTTACATTTTGAAACAAGACATATTTCTACCCTAGGGATTCCTTTGAGTGTGTTGTGCATTTTATCATGCTTTCAGAATGATTGAGGATTGGAAACAAGACATATTGGGAAACGAAACTGCAACCTTTTATTGGAATGGCAAAAGTTTAACAGACTCGAAAGAACGATTCCTAGGACACACCCTAGGTCATCGCGGAACAAACGACTCAACTTTAAGAAAAGAAAGTCCTAGACTCGACTCGACTAAGAAAAGAAAACAGATCCCGACTCATAATTTTCAAATCTGGTCTTGAGCTTTCTCTTGTTCACCGTGTGGCTTAGATGCCCGGCCTCGGTCCTTGATCCCTTTGATGGTCCGCTCCATCCCGAGGTAGTCCTCCGAGGATCTACGCTGATGATAAAGGTTGGTGAATCGAATTGTCCTTTATTAACTTCGTTAACGAGAGGAGTACATTCTAGAGCGAGACTCCCGAGTTGAATTTCATTCTTCGGGTTTGGCAATAATTCAAAGCAATCCACAAATATTTTCCCGATAAACACCCCTTTCAAGTGACATGGGCGGATAAGATTGGAATAATCGACACTGTCTTCGACAGAAACAAAGTTGGAGTGATCGCCAAATGGATTGGTGATGTTATTGGGTTTTATGGCTGGGATTGGGAGCGTTCCGTTCTCAATCATGTCTTGGATTTCGTGCTTTGATCGATAGCACCTTTCAAAGATATCATGGCCTTTCCTTGATGAAAGGCCCAGAGGCATTTGGTTTATACCATTTACCTTGTTGATCAGCGGGAGGGTCCGGAGTTAGACCAATAGGCTTCAGCTTTCCTTGGGCTATGAGCCTTTGGAGAGCGTATGTATAAGTGCATCCGATATCGGTGAATGCCCTTGGTGTTTGGCGTTGCGACTTCTTCGATTGCCCTTCTAAGAGATTGATGGCTTCATCAATATGGGTCGCTGCTGGGGCCTTGCCCTTAGACGATGAGGCCCCTTGGTACCCTTTCGGCTTTTCAGCCTCTGCCCTTATGACATCATCTTCTACCTTTATCCCGATTCTTATCAATTCTTTGAAAGAGCCAAAATTCTGGTATTTCAGAGCATTGCGGTAAATAGGTCGTAGATTCTTTACAAACTTATCTACCATTTCAACTTCGTCAGGCTTCTTGGCTAATTTCACGCTTTCAGCGCGCCATCTTGCAAGGAATTCAGTAATGCCTTCTTTGTCTTTCTGTGTCATCACCTCCAATGTTCTTATGTTGGTTTGAATCTCGACATTATCAGCATAGTGCTTGCAGAACTCCACCGTAATATCTTCGAAAGTGGGGAAGTTCTTAAGGTCCAGATTGTAGAACCACGCCTTTGGGTGCTCACCCAGAGATTGGGCGAAAATTTCAGAGAGCATATCAGCAGGTACTCCCTTCAGTGCTAAGTACCCTTTATAGGCCTTAACATGGTGGACTGGATCTTCGGTGCCCTTGAACTTTGGGATGTCGGTGAGTACCATGTTCGTGGGCAACTTATCCTGAACTGGGGCATAGGCCCTAGCATTCTCATAGTGGATGTTCTTCCCCGGGGAGAGTTTCAGACGGTCTTCAATGAACTTGAACCGTTTCTCCGGATCGTCGAGAGGTGGAGGGGAATCTTCACCCGGCCTTAGATTCGATTGCATCCATTCGGGTCATCATGAGGTTCACGGCCTCAGTGAGCTTGTTAACAGCATCTTCCATTGCTTGACGTCGGGTTTTTGGCGGCCTTTCTACAAGAAAACCCCGTACTGAGTCAATATTTAAAGTAAGAGCCCCTGCACACTTAAGGACACGACCCCAACTTGACTCAAACAAAGACTCGACTTGAGATTGACTAAACAAGGGTTCGACTCATGGTTTGATTTAGACATCGGTTCATTTTAGAGTCGACAAAACGACATGACTCAAACTGTCATAACTCGATTCTAAACTGGACTTGGTGTGACTAAACCCGTGATTGGGCTAACATAGCCCATGGGTTCATGTGAAACGTCCTAAAGGGCCTAGCTTGGACGTTTTTTGTGGATACTATCCTAGACCAACAGGTCGACCAACATGACTCAAAGCCCAAGAGGTGAGCTTGGGTGACCCAACAAAGTCGTGTTCTAGACTCTTGGAATGAAAAAACGTCTAGCCTAACACGACCAGGACCCGGACACGACTCGACGCATTTCATGCTTGGTTGAGGTTCGAGAAACATTTTGGATCGGATTTGGAAAAAACGAAGGATTGATTTGAAAATGAGATTTGAAATGGGCAAGACATCGGCTATAAAAGCTCATTTTGGCCGAAAATTCTAGTCCTATTTGGGCAGCATTCCGCGTTTTGAAAATCATGCTATTTGAAAGTAGTTTGTTCAAAAGTTCGGTTTTGAAAGGGACGTGGGAATTTTCGAAAAAAAGGCTTGGGAAAAAAAATTGCACATTGTCATTCTCATGTTATAAGGATGTATGCTCCTAGACATCTCTAAGTCTCGGCAAGTCTTCTACGAGAAGGTCTATGCCCTCCATCCTTTTGCGGTCTTATAGAGCAAGGTGTCTTAAGGTAAAGTACCTAGAAGATCGTCCCCACCATCAAGAACCACGCGAGGCGAAGTGGAAGCGAGCAATGTGCGCTTCCGGCATAGTGGGACGTCGCCCCCACGCATCACGAAGAAACGCCGGGACGGCCCGGCAAGTCCTTAAGGGTTTATGCATGAATCGTAGCACTATGAGTAATGTTTTACTTTCCAACACTTTCTTTTCAAGTTTCACCTCGGAGGAAAAGACCCTAGAAACACAGTGTAACTAGTCCTCTTTTCCCCAAAGAGAGTCGCCAAATCGTGGACAAGGCCCTCGGGAATCGCGTCCGCGGGATCCACACTGCATAATCGACTCGAGGTTCTTTCGAATCGAATTAAGACATATTAGAGTCGCCACCAAGTTTTTGGGAACTTGGAACCGTTCAAGTCAACTTTACACCTTTCATCGAAAAGCATAAAGCCAATCGACTACGAGTGATTAAAGATAAAGACTTGTACCCTATATCACTCGATTTGAATGACTCTCGTAATCCAATGGTATTTAGACGGATCCACAAACCATAGATCTTGAGTAAGGGGTGAGGGTACGTGTTGGGAAGCCCATAAGGACACCCAACCCCGCCCGTCAATAACGGCCTCTACTAAGTCAAGTGTCGGAGTTCAAACAAGGTCATAGCTACTACGATGTATGATATGCAAACGTTGTTTTAACCCTATCATGTGACAACAATTTCTATGTCGTTTTAGATGCAACTAAACTAACTTTGTCAAAGTTGTAATTTAGCATGTGGGTTGATTGATCTAGCAACATTCAAACGAAAGCAAACAAGGCTTAAGGGGAAAGGGGGAGCCGTTGGGATCTACCTATTACAAACCAGGCATTTCATGCCGACACAACGACAAATTAAAGATACAACTCGATCTAAATACAATTGCTACATACGGAACCATAAACGACACAAAACACGGCCACTTGGCCTAGAAAACCGTGCACAAAGGGGGTGACTCACGGCCTACATGACACACGGCCTTGGGTCACTCCTCGTAATGCGTGCTTTCACTTAATCCCATCGAATTAGACATAGGGCTACGCACCAAAGCATGCATTAGCATAAACCGGGCCATGTTGCTTTAAACAACATGCGGTTTACTACGCTCCTACAAGCATTGGGGAACAACCGTCTAACCAAACAAGACTAAAGTTTTTAGAAATCATTTGACTCGATAAAAGAAAACAAACTTGAAAGATTACAACTCGATAAACCAACGATAAATTACAAACAATGAAACAACGAGAAAACAAACGGTATAAAAACAAAACGAGAAAGGTAAAGAAAACGGCCACCTCACGGCCCAAAGCCACGGCCCAAACCAACGGCCAAGACAAGGCCAACCTAGTTCCTAAGTTAGGTTCATTGGTTAGATCGAATGTTTGCGAAAAGGGATAGGAAACAAGTTAGAAAACGAGTTAGAAACAAAGTTGATCGATTGTCGCATGAGGGTGCATTCTACACGGCCTAAAGGGTCTAATTAGGTCAAATTCGCTAATTAATTTAACTCGTCGAGTGTCAATAAGAAGGTGCTAATCACGCACTCTTATACTAGCGAGAAATTAGGTGAAAGAGAGAGATGCATTCAATTATTTACAGAATCGTCGATTGATTTTATAACTTACGTCGAAGCCACCTATCGTGTCTAATTAGGTTATTAAATTAAATTAATGTTATCTAAATATGTCATAGGTTAACAATCAGAGGTTAAACTAACATACAACGGGTCCTAGGGTATGTCGAATTGGCCGAAACAACAAGGGGGTCAAAAGCGAAGAATGAAATTAGACAATTGTTTTATTTATGCCCTACCTTGAACACGAGGATATGTAAATGAGACGGGGGTGTACGACCGACTGATGTAGCGGTTTCTTTTCCCATCTCAAGTCAACGCGGGTGTTCATGGTGGTACTTTAACTCATACTCGGACTAACTAGGTTCATAGTTAATTTAAAACAAACGATAAACAAAACGAAAACAAACTATAAAAGAGGCATAAGAAAACGAAATAAAAAAAGGAAAGAGAAGGGGATTTGATGCACCCTCAACCTACATGTATCGTTGACACCGTCTTGGGTCGTAATCGATGGTAGATTTTATCTCGAGAGGCCGTCGTCGACGAAGAATAAAGCAAACACGCGTTTTGGAAACTTTCTGGACAGCGATTTTAAAACAGTGATATCTCCCTCGTTTCACGACGAAAATTCGATTTAAAAGATGTTTTGGAAACTCGAAAGAGAGGAGAACAAGGATCTTAAAGCAACCCCTGCTCGTTTTGGGTTATTGGGCACGAAAAACGAGCACAAACAGAACTGGACAGACAAGAAGAAACTGCGAAAACAGAGTGTTATTTCACTCTGTTTTTCGAGGGATTTCGTGTACTCTCAAGGGCAATTTGGCTCGTAATTCTTTGTCCAATGTGTAGATGGATGTTATGTGGTTAATTAGGAACAAGAAACTCGAGTTTTTATGGAGGTTTGATGGAGGAACGAATGGGTTTTCGAAGAGGACACACAAACAGTTTCGGGTTTGTGTGTCGGTTTTGTTTAGGGTTTTGGGAGGCAATTAGGGTTTGTTTCTGAGGTTTAAAGCTTGTGGGTGATGGTAGGATGTATGGAGAACTTAGAGGCATGAATGTATGGTGAAGGGTGGGTATTTATAAGGAGTTAAAGTAGGTTAAAAGAGAGGGAGAGGCAATCGGGCTTGCTGAACATAGCTGCTGTCCAGCAGCTTTTGGGGGGGTTTCTAGGGTTCGTTTTGGGGGTTTTATTGGTGATTAAGCTAGGATAATATGGGTAGGATACTAGGGTATGGGTTAGGGTTAATGGGTATGGGTCTTGGTAGTGTTTGGAGCGGGTTTTGGGCTCGAGATTGAGCTGCCAAAACAGGGGCCGCTCGTTTGTTCGGGCTGTTTGGGGAGGTGTTTGGGATGGAATTTTGGGCCATGGATAGGGGGTTCGAACAAGGGTGGATGGGTAGAGGCTTAGGTTGGTTAATGTACTCGAGATTCGTGCCAATTCGTAAAGGAAACGGGCTCAAAAACCGAGCTAAAATCGAGCTCAAAAACATGTTTAAAAACGAGTTTTCTTCGCTTTTAAAATCGATTTTTCAAATCAATTAACCCATTAAAATAAATGACTCATAAAATGATTTTTCAAATCAATTATTTATTTTATTTTCAATAAAATAAACTTGGGAAAATAAATTCAAAATAAAATAAAATAAATTGAATTCACTTAAAAAAGCTTTAATTTAAATATCATTTAAATTAATAAAATGAACTCACTAAAAAAAACATTAATTTAAATATCATTTAAATTAATAAAATACTTCATCGACGACGCCCATTCTACATCGTAAAACGAGCTCCAAATAATGACAATGACAACTAAAGAATACATGTGTCCTATCATCATCGGGTGTTTGTCGGGTTCTCTATAAATTCCAATATCAACGGATACGGGTATCTACAGTTACCATTGTAGTTGCAAATGTTGTGATTATCACATAAGAAACAATACGCAATAAATCAACAAATTCATTAATATGTTAACTATTCAATTATAATTATTTCCATAAATATAGTAATCCAACATTCTGTCCACAAATGGTCACATATTAAACAAATACGGAGTAACTTACCATTGAAACATATTGGACTAATTAATTAATAAATTCACCTGATATTCAATATTAATAGACGAAAATCACTATAATATGCCATAGTAAGACAAAATTCAAACTCATGTACAACTAGTTTTTTGCGATAAGTAATCTTTTTTTTTTTTTGATGACGAGGGGATTGAATCCCCCCGGGCCCATGCATTCCCGTACCACCACATGGATCATGTAAGCCACCCCCCTTCGGGGGCTGCAGTGGCCAAGTGATCATCGCCCCAGCTGGTAGTCGAACCCGGGACCTCTCAACTCCTGCACTTCTGCAAGCTTCAAGGTTTAACCCGGCTAGCACTGGACTAACACCACTTGGTTGCGATATGTAATCTTATTTCTTCAATATGTGACCATTTTGATAAATTTAAGATGTGAAGTATGTCAACTTGTCAATATACAATTATTCATGTCAAAATAACCGGTAAAAAATCATCCAAGTTGTTAACATTTTAACTTTTAGTTTGTCCAGATATAAGGAAACCCAACAGATGGTCACATATTACGCAAATCATCATAATAATTGCACAAATATATTAATCTTTAAAGGACTAAAATATTTCTGACATACAATATTAAAGACGAAAATCAAACACTATAAAGATGGAGACATATTTTCAAAAACGAATATTTTTAGCTTCAAAAGTGAAAACAATAACTTTTCACAAATTAATATGCACAAAATTGATCAAATCGTTTTAAAAGTTAACCCTAACTTTTCACAAAATATATAATACGAATTAAAATTTAAAGGTTAACAATAAAATTGATCAAACCTTTTTTTTCTCCTATTATGTGTTTTGAGTCTTCTTATTAATGGTAATCTTCTTGAAATAAACTTTTTTTTCTCCATTTTTTAGAGATGGAACTGAGTTTTGGAATGATGAAGGTTTTTTTTGATTTTTTGGTTTTGGAAGAAGAGTTTTTGAAATGTTTTCTGGAAAAGGGACTAAGGTTATGGAAGTCATTAAGACTCTAAACTCTTTTTTACACTCAAGTCAATTCCTACACTGCACCTCTACTTTTGCTTATGTCATCAGTACTCTTTTCTTTTATATTCTTCAGGTTGTACCATATTCTATAATATGGGATTAAATTGACTCATCTTATAAATAAGACGGATACAAGTAGTCTTAAGGAAGACTAATTGATTGTCTTAATATGATACAACTAACCCGTATAGGAAAAACAAGGATAGAGCACTGAAATGAATACCTGCAAAGTGCAGACCTTTAGGGATTAAAAAATTGTTCAAAGTTTACATTTCCAAGGAAATTTGAACCAAGCTCTATTCACAAACATCACAATCTACTTGCTTGCTGCACTTTCTCATTCTCAACCTATTAATTTTCATTTTCTCATCTTCATCTTTATTTCACCTCATCTTCATCTTCATTCCCATCTAACTTCATCTCCATCTCACCCAATTTTTTTTCTTCATATTCTCAAACCTTAATACTCAGCCTTAAACTCAGTATTAATTACTTGATTTTTTGGATTTTTTTAGTTATGTTTTTACTTTTGAATGAACTTTAAAAATGTTGGTTTTTGTATTTAATTTGTTTTGAAAACTAAAGCAACATAGGGTGAAGGAGCGACATTTACAAGAATTGTAAGCAAAGATGATAAAAATCAAGGAGTAAGATTTAATTATCTACCTTTATAATGAATAGAATTTACTTTAAATTTTCTACAAATTTGCAATAATTTTTTGTGTACATTAAAAAACTCATCTCATATACCATTTTGTTTATTATGTTTCCATTTTTGTGGGTTATATAACCATTTTTTGGCCATCTGTGTAGATTATAATCAACTTGGGTGTAACGCTTTATGAACTTTACACTGGTTCATCTTCAACAAAGGCTTTTGATGCTCTATATTACCATTATGTTTAAAGATAAAATTGTTACAAATTAAGAAAACAGGCAAACAATCGCCCAAATTCAAATCAAATAAAACATAATAATGTTAAATGGTCACCTGTTCTGATTAACATGATAACATATTATACAGATACTCTTATGTCATCATTTGTATTCTTACATGTTACCAGTTTAAGATTCTTTAAATTCTAATCAAATGTATTGTACAATAGTTACATACAGTGACTAATAAGACAACATTCTTGCTAATATGGTTACATATTGTAAAACATTTTGTACAATGGTTATATAACTGACTAATATGGTTACATATTGTAAAATACTTTGTACAATAGTAATATATTCTGACTAAGATGGTACCATTTCATATACGAACTCTCATGTCACCATTTACATTCATATATATCATTATTTTAAGATCCTATTAAATCAAATCAAACATATTGTAAAATGGTTACATATTTTGACTAATATGATAACATGTTATACGCGTGCTACCATGTCACCATTTATATCCCTAAATGTTACCAGCATAAAAAAATTTCAATTATAAATAAATATATTCTATAATGGTTACATATACCGACTAACATATATGACAACAATTTAACTAATATTGTTACATATTGTATAACATTTTATTAAATGATTAAATCTTCTAGTAACATCTTAATTTACTTAAGGTTAATACAAAATAATGATCAATAATGCAATATCCAAGTATCACTTTGAAGGAACTAAGAGAATATATGATTACATGATGATCAACATTGCTTAATAATGATTCTTAGATTCACTATTATCACAATTTCCTACTCCAGTAATTATTCTACGTCGTCGTTAGCGCTCGAGATGATTTTTGCAGCAATACACTATTAATGATGAAGTATAAATAATGAAGAAAATTCTTTTTTTGCCTTTGATGTTTGATAAAAAATGAAAACGAAATAAAAAAGGGTAAATAGAGTTTAATGAAGAGAGTGAATGAAGAAGATGAATGAAATTGATGATAAAAAAAAAAGAATAAATAAAAATGATAAATTCATAATTGATGAACATTATAATGTGGAGTATTGGACTGTAACTTGTTGGTATATAATTCAAGAGATAAGAATAATAAATAAACTAGTGTAATAATAGCTTCCATCTAGCATTAAATGTTTGACACAAATTTATTAATAAAAGAAAAGGTGCAAAGAGCATAAGGGACAAGGACACAATCACTTTTTGGTTGATGGGTCAGTTTATATGAAAACGGGTGGATTTAGCCCGTCTTATTATTTCAGACGGATACCCCCGTCTGAAATAAGAGTTTGTGTTATATTTAATATTTTTGTTAAGTAAAATTGCTAGCCTTTTACTTATCAGGTTAGTCTTATATTTGTATGGTCTCGTGCACAAATTTGTAAATGTTAGAATATAGAATATTTCGGCAGAATATATTGTATTTCGTATATGATTTAGTTCCCTAATTTAGTGTAACTAATTAGGAGAGAATCCCTCGTAATTAGGCTAGGATATCGATCTCTCACAATGTACATATATCGATTGATGTTGTCAATAATAATCAAGCATCATATTCTTTCATGGTATTATCTTCCTATGGAAAGATCTTTCGCTTCCTCTCTCAACCATAGCTTTATGCCTCACGCATCTTCGACCTCTCGTCACCATGCCTAAAACTGATACAAATTCCAAAAGGCTCTAAGTCATCTTCGTCTTTCCATCCGACTTTGACTGTGGCCAATATTCGTAATCATGTCACAGTCACGCTTGGATTCGATAGTGACCAATATCCTCTTTGGGTTTCTCTCTTCACCAATCATGCCAAATCGCACCGCATTCTTCACCACATCATCGATTAGAAGGGCAAATCTAAACAGCCCTCCGAAGCCGATGACCCTGAATTGTGGGAGACATTGGACGCCACGATCTTTCAATGGATCTATGCCACGATTAAAGGTGATTTATTAGAGACCGTTGTGGAAGAAAACTCCACTGCCAAACAATGCTGGGGTTGCATTCGCGACATCTTTCAAGACAATCAACACTCTCGTGCTGTCACGCTTGAACAAGAATTTTCTCATGTTTCTATGGAAGATTTTCCTACTATTTCTGCATATCGTCAACGTCTCAAGTCCTTGGCTGACCAGTTAAAGAACGTTGGCTCTCCGGTGACCGATAGCCATCTCGTCTTACAACTGGTGTCGAGTCTCACCAACGCCTATCAAGGAGTGGGCACTATCATCCGTCAAAGCAATCCCCTTCCTCTGTTTTACCGGGCTCGCTCGATGCTCACTTTGGAAGAGGCCGACATTGAAAAGCAAGCCACGATTGAAGGCGATAATTCTGCTCTCTATGCGAAACAACAACGAAATGATGGCGAGTCATCTTCTATATTGGGTCAACCTTCTTCCACTGCTACAAAAGGTTAAGGAAACGGGTCCAACAATAAGAATAAAGGTAATAAGGGGAAGAACAATGGTGGGGCTCGCTCACAGGGATCAAATCAGGCTTCTCCTGCTCAGCCGTTTGTTGGAGTCCAACCTTCGGCTCCTGCCACTTCATCACCATGGTAGGGTCCGTATGGTGGTTATGGTGCTGGTTGGCCGTGGTCACCCTCCTCTTGGGGGTATCCACCCTCACCCTACCCCACTTATCCGTGGACACGTCCTCTGCGTCCTATGACAGCCCCTCGCCAACAAGCATACACGGCTACATCTCCTTCGTCTTAAACAGATATCGAACAAGCTATGTATACTCTCGGCATCCAGCCTCCCGATCCTCGTTGGTTTATGGATACAGGAGCGACATCTCATATGACGTCGGATGCAAGTAAACTCTCTTCTTATACTAATTCGAGCGTTTCAAATTCTATTTTAGTCGAAAATGGCCATTCTATACCGATTAATGGTACTGGACACACTACCCTTCCTAAACCGTCCCCACCTTTCGTCCTTAACAATGTCTTACATGCTCCAAAAATTGTCAAAAACTTTGTATCAATTAGAAAATTCACTACTGACAACTCCGTTTCTGTCGAATTTGACCCTTTCAGTTTTTGAGTGAAGGACTACATGACGGGGATGCCTCTAATAAGGTGTGAGAGTCGGGGTTTGCTGTATCCTCTTACCAATCACAACAAAGTCGAGTCTCCTGCAACTTTTGCTGCTATTGAGTCATCCTTGTGGCATGATCATCTTGGCCATCCTGGAGTCCCTATTTTTAATTCTCTACGCTTTAATAAATTAATTAATTGTACTCCTGTTTCTTGGAAAACAATTTGTCATTGTTGCTCATTAGGTAAACATGTCAGACAACCTTTTGTTCCTTCTAATTCAAGAACTCTTATGCTTTTTGACATTTTTCACACTGATCTTTGGACCTCGCCCGTCCCTAGTTCTAGTGGTCATTGTTATTATTTATTGTTTTTAGACGATTACACAAATTATTTATGGACCTTTCCTATTGCAAAGAAATCTGAAGTCTATCAAATATTTGTCAATTTTCGCAGTTATATAAAAACGCAATTTGAACGTGACATTAAGTCTTTACAATGTGACAATGGAAAAGAATTTAACAACGGTCTTTCGGAGAATTTTGTGCCAAACACGGTTTCTCTTTCAGATTTTCATGTCCGCACACGTCCTTCCAAAACGGGAAGGCTAAACGTAAAATTCGCTCCATTAACAATGTCATCCGTACCTTACTTCATCACGCTTCAATTCCTCTGTCATTTTGGCATCACGCTCTTCCAATGGCTACTTATTTATCTAACATTTCACCTAGTAAAATATTATTCTTAGAGTATCCTGTCAATAGGTGATATCATAAGCAACCATCATATTCTCATATACGTGTTTTTGGTTGTTTGTGTAGTCCTTTGGTACCTTCTTCCACTATAAATAAACTCCAAGCTCGATCAACATCTTGTGTCTTTCTCGGTTTCCCATCAAACCATCGCAGGTATAAATGTTTCGACATGAAAACTAATAAAATGATCCTTAGTCGCCATGTGCTATTTGACGAGACACAATTTTCTTTCGCCAAATTTCACACCCCTGACTCTCACGTCTATGATTGTTTAGATAGTGGTCCATCTCGTATGTGGTTCGTAATGTTACCTAACACTCGTTACCCCAGAACAATATCTTTTTTGATGCTGCCACCACCCCTCCTCGCTCTCCTACACCCACGACCTTTCCTCTACCTCCACAAACGTCCCCTGCCTCCCCTGACCAACCGTCCCCACAGCCGCAAATAATACCCACACCAGTTGCTTCCTCACCTAAGCATCCTATTCCGTTAGCCTCTAAAGTCGTGACACGTGGTGACCATGGAATTCATAAGCCTAAGCCTATATTTAATCTAAATACTATGTGTCCGCTCTCAAAGACAATAATTGGAAAATGGCCATGGATGATGAATTTAATGCTTTAATTAGAAATAAGACTTGGAAGCTTGTCCCGCGTCCGGCTAATATGAATGTTATTCGTTCTATGTGGATTTTTAGACATAAGTATAAATCTGACGATTATTTTGAAAGGCATAAAGCTCATCTGTAGGTGATGGGAAAACTTGTAGATACCCAGTATCTACACCTTCCAAAAACCACCCGATGATGATCGGACTGTAACGTGTTTTTGATATGCGTGCGTGGATTGGCTATACATGAGACGGTTTAATGCATTACTCGGATATGAAAAATTATTTCAAAAGTTTTCTAACTTCATTTGCATTAAAATAACACTATTTAGAGTTAAAACCGTCTTCGGACCCAAAACCGACTCAGAAACCCGCAACTCGGGTCAACCTGAGTCAAAACGAGTCAACCCAAATCCCGAATGTCAAAAATAATGCCATGAATGCCTTTATCATGTCATTTCCATTAAAATGACCCTAATTAGAGTCAAAACCGTCTTCGGACCCAAAACCGACTCAGAAACCCGCAACTCGAGTCAACCTGAGTCAACCCAAATCCCGAATGTCAAAAATAATGTCATTAATGCCTTTATCATGTCATTTCCATTAAAATGACCCTAATTAGAGTCAAAACCGACACCGGGCCAAAAACCGACGCGAAATTCAAATCCCGACTCACACGGGTCAAACCCGAGTCAAGCACATTAGATGCCCATATTGTTACACGACATCTCATTTGGTTACCACAAATCAAACCAACCAAATAATAGATGGAGCAACGGCCACGTCCAAATTGAAAAGGACAATACACCCATTTGTATCACAAGGTAGCTCGCGCCTCTTTAGGCATGCCCTTGGCCAGCAAGCAAACTTAACCGACTTGCTACCACCCCCATTTCTCTATAAATACCCACCTTCACACACCATAATATTCACGCGAGAGTCCGCCCCCTCCTTCTCCCATAAACTTCTAGACCCGACTTTCTAAGTCACAAAATCGACACGTGTTTACGAACTACCGATCGTAAACACAAGCCTTACACATTTTATTTGGTACCGTCGTCGTGCATTCGACCGACCCATTTGACCAACTCGATTCATCAATCAACATGTTTTAATTAACATATTTTCAACATATTTTTAAAACAAAGCCTTTTTTAAGGCACCTTTTTAAACTTCTTTGATTGCGAGTAGTCACAACGAGAAAACCGTCCCTAAAGTCGTCTACCACGCAAACATCAATGCATGTAAGTTTGAGGGTGTAAATATCTCATTTATTTCATGTCTTTACTGATTTTATGAGTTTATATGCATGAACAATGCATAACACGATTCAAATATAGGTTAGACGAGCCAAAACCGAGTTTTAGCCTGAGACAGAAGCCCCTTGCTATGCAAAGAGGCTCGCGCCTCAATGGTGTGTCCAGGTTAGACTCAAACGTGTTTGAGTTCGTCTTTCCTTCAATACTTACTTTTATTTTTACTTCTTTCCTTTTACGGTTTTTACCATTTAAAATGTTGCAAATCATTTTTATGAAAAACTCTTTAGCCATAAATTATAATCACCCTTGGTTCCATATACCATGACGGTTTAACCCGTGACTCGGTGATATTAATTGGTTAATTACATTTTAAAGGAAATTCTTTTCTTTTATTTACCATTTTAATTCATTTTTATGATAAACATAATTTGACCATTACAAAAATCATCCTTGGTTCTTTATACCATGACGGTTTATTCCATGACCCGATGATATTATTGGTTGATTACATTTTAATGAGTATTTTAACACCCTTTTTTTTTATTTACCATTTTTCTCATTTATTTACACTCGCAAATATATTAGTCATAATTCATAATCATCCTTGGTTCCTTATACCATGGTTTAATCCGAGTAAGATGACAAACTTGACTAATTACAAAGAAATGAACTTAACATATTAGTTCATATCAAACATTTTACATTTTCATTTGTAAACTATACTTTTCAAACATGCAAATCCAACAACGAATGTTACTAACACAATAGTAATTATTTCGAGTCATGCAAACAACATTTGCAAATCTTTCATCATAAATACGGTTTTAAATAACCTTTTCAAGAACCAGGAGACGCCCCCTTGGGTCGGCTCATTGCTCGCGCCCCAAGAGGCCGTCTGCTTTCTTATTTAATGTTACTAATGTTGTCTTGCTTGCTGCTATATATACCATAATGTCTTCTCTTTGTTTTTTCCGCAGTATGCAATCAACCCGTCACAACAGATTGAGCAGTACTCAAGTATAGATATAGACGAGGTAAGAGACATGTGGGGCAACTACGTCTTAGAATATATTAGAAATGCATGATACTCAGAGTTTAGATCAACTTATTAGTAAATTTTTTGTTGAAGTTAGGGAATGATTAGTTCATGTAAATTCAACTCCTTGTAAGTATATATATATATATATATATATATATATATATATATATATATATATATATATATATATATATATATATATATATATATATATATATATATGATGCATTCTTTGTTGTGGTTGAATTGAATCTATTGAGTTCGATGAACCCAATCGTGATTTATCTTTAGTCTTTGTATATGGTCTTCTTGACATATGCAGGTTTTTGAATGGCATGAAACAAATTTAATTTTTCAAAACATTAGGAGTTCGTAATAAAAACGGTTACTAAAAAAAACCGTTGTGAATACCTTTCACAACGGTTAATAAAAATAACACCGTTGTGAATGACATTCACAAATACCCGCGCATAATATTCAACAACAGGTTTTAATCGAAGAACCGTTGATAAAAGTCTTCACAATTTTGGAGGTAAAATTACAACAACGGGTATTAAACAAAGAACCGTTGTTACTAACAATTTCAACAACGGGTATGTACCATAAACCCGTTGTCAAAAGACTTCACAATTTTGGAGGGAAAGTTACAACAACGGTTATACATACGACAACCGTTGTTATATAATTCCCTCCAAAATTTTGAAACACTTTCCACAACGGAGAACACCCAACAACAACGGCTTTTAACCGTGGTGAATACTTTAGACAACGGTTTCATTAAATAACCAAACCGTTGTAAATACCTTCTACAACGGCCGCTTTAGCAACGTCCGCTTTTTGTTTTTACAACGGTTTTTACCCGTTGTTATAGCCTGTATCTGTAGTAGTGCCCTTCCCCTCGCCAATAGGCTCGCGCCCCAATCAGGCCGCCTGGCACTGTTCGGCCTCGTTTTATAGCACTTGTCTAGGACGATCCTGATTATGGTTTATCTGTATACGTGACGGATCAGATTGACGAGTTTGCATTTCATACTTTGTCTTTAAAACACATTTTTTTGAAATAACGAATCGTGTTAAGCATCATAACCCGAACTTGGTAAATGGATGTTTAATTTCCGTTTTCACATGCAAATAAATCTAAATAAAACTTGACATATTATACTTGATACTTGGATTAAATCAACCTATATAGAAAGCTCTCACATGTTAGGTTAACTTTTGGATGTGCATTCATGCATTTACACCGTTTTATCAACTCTTACACTTAAACAACCATGATCGATCAGTAGAGGCCGCTAACGCGGGCGGGATTGGGTGTCCGATTAAAGGACTTCCCAATACGTACCCTCATCTCTTACTCAGAACCTTTGGATAGTGGATGACCTTATCCAGGGCGCACGAGAGTCATTTTAGGCATAGAATGCTAAAAGGGGGACGAGTCCTTATCTTTAGTACCTATGTCAAACACCGCTTTTTGCCTTGACTGACCTAGGTATAAATTGGATTCGAATGGGTTCCAAGCATCCCACAAATGCTTGGTGGCGACTTCGAACATCTCTGCATCGTTTTGAGACCTTTACCGAGACGAAACCGACCGATCTAACGCGATCCGGTCGAAAGCATTTTTACGCCGCCGAGCGTGGCTTTCAAAAGACCGCTGCATGTCCACAGATTGGCTTGGCGTGCAGGTGGCCCGTGACCGCAGATCGGTAGGTGGCCCAAATCCACAAACCAGCCTGTGGCCAATGTCCATAGATTGGCGACTCCGCTAGGGAAAACTAGGACACTTGTGTCTTTGTGATCCTTAGAGGTGAAACTCAAACGAGGTCGTGGTTAAAGTGCATTAATTGATATTACGGTCATAAGTCGGGTTCCTTGTCCGGTCCCATAACCTAACCCTTTTCGACCAATTGGCTCGTCTCGTCGGCGTGAGTTTTCTCATCCCAGCGTTTCGAATCCCGATTGAGTCAAGCATGCGATTGACGTTACAGATTTTTGTTTCGTCAAAGAGCTTTCATCACCTTCGAGCACGAGGCTAGGGCACCCTCCTTACACATTTTGTTTGGATTGGTATCCCTCTCGAAAATCGGGGTTTGATTGCTTGGTGTGTAACCCACCCTTTAAGCAAAAATCCGTGTCAGCATTATGCATAATATAATGAACTATGAGTGCTTATGGGCTATGTGATCATAAATCCTTCTGTGTCATTTTCAAACTTTCAAAAAACACCCTTTTGCGCCGTCGTAATTGCCGTTTCAAACCTCGGTCTTCCGCCGACCGTTGCACACCTTTTTATGTCGTCGTAATTACGATTTCAAAGCCCGGTTTTTCATAACCGTTTCAAAGCACCTTTTCATGTCGTTATAATGGCCGTTTCAAACCTCGGTCTTTCTCTGACCGTTGCACAGCTTTTTGTGCCGTCGTAATGACGATTTCAAACCTTGGTTTCACAAACCATTTCAAAATACCTTTTTACGTCTTCGTATGGCCATTTCGAACCTCGGTCTGTCGCCGACCGTTGCATTCTCAAAGCGCCCTTTTACGGCGTCGTAATGACGAATTCTACCCTCGAATTTTCAAAATTCGAAATCAATTTTTCAAACAAAAACGTTTTTCAAACCGTCGTGATAACGATTTCAACCCGTGCAACTTTCCAAATTTCAAATCTCGTTTTCTAAATCAAATTTGGCTTTTCTAAGCCGCCGTAATGACGATTTCAATTCTCACAATTTTCGATTTTCATACCGTCTTTCAAAGGTTAAAACGGTTTTCTAACCTGTCGTAATGACGAATTCAATCCTCACAATTTCCAATTTCAAATCTTTGAAAATAAATTTAACCGTTTTCAGATTTCAAACCCAATTTCAAATCATTTGAAAACAAATTTAATCGTTTTCAAATTTCAATCCAAAATCAAATCTTTCAAAACCACTTTAACCGTTTTCAAATTTCAAATAATTTGAAAACAAATTTAACCGTTTTCAAATTTCAATTCAAAATCAAATCTTTGAAAACAAATTTAACCGTTTTCAAATTTCAATTACAATTCCAAAATTTTTAAAAACAAATTCAACCGTTTTCAAATTTTAAATCCAATTTCAAATCTTTGATAACAAATTTAACCGTTTTCAAATTTCAAATTCAAAATCAAACATTTGAAAACAAATTTAACCGTTTTAAAATTTCAAGTTCAAGATCAAATCTTTGAAAACGAATTTAACCGTTTTCAGATTTGAAATCAAAACTGAATCTTTGAAAACAAATTTAACCGTTTTCAAATTTTCGATCCAATTTCAATTCTTTGAAAACAAATTTAACCGTTTTCATGGCCATTGTGATGACAATTCAAAATTCTTCAATTCTCGATTTTCAAATCCGTGATTCGGAATTTCAAAAACCGTCTTCGGAAACAACGCATTGTTTTCAGAGCCGCCGTAATTTCAACTCAAACCGTCTTTTGAAAATAAACCTAAGACAACCCTTTCAACTGGCCGATCTTCTAAAGATCCTTACCTTTTGGAAGCCGTCCATAAAACGACAAATGAATCTTTTTGAAAATTTCTATTTTCGAAAATTTCAGTCCACCATTCCGATTCAGCCTCGAGTCGATTAGAGTTCAGTCGATTTCAAGTCAAGTCGTCTAGATAATGTCGAGTCTCCGCCAGAGTTAGTACCTACCTTCTGGTCTAGGTCGTGTCGCCTAATTGTCGAGACATCTTCAATGGCGTTAGCAGAGTCAAAACCCCTCGGGTATTAAACCCGCATTTCCCTTACATTACGTGTCAAAGGTCAAGTTTGTGTACATGTCTTGTCCAACGGCGTTACGCCAGCAACAAACTTCCAAATCCTGTCAGAAGTCGTCTGTCTAGGCATCACTATGCCAAATTCGACACTCGAGTCTAAGTTCAAAGTCATGCACCCTGATTTCAAACACAAGAAGTCATTCACGATCTTTATTGAACTCATAACCTAGTCACACCGTCGCGCCTTCACGACAAAACCGCCCTTTGTACATATGTGTCGTACTTGCCTTTGTTTGTACAATCCCTTGCCAAGACAAGTTATAACGCCTATCGTTATGTCAATTAGGAATCCCTTGGGTGCCATCAATCGCCAACCAGGAACTCAAGAAGCCGATCAACCTGCATCCGCCATGACTTCTGCCGAAATCAGCAACGTGGTCCTTTGACTCCTAGCTACCGTGGAAGACTTGAGCACTCGTATCTCCCAAGTTGAGGACAAAATGATAACCGGGAATTTTCCCTCTTCAGATATTGAGCAAAGGGTTAAGTTCCTTGAAAGCCGACTACATGCCAACGGCAAAACCAACCCTAGTTGGAAGGCTATCAAAACAAGACGGCCTCATAGGTCCTTCCCTGATTTGAGTATGCCTTATGCCATAGCCTTGGAAAGGCTAATCTCACAAGGAAAACTCAAACCAATTGGTCCAACTCCAGAACCTCTACCGAACAAGCGAGGTCGAAGATGGGATGGAAACCTCTTTTGCCAATATCACCAAGGTTGCGGACATGACACTGAAATGTGTCTCCCTCTAAAAGGTGCCATCCTTGATATAATCGAAAATGGTGAATTACCACAACCTCCCTCAACAAACAACAAAAACAACCATCCTGAAAACCCTATGGAGCACAGTCATGGATCTTCCCTAGACTGCTCTCATCTCATCTCTCCCGACGATGAGAAAATCCATGCAATTGACGAAGATGGCATACAAAGCGCTATAATGTTGTTCTCTGTCTCCATCAACAACATATTCTCAAAGCCGTAAGTTGCTATCGATGACTTGAACACTCGGGTAGCTAATTTGGAGAAAAGGTTGGGTAATACCGAAAATGAACCTAACCACTAAGGATAAAACCGACCCTCCGTTCACCAACCAACAGCTGTTGAAAATGAGGAGTCATCCGATGGTTCCCACACCCATGAACCCACCAACAAAGAACATGAAATTGCCTTGCTAAATACCCTTTCAAAATATCAAGCAACATCCCCAAAACTTCCCATTGACAACAACCAAATCCTGTTTCCGCCCTGGATTGACAAAAACAAAACTCAAAAACACATCCCCAAAAACACCATTGTGGGAACCATGGGAAAACATCAAAGGGTATTCACAGATCTGGGAGTAACATATGGCACCGCTCTGGAGATACTTGCTTCAGAAGGAATGCTCAAACCCATTGGTCCGACTCCGGACAAACCCGAACACAAAAAAGCCCGATCCAGGGATGGTAATGCCTATTGCCAATACCATCAAGGCAAGGGCCATGACATCGAAACCTGTTTCAAACTTAAGCATGCCATTCAAGATATGATTGAAGCTGGCAAAATCATAGTCACACCTCTCAGTCAAGACAATCCTCCTGGATGTCTCAAGTCAAACAGCAAGGTTGAACGTTCTCAAAGGACATTCACCAACCTCAACACAACCTATGCCACAACTCTTCAAAATCTCATGACTGAAGGGAATCTACAACCAATCGGGCCAACTACGGACCCGTCTGAATGCAGGAAAACCCGTTTCTGGGATGGCAGTGCCTATTGCCAATATCATCAAGGAAAAGGTCATGACACTGAAACATGCTTCAAACTGAAACATGTTATTCAAAATATGATCGACAACCATGAACTGATGGCTTCATCCCTATGCCAACCAAGTGATGAAAATAACCCTCATGAACATCTCATTCTGCAAGGAGATGCAAGTCTCATGGACTATTGTCCTCATATCATTCCCAGCAACGAGAGTGAAATGCTCAAGTGGGTCAATGCTCAAGACCAGACATTCAAGCCCCTAGATGCTGCAAAGGAGACCTTCGAGGAGGAAATTGATGATTAGGAGTCCGTATCTACGATTGAGTCCGAGTCTTAGGTTTTCTCATATCTATCCTAATATTTGTCCTTTTATTCCTAAGTGGCAAACTGGGGGCTGTCCCCATGAGTCACATGTATTCATCGAATCTGTGCTAACATCTTATTTATCTAAATAAAAGCACAATTTCCAACTATCATATATTCTCCCCTTCACCATTTCCCGTTGAGAACGAGCATTGATTTAAAACAAACAACATGTTCCAATTCAATGTGAGTACACTCGAGTGACGTCCCGTACCGAGTAAGCAGAGGGCTCTAAACTCCGTGTCCATTCTGTTTACCTATTCCATGTCTGGAATAGAAACCTTTCATTAGCACCCGATCTAGAACGAGCTCTCAATCAAAGGGATTCTACGACGAACCTAGATAACAAACCAGAACATCTCTTTGTTCATGATCAATGACGGAAGGCAAACCCATTCCCCACAAAAACATCCCATCACCAAGTATCAACCTCTCACTAATGGGTACATCCCCGTCTACACCTTTACCTTCCTCGAACGACGGACGGCAAAGAACCAATAGATCAAAACCAAAATAAAGGCGAAAACCAAAGCGAAAGGCCAAAATCAAAGGTCCAAGCCAATATCCATTCACCCAAGGCCAAAACAAAAGGCCCAAGCCAATAGTCATTCAAAGCCAAAGCCAAAGTCAAAGCTAAAGCAAGAACCAAAGCAAAAGCCAAAACAAAAACAAAATAGTGAAATTCAAATTCGCTATTTTCACGAATTTCAACGGAGGAATCAAAAACCGTCATTTACAAATCACAAATAAAAAATAGTGAAATTCAAATTCGCTATTTTCACAAATTCCAAATGACGGAATCAGAAACCGTCATTTTCAAATCACAAATACAAAATAGTGAAATTCAAATTCGCTATTTTCACAAATTCCAAACGACGGAATTAAAAAAACCGTCCTTTTCAAGCAAAAATGAAATAGTGAAATTCAAATTCGCTATTTTCACAAATTCCAAATGACGGAATTAAAAAAACCGTCCTTTTCAAACAAAAACAAAATAGCGAAATCCAAATTCGCTATTTCCACAAATTCCAAATGACGAAATTTAAAACCGTCCTTTTCAAACAAAAACGATATAGCGAAATTCAAATTCGTTATTTTCTCACAATTCCACACGACGGAAATAAAACCGTCCTTTTCAAACAAAAATGAAATAGCGAAATTCAAATTCGTTATTTTCCCACAATCCCAAACGACGGATCTAAAAACCGTCCTTTTCAAACAATAAATGAAATAGCGAAATTCAAATTCGTTATTTTCCCACAATTTCAAATAACGGAATTAAAACCATCACTTTTCAAACTTCGGACCAACAAGTCCAACACCAAAATACAAAGTCCAGGACCAACAAGTCCAAAGCCCAGGACCCATGAGTCCAAAATACCAAGTCCAGGACCAACAAGTCCAAAGCCCAGGACCCATGAGTCCAAAACACCAAGTCCAAGACCAACAAGTCCAAAGCCCAAGGCCAATAAGTCCAAAATACAAAGTCCCGGACCGACAAGTCCAAAACACCAAACAAGTCAGTCCAAAACATCAAGTCCAGGACCAACAAGTCCAAAGCCCATGACCAACATTTCTTCCCTCCAAACTCCGGGACCAACAAGTACAAAACACAAAAATACAAAAACCTAATGTCAAAGAGCTAAAATAAGAGCTCAAGACTCGTCAACTAACAACAAACCCAACACTGCTTCACCCTTAAGGTCCTGTTCTTTTGTACTTAATTTCAGTTCTAATAAGTTGATTCGATTCGATTGACTCCATTCGATTCGATTGATTTGATTCACTCAATTTCATTGATTCGATTCGATTCGATTGATTGATTAGTTGATTGATTCGATTGAGTTCATATTAGTTTATTTCAACATTACTATTATTATTCTTATTGATATCATTATTATTTTTATATTAGTGTATTTACTATTGTTAATATTATTATTATTATATTATTATTTTTATATTTATTAAATTACTATTATATATATTAATAATTAATTCGTATTGTTTATATTATTATATTTATATTTAATACATTTATTATTATTATTATTATTATTATATTATATTATATTTATTATATTTATTATTTTATTTATTATTATTAATATTATTCATAACATATTTATTATTATTATTATATTAATAAGTTATTATTTTATTTTTATACTCATTATTATTAATATTATTAATCACATATTTATTATTAATATTATTATTATTATTATTATTATTATTATTATTATTATTATTATTATTATTATTATTATTATTATTATTATTATTATTATTATTATTATATTTAATATTATTATGTTAATAAGTTACTCCCTCCTATTCCAGATAATCGTCCCATTGTCCATTTCCGTCTAGTCGGGTAACTGTCCCATGTCTATTTTTGGTAAGTGTTGTGTGGTCCAAATTCAATTCCATTTCCGTCTATTCACATAACTGTCCCATTGTCCGTTTTGTGTGGTCTAAACTCACTTTCTTAATTCTTGTGTCATTTTCACAATGGGACGGTTATGTAGAATAGGAGGGAGTATTATATTAGACCTATTATTATTATTATTATTATTATTATTATTATTATTATTATTATTATTTTTTTTTTTTTTTTTTTTTTTTTTAGTTATTAGTATTAATATATTATATTATTATTAATAATGTTATCCTTTATATTACTAATATATTATTATTATTATTACTATATTTATTATTGTATTAATACTTTACTTTTTATATATCTTATTAGATTATATTAATATATTATTATTATTAATCGATAATATTATAATAATATTTATTATTATTATTGGTATTATTTTTATTATAATATTTATTATAATATTTATTATTATTATTATTATTATTATTATTATTATTATTATTATTATCTTTTTATTATTATTTGATTCATTTCGATTCGATTCGATTCGATTCGATTCGATTCAGCTCCATTAAGTTCGATTCGATTGATTCGACTCCATTAAGTTGATTCGATTCGATTCGATTCGGTTCGGACAATTTCGGTCCAAAAGAACAGGGCCTAAGTCCTTCTAGAGACTGTTACAGGGAGACTTATCAAGGATCCTGGGGATTCCCCTCAAGAATCATAACCAAAACTGCTTCACCCTTAAGTCCTTCTAGAGACTGCTACAGGGAGACCTATCTAGGCTTCTGAGGATTCCCCTCAAACTCGTAATACCACACCTTAACCTTTAAGGTCCAGACATGGGATTCTTATCCCAGATTATTACCAGCCATTTCATGCTCATGCCACATCAAGCCGGAGACCCCATTCCGCACCACATTACAAACCGTAATCCATCGGCCTAAACACCACCAATACAAGATCCAGATCCTTATCTGTCAAACAAACCTCTTATTAGCAAGCTCCACATTCCATAATGTCGAAACCATTTTCACCCTGACTCAGATACAGAGTCTTCAAAAAACATTGCTCCCTGGAACGGAGCATGCCCATTGCTTTCTTAGAGTCCACTTTTTAGTGTGCTCACGTAACAAGAAACGTTTTCACAAACTATGCCTCTTTGATTCATGATCAAGTGGGATTTCTCTCCAATCAACCTTCGAGTCACCAAACGGAATTTACCGTCGTGACCCTCAACTCCAGATTTTTATCTGTCAAACTAACCTATCATCACCAAGCTCCACATTCCATTTTCACCCACATTCCATAATGCTTTGCTTTCGAGAACGGGACATACCTAATCTACTCTTAGGGTCCACTTTTTAGTGTGCTCACATGATAAAGAACATTTTCAAAAATTACACCTCTTCGATTCATGATCGAGGGGAATTCTCTCAAATCAATTTTTCGAGTCACCAAACGGCTTTTACCGTCGTGACCCCTACACTTTAAGGTCCTAACATCTCGCTTAGGCACACACATTCAGAACTACGATCTGGTTTGATTAGACTTCACGTGAATACGTAGGCAGTCCTTCAACGACACAACCATGCCCCTCAAAATCACTTTAAGGTCCTAACAACTCGCTTACGCACACACATTCCAAACTACGATCCGGTTTGGTTTCGCAAACACGCGAATACGTAGGCAATCCTATTACAAGGGCATAACCACACCCCCACACACATTCAATTTTCAAACTCTTCAATTTGCAATCCATTGCACACACATTCAGAACAACGATCTGGTTTGATTTCGCAAACACGTGAATACGTAGGCAGTCCTATCACAAGGGCACAACCACATACTCCCCCTTCCACAACATTTCCAATTTTCAATCCCCAAAAACCAGCTCAGAACTACGATCTGGTTTGATTTCGCAAACACACGAATACGTAGGCAGTCCTCCAACAAGGACACAACCGAGCACCCATCTCAATCTCAACCATCAACCCTCAAAACCAGCCCATCCAGCTGCAGAAAATTAATCTCATACCTCTTTACTGGGGGCTTCTTCCTTAAGACGTCGCCCATTCATCCTTTTGTCAAAATTCTCACCTTATCACTCTAGGGGCTTCTCTTTCAAGACGCCACCCATCCTTTACCCTCAAACATCTTTCAAGTCTTAACTACCGTCCAAAAAAAATGCCCATAGCCTAGTGCTCGGGTTGGACGATGACAAGGTCTTGGTTCCGCTCTCCGAATTATCATACCTTGAGAAGGGATCTCAAACAAGAAAACGGAGGCAAAGACGTCTGGAGAAGTTAATCACTTCATGTTCCCCAGCTAAGCGGACCTTTTACCTCAGGGATTTGATACGCGCTGTCATGCTTTCTTGGCTAGGAGTTGCATTTACATGTGCAAAGTCTGTCAGAGTCACCCCCGTGTCGTGTCGATACTGAGTTTATATCACGTTCACGACCGCCTGTTTGTCAGTCTGTCAGTATGCGTCTGTGTCACAACGGCCATGTGTCTCCAATCTGTCAAATCACGGATCTGCGAGCAATAAATTCCAACACTTAACAGATTTTAAGCTTCACAACTTTCGAAACTTTTATCTCCATTCGCGTGAGATATTACATGCTTACGTGCTTATGTGCTTGATATTATGTACTTGTCTATGCGATCGCGGATTTGTGTGGTCACTAACCATGCAGGTAATCTTGAGAAGACAAACTCACTCCAACTGAGTACTGGGTTCTTACCAACAAACGGCGACCCATCAAGTCCAAGAGCTGTAATCCCATCGATTACATGGCTTACGCTACCTCCCAGCGAGCAGCAACTCATATCCCCGACGAGTCCTGAGAAGTTTCTAACTCCCCAGGGAGTGCCGATTTTTAAATGGATGTCACACATGCTATTTTCCACATGCGATCATTCGACCATAGATGGTTGGCGAGCCTTACAACGCATATGGCTGACGAGCCTTTGTCCGCAAACAAGATACAACTCAAGGACGTATCCCGAAGATGCCTCGGGTACGACTCCTTATCACAGCTGGCGAGCCTTTACACGCACACAAGATACAACTCAAGGACATATCCCGAAGATGCCCTAGGTATGTCTCCTTCCTATGGCTGGCGAGCCTCAAAACGCGCCGCCTTCAACACCGGCTGGCGATCCTTTGCGCGCAAAAGATTCAAGGACGTATCCCGAAGATGCCTCAGGTATGACTCCTTCTTATGGCTGGCGAGCCTTTATACGTAGTCTAATGGACTTTAAACGACCCACATCGGAAGTCGACAGACTCTAAAATGTTCCCGACGGCAGGTCCTTGACTCGAATCTCCGAGTCGCCTCGACGTCGCCTTTCCCGACGGCAGGTCCTTGGCTCAAACCCTTTTGAGTCGCCTCGACGTCGCAATGGTCTTCAGGTTGTAATCTTCGATTGAACTGGAGATCATACTTTGACTTTCGCCCAGTCCAAGCCTCACTCGAAGTGAGGGCTCTGTAGATACCCAGTATATGGACCTTCCAAAAATCACTCGATGATGATCGGACTGTAACGTGTTTTTGATATGCGTGCGTGGATTGGCTATACATGAGATGTTTTAATGCATTACTCGAATATGAAAAATTATTTCAAAAGTTTCTAACTTCTTTTGCATTAAAATAACACTATTTAGAGTTAAAACCGTCTTCGGACCCAAAACCGACTTAGAAACCCGTAACTCGGGTCAACCTGAGTCAAACCGACTCAACCCAAATCCCGAATATCAAAAATAATGCCATGAATGCCTTTATCACCTCATTTCCATTAAAATGACCCTAATTAGACTCAAAACCGTCTTCTTACCCAAAACCGACTCAGAAACCCGCAACTCGAGTCAACCTGAGTCAACCCGAGTCAACCCAAATCCCGAATGTCAAAAATAATGCCATGAATGCCTTTATCATGTCATTTCCATTAAAATGACCCTAGTTAGGGTAAAAACCGACACCGGGCCAAAAACCGACTCGAAATTAAAATCCCGACTCACACGGGTCAAACCCGAGTCAAGCACACAAAACACCTACCTCAAGTAACACCCAAAATCATCTTATTATATGCCCATATTATTACACGACATCTCATTTGGTTACCACAAATCAAACCAACCAAATAATAGATGCAGCAAAGGCCACGTCCAAATTGAAAAGGACAATACACCCATTTGTATCACAAGGTAGCTCGCGCCTCTTTAGGCATGCCCTTGGCCAGCAACCAAACTTAACCGACTTGCTACCACCCCCATTTCTCTATAAATACCAACCTTCACACACCATAATATTCTTGCGAGAGTCCGCCCCCTCCTTCTCCCTTAAACTTCTAGACCCGACTTCCTAAGTCACAAAATCGACACGTGTTTACGACCTACCGATCGTAAACACAAGCCTTACACATTTTGTTTGGTACCGTCGCCGTGCATTCGACCGACCCATTTGACCAACTCGATTCATCAATCAACATGTTTTAATTAACATATTTTCAACATATTTTCAAAACAAAATCCTTTTTTAAGGCACCTTTTTAAACTTCTTTGATCGCGAGTAGTCACAACGAGAAAACCGTCTCTAAAGTCGTTTACCATGCAAACATCAATACACGTAAGTTTTAGGGTGTAAATATCTCATTTATTTCATGTCTTTACTGATTTTATGAGTTTATATGCATGAACAATGCATAACACGATTCAAATATAGGTTAGACGAGCCAAAACCGAGTTTTGGCCTGAGACAGAAGCCCCTTGCTATGCAAAGAGGCTCACGCCTCAATGGTGTGTCCAGGTCAGACTCAAACGTGTTTAAGTTCATCTTTCCTTCAACACTTTCTTTTATTTTTACTTCTTTCCTTTTACGGTTTTTACCATTTCAAATGTTGCAAATCATTTTTATGACAAACTCTTTAGCCACAAATTATAATCACCCTTGGCTCCATATACCATGACGGTTTAATCCGTGACTCGGTGATATTAATTGGTTAATTACATTTTAAAGGAAATTCTTTTCTTTTATTTACCATTTTAATTAATTTTTATGATAAACATAATTTGACCATTACAAAAATCATCCTTGGTTCTTTATACCATGACGGTTTATTCCGTGACCCGATGATATTATTGGTTGATTACATTTTAATGGGTATTTTAACACCCTTTTCTTTTATTTACCATTTTTCTCATTTATTTACACTCGCAAATATATTAGTCATAATTCATAATCATCCTTGGTTCCTTATACTATGTCGGTTTAATCCGAGTAAGATGACAAACTTGACTAATTACAAAGAAATGAACTTAACATATTAGTTCATATGAAACATTTTACATTTTCATTTGTAAACTATACTTTTCAAACATGCAAATCCGACAACGAATGTTACTAACACAATAGTAATTATTCCGAGTCATGCAAACAACATTTGCAAATCTTTCATCATAAATACGGTTTTAAATAACATTTTCAAGAACCAGGAGACGCCCCCTTGGGTTGGCTCCTTGCCCGGGCCCCAAGAGGCCGTCTGCTTTCTTATCTAAAAACCTGGCAGAGCCCTTCCCCTCGCCAATAGGCTCGCGCCCCAATGGGGCCGCCTGACACTGTTCGGCCTCGTTTTATAGCACTTGTCTAGGACGATCCCGATTATGGTTTATCCGTATACGTGACGGATCAGATTGACGAGTTTGCATTTCATACTTTGTCTTTAAAACACATTTTTTTTCAAATAACAAATCCTGTTAAGCATCATAACCCGAACTTGGTAAATGGATGTTTAATTTCCGTTTTCACATGCAAATCAATCTAAATCCAACTTGACATCTTATACTTGATACTTGGATTAAATCAACCGACATAGAAAGCTCTCACATGTTAGGTTAAACTTTTGGGTGTACATTCATGCATTTACACCGTTTTATCAACTCTTGCACTTAAACAACCACGATCGATCAGTAGAGGTCGCTAACGCGGGTGGGATTGGGTGTCCGATTAAAGGGCTTCCCAATACGTACCCTCACCCCTTACTCAGAACCTTTGGATAGTGGATGACCTTATCCAGGGCGCACGAGATTCATTTTAGGCATAGAACGTAAAAGGGGGACGAGTCCTTATCTTTAGTACCTATGTCAAACACCGCTTTTTGCCTTGATTGACCTAGGTATAAAGTGGATTCGAACGGGTTCCAAGCATCCCACAAATGCTTGGTGGCGACTCCGAACATCTCTGCATCGTTTTGAGACCTATACCGAGACGAAACCGACCGATCTAAAGCGATCCGGTCGAAAGCATTTTTATACCGCCGAGCGTGGCTTACATAAGACCTCTGCATGTCCACAGATTGGCTTGGCGTGCAGGTGGCCCGTGACCGCAGATCGATAGGTGGCCCAAATCCACAGACCGGCCTGTGGCCCATGTTCACAAAACTCAGTAGGTCGGTGTGGATTGCGGCGATACTTTTAGCCCTGTTGTGAAACTAGCAACAATCCGCACGGTTCTCTCACTCGTCATATCACATAATTTGTCCATTCGACAATTAGATGTGAAGAATGCATTTCTTCATGGCGAACTTAAAGAAACTGTGTACATGTATCAACCTCTTGGCTATCGTGACAAATGTTTTCCCGATCATATTTGTCTCCTTTCGAAATCACTCTATGGCCTCAAGCAAGCCCCCACTGGCATGGTACACACAGTTTGCTGTTTTCGTGGAGTCCATCGGGTTTACCCATAGTAAATGTGATCATTCGCTCTTCATTTACCGTGATGCAAAATGTAACACCACTTTTTTATATGTCGATGACATTTTGTTAATTTTCTCTTCGACGCAGCTACGAGATTCTCTTCTAAATCGTCTTGGAACTGAGTTTGCTATGAAAGATCTTGGACCCATCAGCTATTTTCTTGGAATTCGAGCCACTCGACATTCGACAAGTTTGTTTCTTTCCCAAGAAAAATATGTTGTTGAGGTTCTTGAAAGGGCGGGTATGAGCTCCTGCAAGCCATCTCCCACGCCCGTCGGTACAAAGCCTAAGCTTAGCTCCTCCCCGAGTGTTCTATTCGATGATCCTATGCTATATAGAAGTATAGCCAATGCTCTCCAGTATCTTACATTTACCCATCCCGATATCTCTTATGTTGTGCAACAAATGTGCTTGTTCATGCATAATCCAATAGAGGTTCATATGAATGTTTTAAAACGCATTCTTTGTTACATAAAGGGCACCATTCAACATGGTCTTTTGTTAGGTTCGTCTCCTCCTACGAGTCTTACTACGTATACCGATGCTGATTGGGCCGACTGTCCTAACACTCGTCGATCCACGAGCGGGTACTGTGTCTTTTCAGGGGACAATTTAGTCTCTTGGGCATCTAAAAGACAACCCACAATTTCCCGTTCAAGTGCTGAGGCGGAATATCGAGGTGTAGCCAATGTTGTTTCGGAGTCGTGTTGGTTACGTAACTTTCTACTGAAGCTTCATCATCCATTCCGAAAAGCTAATTTGGTTTATTGCGACAATAATAGTGCCATGTATCTCGCAGGTAATCCCGTCCAACAGCATATTGAGCTCGATATTCACTTTGTTCCATCTCGTTCTCAGTTGGCTGATATCTTCACTAAGGGTCTCTCGTCCGTCCTTTTTGATGATTTTTGAGACAATCTCAACATTCGTGCTCCTCCCGTTTTGACGGGGGGGGGGGGAGGGGGGGTGGTAGAATATAGAATATTTCAGTAGAATATATTGTATTTCGTATATGATTTAGTTCCCTAATTTAGTATAACTAATTAGGAGGGAATCCCTTGTAATTAGGCTAGGATATCGATCTCTCACAATGTACATATATCGGTTGATTTTGTCAATAATAATCAAGCATCATATTCCTTCAGTAAAAATATATAAATATATAACTGAAAAAAGAAATTCTTAGAAAATTGGACCTCTTTTAAGCTTGGGTCCCAGGCCACCGCCCCTCTAAATAGTCCCCAGAACTGGCCTTGCTTGATTGTATTGTTTCCATTTAAGAATTCATAAATTTTGAATATAATGCGCGTGTTTAATAATTGAAATAACTGGTTAACTGTATTAGTTACGGATGAAATGTGATGCGTATATGAATTGTGTCACAAAATTTTGTGCTGAAATGTTGTTGTTGAATCCCTTTACTATAAAAGCAAAAGCATTTAAATGCTTTTGATTGGTTGCTGATTTTGAGAAGAAAAATTCATCCATCCCCTTATGGCCCCACCATGTTTTATTTTAGGAATTAATTTCCCTCTCTCCGGTTTTTCCTCCTCAACTTATTTACATGGTTTAATTTATTATATGTTTTTTTTCTGTTGAATATATTTACAGTATAATAATCATATCTTTTAAGAAAAAGGATAATAATAAAATTAAAAATCTTGATATATAAAAAAAAACAGCAGACAAATAGGGAGTAACACTACACTACACTATAAAATTAAATACAATAGATGACACAATTTTTCTGATGAAATTTACAGTCCAAAAATTATCATACATTTGCTTTGATAAATTTTTAATACAAAATGAACAAACAAAAAAACAAATTACAGATTCCTAATCTGAGAATCCCAAATACAATTACTAAAATTAGAGAAAACTTCAAATATTCACCATCTTTAAGAAGAAAAGTTGCATGAACAGTACCACCTGAAAAAAAAATGTCGCATAAAATAAAAATCAAACGAAAAAAACAGCACAATATTTTTTTATTTTTTTAAAAAGTTACTGATATTGACAAATAAGTGCCAAGTTTATTTTTTTATAAGAATCACAATATTGAAATATTGAAACCCCATTTATTTTTATATAAAGAAAAATACCAAAGTTTAAAAAGAAAACTTATACAAGAATTATACAACATTTTAATAATGTAAAAATAAAAAAGTAACATCAAAATTAAACAAAAAATACCAGCATAATATATAAAACCCCATTTATTTTGATTTAAAGGAAGTAACAATTTTTACCAATTTTTAAAAATTAAAAATAAAAATAACAGCATACATGCAATGAAAATATCAAATAATTGATAAAAAAAATGGAAAACAGTATAAATTAATATACCTATTGGAGGGAAATCCCCGATGATTTAATTTTAAACCGAATAAGAAGACTTCAAAATAATTGAGATTGGAAGTTGTAGAACAAGAGGATGAGCTAAGTTATCAAAATATTATTTAAAAAAATTTGGAGATGGAGAACAATGTTAATAGAAATCCTATTATTAAGTAGATCCACAAATGAACAAGAAATTTTTTCTAGGTAGGATGAGGATGAGGGAGAGTGACAAGTAAGATGATAATTTTTTGAGTGAGAGTAAGGGTAGAGGATGACAGAGAGTGTCAAAGACAAGGAGTGGCGGCGGTGTCGTCAAATATGTGAGTTTGAGAGTGGGAGGAGGGTGAGAGTTAGGGTTAATACGTAGGGTGAGCTTGAGTTTGGGCTTTGGGGTGTATAAATGTGAATATACATGTTTTAAACTTGTTAAACGGTTTAGATACAATATAAAAGAAAAAAGCATAATGTATGAGTATTATCAAACAATTTGTCTTATCTTTGCATATAAAATGCTATTTGCCCAATTTTAATTTAAAACGGATATGTCCGTCGTAAGAGAAACCGACTGGGTTAGGTTTGATGTCCATTTTTCGGGCTTTATAGCTATGGCGGTTTGTTTTATCAAGGTTGAGATAGCATTGTGTTATTTTCAATTTCCATCCCATCTATGTTAAGTGTATAATATTTCTCTATATTCCCTTTATACTGGTCTAAGTGTAATATTAAAATAATGTTAATGTCATAAAATAAATACACATTTAAATGAGTTTTTAAATTAATTTATCAAACTACTTAAATACTTTTTATAAAAATATACTTATATAGCATATACTATTTTTTTGTTTGCGTTTTCTTTGAAATAGTTGAAACAGTTTAACAACCTAGACCCATAGATATGTTAAAATCTACATTAAAATTGTGAATAATATATATTGTATACCAGATTTTTGAAGGTAAACCCGTGCATTTTTGCACAGGAGTAAAACTAGTGTGATTGTAAAACATAGTGTATGAAGAGAATTATGGAAACTGGTGATGAGTGAAAGTTATTTTGCAATTAAACTGGATGATATTGTGTAATGGTTGAGATTAGAAATTGTAAGGATAGTATCAGGTTTAATATTATCAGATAACGCCTTATTTAAATTATATAGCACTAACTGATGGAAAAAAGGATCGCCTATCACACTGGATTTTGAGCCCTATTAAAAACATATTTGTGTAAATCCGTTCAACAAGTATTATTGTTAAACCACCAACTATTTTACTTAATTACCTTTACAATTTTACAAAAATGGTTAACAATTACTTTATGTAGCTATTTAGGTCAATATGACAGACTTAAAAATCAATAATAAAGAATCAAACTCTCACTTTGTCAAAAAAAATGGGAAAAATGTAAAAGATATATTCATTGATAATTGGTGCATTCTTCCAATACACATGTAATATCTTTGATCAAAACTAATGCCTTAATAACACATTATTCGTGGTATAAGAAGCATTTGTGAAAGTATACCTTTTGTATTGAGATGTTCTTATTCTTTTGTACAGAGAAAAAAAGATGATCAGTTACGAACGGCTTAGTCTCATACCTTTTTATTAGATACAACTATACGAGGCACGATACGTCCATTGCCGCATTAATTAGTCACGAACAAATTTTAATTGTTTGCCACATAACTATCTTTTGCGTAATAAAAGGTGACAGTGACTCGAAATTTTACATATTGTATGTCTTACATGCTCGCTATATTTCTTATTGATATTATAAATGTTAGCAATTTGAATACATTTCTTGTAATGATATTAAGGTGCATAGAATCACGAAGATTATGGAGAAATTAGTTTACCGTAGTTTTTCCATAACATTGTGTCATTCTTTAGTGTTACTAAAACTTTTAATTGGATTTAGGCCTAATTAACAATGAAATGTAATATGCTGAATTAATATGAAACACTCATAAATCTACATTTAAGGAGAAGAATGAAAATTTAGCTGTTAAAAAGAAAAATATGCTATTCTTGCATTTTGTGATACTAGTATTTGCTTTACAAAAAAACTAGGCTGTCCAAATATAGCATCAACAATTTGAGTTGCGAAATTGCTGCATCTTTTCTTCACCTAAATTCATCTCTTATTATGTTGTCAATGTCCTATGAACAAAATTGTTGTCATATCCTATATTACAACCAGCCTTACCCTTGTATTGGCAACTCTCGTCTCCCAAATTTTTAAGAGAATTTAATGTTTATATCCTGCTGTTTGATGGTGTTTTTTGTGGCACAGTCCCATTAAATTTATATTATTTTTTTGTATAATATATAGTTTTAATGGGCCTTCATACTCGCCATGAATCCCACCCTCTTCCATCTTCATCCCGTCACGTAGGGACGACGTCATGCATTACAAGCATGAACATGTCATCCTTGCTATCGCCACGAGCAAGTGCATCTCCTCAATGTCCTGCTGAGTTAGAGCCAGATCCGGATTTGTCGTGGCCGTTTGGGAAGCTAGACGGGGTTGACAAGCATGACATTAGAGAGACCGCGTATGAGGTGTTCTTTACTTCATGTCGATCCTCCCCTGGTTTTGGTGGAAGAAACGCTTTGGCATTTTATTCTTCACATGATCATCATAATAATAATGGAGATAACAATAATAATGGTCCTACCTCGCCCGGATCTCCAGGGTCAGGGCGAGGGACTGGTGTCGGGATGGTGACAAATAGTAGGATTAAAAGAGCTTTGGGGTTGAGGACTTTAAAGCGAGTCCCGTCTAGAAGGTCTTCCCTTGGTGGGGGTGTGGGATTAGGGTCGTCATCGTCTAACACGGGGGGTGGACCTTCATCACCTAATTCAAATTACGGGCATGCATTCGGGCATATTGGACACTCGCACGGCGGGGGAAGCCCCGGTATTTCTTTCACCGTACCTAGCCGTACTGCCCGCCGGCCACTAACTTCAGCAGAAATTATGAGGGTGCAGATGAGGGTGACAGAGCCGAGTGATAATAGACTTCGCAAGACGCTTATGAGAACTCTTGTTGGACAAGTACGTGCGTCTATATTCATGCACTTTGGCCATTTATATTATCTCTTTTTCATGTTTTCTCTCTGCTTCTGCATGGATTTTTTTATTCTTGTTAGCACAATTTGGCAAATGTTTTCTAAAAGTCGTGTGTAATTCTAAAATCATCTTCATGTTTCAGATGGGCAGACGAGCAGAGACGATAATCTTGCCTCTTGAGCTTCTCCGTCACCTTAAACCATCTGAATTCCGTGACCATGCTGAGTACCACTTCTGGCAAAAGCGGCAGCTAAAGATCCTCGAAACCGGTTTAATTCTTAACCCATCAATCCCACTTGAGCAACCAAACATTTCAGTTAACAAGCTAAGGGATATTATGAGGGCGAATGAAGACAAACCTATCGACACTAGCAAAAATTCCGATACAATGAAGCAACTTTGCAACTGCATCCTCTCACTTGCTTGGCGTGGGGCCAATGGCAATGCCACTGATGTTTGCCATTGGGCAGATGGATATCCTTTAAACTTACACCTTTATGTGGCCTTGCTTCAATCCATTTTTGACCATAAGGATGAAACCGCGGTTTTAGATGAGGTAGATGAGCTTATGGAACTAATGAAAAAAACGTGGACTACTCTCGGAATCAATAGGTCAATCCACAATGTGTGCTTTATATATGTCTTATTCCAGCAATATGTTCTCACAGGGCAGACAGAGCAAGACCTTTTATGCGCCACCTTGACTTTACTAGTCGAGGTGGCGATTGATGCTAAAAGATCAAGTGAGCGTGACTCGATCTATGTTAAGACTTTGGCTTCAGTATTGAGCTCAATCATTGGTTGGTCTGAAAAGAAAATGTTGAGTTACCATGACGCATTTCCCAAGGGTAACATCGGGATAATGGAAAATTTACTTCCTTTGGTCTTACAAGCAAGGAAGATATTGGACGAGGACGTCTCTGCCACTATTGCGGCTAGACAAGATGAAGGAGAAGAGAAGACAAATACCCTCGAACCAAGTGGTGATAGGGTTGAGTTTTACATTCGTTCCTCTGTACGGACTGCATTCACAAAGGTAAGTAATGTTTGAAATCAAGAGCACATTACCAAATAAGGATTTTGGTAGAAAATATTAGTTAGGTTAAATGGTAATAATATCCTCGAGACGTAGTGAACATAGAAAAGTAGGATATATGTATAATTTACAATGTGTCTTCTATGAGTGTGATGGATTCATATGCGTGGCCAACAATATTAATCCTACCACTTATAAGAATTCCTGATATATGTATAGGTCTAACATAACATGACATGGTTCAGATGGCAGAAAGTATGAACATAGCCAGTATGCAACTCGAAGGAGAAAAAGAGGTGAGTGAAGCCCTTATAGTTCTAGCACAAGGCACAGAAGAATTGGCTGCAAAAGAGAAAGAAAGTTATAGCAACACCTTAAAGAGGTGGCACTCAGTATCAGCCGCAATTGCATCTGTTACATTACACAGTTGTTATGGAGCCGTGTTGCAGCGATATTTGACCGGAATTTCCATGTTGTCGACTGAGACCATTAATGTTCTCTATAGAGCCGGAAGGCTCGAGAAGATTTTAGTGCAAATGATTGTTGAGGATACTGTTGAATGTGAAGATGGAGGCAAATCAATTGTTAGAGAAATGGTACCTTATGAAGTTGACTCTGTCATCATAAGGCTTTTAAGGAAGTGGATTGAGGAGAGGCTAAGAAAGGGTAAAGATTGTGTTCAAAGAGCTAAAGAAACTGAAGTAAGTCATACTTGTGCTTAACAGTTACCACTATGTAGTTTTAAAATTTCACTTTGATAATGTGTCGCGGATTTTAAATTTGTTACTACGTATCAATATAATTACAGACATGGAACCCCAAGTCAAAAGCAGAACCATTTGCACATTCTGCCGTGGAGCTTATGAAGATAGCTAAACAAACAATTGATGACTTCTTTGAGATTCCTATAGGACTGTCGGACGATTTAGTCCAAAATCTCGCTGATGGTCTAGAGCGTGTCATCCGAGAATATTCTAGCTTTGTGGCCTCATGTGGTAAGCTCTATTGCACCGTTCATGATCATATTGAACAATATGACTTCAATTCTTAACTAATTGGAAGTCTTGTTTTGCCTTTTAAAACCAGGTACAAAACAAAGCTATGTTCCCACACTCCCCCCTTTAACAAGATGCAGCCGAGATTCGAAGTTTGCAAAACTTTGGAAAAGAGCTGGTTGCAATGTTGGCATGAACGACTTGCACCATTATATGGCAGCTCTTGAAGGGCATCATGCGCGCCCTTCAACAAGTCGTGGGACCCAACGCCTTTACATCCGTCTGAACACCTTACACTACCTCCTCTCTCATCTCAACTCCCTTGACAAAGCCCTCGCCCTCTCCCCACGTGTCAACCCTACCACCCAAAAACGATATCCGAACACTCGCAGGAACCTTGGAACTTCCACCTCCTACTTCGAGTTGGCGCGTGCGTCAATGCAAGGCGCTATCCAGCACGTTGCTGAAGTGTCAGCCTACCGGTTGATCTTCCTAGATTCAAATTCGGTTCTCTACGAAAGCCTTTACGTGTTTAATGTCTCCAACTCAAGGGTTAGACCGGCTCTACGCATCCTTAAGCAAAATCTCACATTATTAGGAGCCATTTTAATTGACCATGCCCAACCACTTGCTGTCAAGGAGGTAATGAAGGCCGCATTTGAAGCCTATCTAATGGTATTGCTAGCAGGAGGGAGTACCAGAACATATTGCAGGTCAGATTTTGATATGCTTTTAGAAGATTTCGAGAGCCTAAAGCGGGTTTTTTGCACGAGCGGGGTAGGGCTTATAGCTGAGGAAGATGTGGAAAAGGAGGCAGAGGTGGTACAAGGGGTAGTACAGTTGATGGGTCAGTCCACCGAGCAGCTCGTTGAGGACTTCAGCATTGTGGCTTGTGAGAAGAGCGGGTTTGGAATGAATGCAGCCGGGAAGAAACTCCCCATGCCGCCCACTACTGGACGTTGGAATCGTTCCGACCCCAATACGATTCTCAGAGTATTATGTCATAGAAATGATAGAGGAGCCAACCTTTTCTTAAAGAGGACATTTCAACTTCCAAAAAGGAGATGACATTATTAGTTCGGATCAAAACCCAAAGCTGGGAAATTAACGTCATTCTTCGACGTCCATGAACGAAGTATAAATATAGAGCCTGTAAACATGTAAGTTATTGCACCACGTTCAAATGTACAAGAGTCTATGTCAGTGTAATATCATAGAATTGATTTAACGTTTACTGTGATTAAGAGGGCACTGTATTTACAATTTTGGTCCTCAAGCCTTTTGTTTTTTTTTACGTGATTTGTTATTTGGGTGAGAGGTTCAATCTTATCATTGAACACTAGGTTTTCAGAAGTATATGACATGTAGAACATTAGTGATCCACCTTTTTTTGTGCAAAAACTGTAAGTTTTGCTTTGATTTGCCTTAGTGTTTTTTTTTCTTATATTGTATCACCAAAATGTTAAAGGAAAAATTATTTTTTTCCAAATCAATTTACCATCAAAAGCTAAATAGCAACAAGTTACTGCCTACAACTCACAAATTACTCCCTATTAATTTACCATCGAACCAATGATAGTGGTATACCAATTAAATCTAAACAACAATCCAAACTTGTTTACCTGACTTTGAATGTGTCATAAGTGAAATTTTTATATATCTCATGTATACCTATTTAAATAAGAAGGTAGTATTTTTATCACCCAAGTTTTACTGATATCGCCCACGTTATAACTTATAACATAAAATTTCCAATTACGACTCTCCTTATTTCTATCTCATGTCTTGTTACTATTACAATAATCTTCAATTTTCAAAATCAATAAATATTACGGAGTATTACATAATTAAAATTATTTCAGTTATGAGCAACGACAATTTACATACGGAAAATGAGAGAATTTAATTAGATTCAATTCGTAACTCAATTAATGGGTTCCCTTCATTTTATTGATTGATGTCCCTAACAATTTATTGGATTCACATTGACTCAAATCAAAACCAATGAAACCGATATACTAGTAAATCTAGATGAGATGCTTGTGAGTTTGTGACTAAACCAAAACCGCACTTGGCTTGGTTAGTGTTTTTCATCTCTTAGACTAAGTCTAACGATTTAAGGTATGCCCATTTTATATGCGGAGTATTTCATATATATACTAGTTTAAACTAGTGCAAAGTTGCACGAGCAAATATAAAACAATTTAAAAAGGTGACTTATAAATTTATTTCAAAATTAATATTTCATCTATGCACTTTAAACATCTTACTTTAGAAAATATTTTAAGCATTTCTATCAATCCTTTTGAACCTAACTTTATCATCTTTTTTACTCAATGACTTTGGCAGTTAATTACACCAATAAAGGTTCCTAAGATAACAAAATTAGTGGAATGCATTAATCATGCATTACAATTAAACCTATTAAAATTTAACTCGACCCTTCCTTAAACCCGAACGTTTGATCCGCTTTACGCTCAAGTCCCCTAAATTATGACATGCAATCCGAACGATCCACAACTCTTAATGACCCATTATTTAAGGGTCAAACCCAACATGTTCGACCTAATGTATTGAAATTAAATTTACGAGTATGTTAAATATCACTAAAACATTAATAATTAATTTTATTTATTTTTATGAAAATAGTAAATTTCTAAGTATAAAAAATACAATAATAAATGTTAGGCCTGGAAATCCGCAGACCTTCCTGATGAGTATCTCACCTGAACCTGACCGCCAGGTTGTCAGGGTGCCAGGCTATCAGGGCACATGAAGATAGGCGCCAAGCCATGGAGAGGACAACGGTCAAAATATCAGGACGATATTAGACCACATTCACGTATATTAAAGGAATTAAATGCGCAGCATTAAGTGTGAAGATTATGCAGTAAATACGATAATTAAGAGAGAAATATTCGGTGATTATTACTGGCAATTATGGAGAATATTCTTCCTTTAATACCAGATCAAGCAGCCGTTCAGGGAAGAAGACTATATAAGGAACACTTTGAAGATTTCAGAAGGCATCTCATATATACGCAGGAAGAAGCATACGCAATACTTAGAGAAATACAAATATTGTTATTATCATATAATTATTCTCTCAAATTACATAGTGAAATCCTCTTCTGGCTTGGTGCGCGTGGTTTTTCCCATTCAAGGGTTTTCCACGTACAAAATTGTTTATCTTGTTATTATTGTTATTTCATTTACGTCTTGTTATTGTACCCTGACGACCTGACCAACAGACTACCTAGAGCTAGTTAACCCTACACATTTTCACCCTGACCTGATTTCGCCTTGCGCAAAATCCACACAAAACAATTGGCGCCCACCGTGGGGCATCTAGCTCTTTAAATCCTTTTTTCTTATCTTACAAAAACTCAAAAATCCTTTAAAAATGGCCCAACCCACTGTTGAAGAACAATTGAACGCAGCTCTCCAAAAAATCACTGAGTTGGCAAGCCTGAAAGAAAAAATGGCCCAAACTGAAGCAGAAATCCTGCAATTGAAAGAATCTGAGTCGGCCCTGAAGCAAAAATTGGAAAAAACCCAAGGGACAGGCTCTAGATTCCAACCAGGAACCCCGTTTTCATCAATCATTAGGAACATTGACTTTTCCAGCTTTGGGAGCCTAAGTATTCCTAAAGTCATTAACGTGGATGGTGATGATGAACCAAAAGATGATGATAAAGAGAAACCTGATGAATCTGCAGCAGCCATCATGATGGCAGTAGTTCAGGAGATCAAGAAACTCAACGAAAAATTCGATAAGATACCAGGAGTACCGCCGGCATGGAAGAAGCGCCCCGATAGCTATCTTTGATTCGCCTTTCATAGACGAAATAGCAAAAGTAGACCTACCAAAAAAGTTCACAATTCCATCCATGAGGGTCTATGATGGAATCACGGATCCACAAAATCACGTGGCTCTTTACAAGCAGAAGATGTTGGCTGCATCTATTCCCAGCGAATTCAGACAAGTTTGCATGTGCAAGGGATTTGGAACGACCCTGACTGGTCCTGCCCTGCAATGGTACATCAACCTGCCAACTGGCAGCATCCATTCTTTTGCCAACTTGATCAATAGTTTCAACCAGCAGTTTGCGAGTAGCAGGGAGTTGGAGAAACGATCCAGTGACCTTTACCGAGTTACACAGAAGCCTGATGAAACTCTCAGGACATTCCTTGCAAGATTCAACAAAGAGAAAGTGTCTATACCCAGGTGTGACGTTGGAACAGCAGTGGAGGCATTCAGACAGGGGTTACTACCATACAGTGACTTATACAAATGAACTCACTAAGTATCCCTGCCACACCTTCGAGGATGTTCAGGCCAAGACTCTTGCTTTCATCAGGCTGGAAGAAGATAAAAGCTACAAACTTGGATCACCCAGTCGACCAAGGGATCATGAAAGGAGCAATAGGAAAAGCAACAAAGGGAACAATTATAGACCTCCTCCATATTCCAGGCCAGATCAGTCAGAAGTCAACCTGGCGCATGAATATCAAGGTAAGGTTAAGGTTTATCCACCCATCTCCGAACATAACTTCAGTGTTGATATTGTTGGATTGATCCAGAGACTTGGCAACATGGGAACAACAGTTAGATGGCCCAGGAAGTCAGAAAATCCAAATCCCAGAAGAGACAATTCAAAATGGTGCGAATTTCACATGGATATTGGACACACAACGGATGATTGTTTCACCCTGAGGAAGGAAGTAACCTACCTACTAAAGTCAGGATACTTGAAAGATCTGATTAAGACAAAAGGCATGAATGCAAGCCAAGATAAAGAAAATCAGGAGCATAAGCAGGATCGCAACCTCCCTCCACCACCACCAATCTATGAAGTAAAATTCATATCTTCCGGTTCAGAGATTTGCGGCCTGACAAGTTCAGCAACAAAGAAGATAGCCAGGACACCAAGGACTGTGTCACCCTGCAAACCGGATCTTGTCCCAACAATCACTTTCAATGATTGTGACCTGGTGGGCATCCCTGATGTTCATCATGATGGCCTGGTTATTTCTATGCAGATTGGAACATCCACAGTAAGAAGGATCCTGGTAGATGGAGGCAGCTCAGTGAACCTGATCATGCTTGACGTACTGAAAGCCATGAAGATAAACGAGGATCAAATCACCAAGAAATTTAGCGTCCTAGTAGGATTCAGCGGTGAGACTAGGAGCACCTTAGAAGAAATCCACCTCCCAACCTACGTGGAAGGAGTCTCATCCTATGAGAAATTTGGAGTCCTTGACTGCCTGTCATCCTAGAATGTTATCCTGGGCAGACCCTGGATTCACAATGTCAAGGCCGTACCATCAATCTATCACCAGTGCATCAAGATACCAACAGACTAGGGCATAACCACAATCAAAGGGGATCACAAGACAGGCCAGGAATGCTACACAACAGCCTTGAAGCCTTCCAAGGCAGGTAAGTCCCTGGCATAGCAATTACAGTACCCTGTCATGAGCACTTATGTGGCACCTCCCAGAATGGAAACAGATCAGATAATCCTAGACCCTGAGTATCCCGACGGGTATGTATTGATAGGATCGACGCACCGATATAGTGTCGGGCCCGAATCGGTAAAATTCCTTAAAAATAAATCATCTTGGTTTGCTTGGTCACATTTTGATATGACTGGAATTAGTGCTGATATAATTACTCATAAGCTCAATGTTGACCCATCTTTTAAGCCTGTACAGCAGAAAAGACGCAAATTTGCAGCTGAAAGAAACACCATAATAAATGAAGAAGTAGAAAAACTCTTGGACATAGGGATGATCAGGGAAGTAATGTACCCTGAATGGCTGGCTAACGTAGTCGTTGTGCAGAAAAAGAATGGAAAGTGGAGAGTCTGTGTAGACTACACTGACCTGAACAAAGCCTGTCCTAAAGATCCATTCGCCCTGCCTCATATTGATGCCATGGTAGACGCCACAGCAGGCCACGAAATGTTAACATTCATGGATGCTTCCAGTGGATTCAATCAGATAAAGATGCACCCTACTGACCAGTTGAGTAATGCATTCATTACAGACCGAGGCATATACTGTTACACTACCATGCCTTTCGGCCTGAAGAATGCAGAGGCAACGTACCAGCGCCTGGTCAACATGATGTTTAAAGAGAAGATAGGAGACATTATAGAAGTATATATAGACGACATGGTGGTGAAATCCAAAAATGCAGAAGACCATGTGAAGCATCTAGAAATAGCATTTGAGATATTAGAAAAATATAACATGAAACTAAACCCTGCAAAGTGCCACTTTGGAGTCTCTGCAGGCAAATTTCTCGGATATATGGTCACAAAGAGAGGCATAGAAGCCAGCCCTGAACAGATAAAGGCTATCCTGGAACTACAGTCACCCAAGTCTGTCAAAGATATCAAAAAATTGAGAGGCCGGGTAGCTGCCCTGAACCGCTTTATATCAAGATCCTCTGAAAGATGCAAAACATTCTATAACCTCCTCAGGAAGAATAAACAATTCCAGTGGACGGATGAGCATGAGGCAGCCTTTCAGGATCTAAAATCCTATTTATCATCTCCACCCTTACTGGCTAAACCAGAAAAGAGAGAACCTTTGTCAGTATACCTATCTCATCACGACACAAAGAATGATCGTGTGATCTGGTGAAAGAGCGGGACGGCAAAGAACATCCAGTCTACTATGTAAGTAAAAGCCTGCTAGAAGCTGAGTTGAGGTATGGACTACTTGAAAAATATGTTTTAGCTTTAATTATGTCATGTACCAAGCTGAGACCCTATTTTGAAAGTCATCCCATTATAGTCAGGACCAATTTACCCATAAAATCTGTCCTGCGTAAGCCTGAACTTTTAGGCGGGATGGCTAAATGGTCAGTACAGATTAGCACGTACGATATCTCATTTGAACCTAGGGCAGCGATCAAGCCGCAGGCCCTAGCAGACTTTGTGGCTGATTTTAGCCCTAACCTGGAACCAGACCTGATAAAAGAGGTCAATCAACTAGAAAATAAAACCCAGACCAGGAATGGACCCTATTCATAGATGGGGCATCCAACGCCAGGGGGATAGGGTTAGGACTAGTACTTAAATCACCACAGGGAGACGTAGTAGCTCAGGCTGTGAGCTGTGAATTCAAAGCTACCAACAATGAAGCAGAATATGAAGCTCTGATAGCAGGCTTAAAGGTATGTCTAGACCTCGGTGTTCAAAACTTAAAGGTAAAAACTGACTCACTATTAATTGCTAATCAAATAAAGGGAATTTATACGGCTAAGGATGCAAAAATGATTTCGTATTTAGAATATGCAAAAAACCTTACCGCTAAATTTGCTTTATTTGACATAGATCAAATATCAAGAGACACGAATACCGGTGATGCTCGGCCACCTAGGTTCAAATTTCACCCCCACTGTTTTCGACAAAATACCAATTGTGCACTTACTAGAGCCAACCATCGCAAACCCGAAGCAGTCAATCCTGTCAATCAGGACAATAACTCTTGGACTAAACCCTATTATGATTGGTTTCTTCGAGGAATACTGCCTCAGGGAAGACATGAAGCAAGGGCTTTTAAAATTAGAGCTTTAACTTATGCTATCATCAATAACACCCTGTTCAAGAGATCGCAGGTTGGACCCTACTTGAGATGCTTGGAGCCTGACGAAGCCAAACTAGTACTTCAAGAAATACATGATGGACATTGTGGCAACCACAAAGGAGGAAAGAGCCTGGCAAGCAAAGTTCTCAGGACAGGCTACTACTGGCCTAAACTGAGGGCTAACTACCTGGAATACTCTTCAAAATGCGAAGCCTGCCAAATTCATGCATCAATCATACATCAGCCATCTGAACTCCTTCATTCAATTTCCGCACCCTGGCCATTTATAAAGTGGGGCATGGATATTGTGGGAAAATTACCTGTAGCTCCAGGACAAAAAGTCTTCATGCTAGCTATGACTGATTATTTCTCCAAATGGATTGAGGCTGATTCTTTCAGGCAAGTAAGCGAAAAAGAAGTAATATCCTTTATCAGGACAAACATTATTTGCAGATACGGAGTCCCATCAGAAATAGTATGTGACAACGGGACTCAATTCGTGGGGAAAAGGACCCAAGCATTCTGCCAAGAATGGAATATCAACCTGGTAACATCAACCCCTGGATATCCAAAAGCTAATGGCCAGGCGGAGTCAATCAACAAGGTGTATGGTGTATGGCTGTGAAGCTGTCATCCCTGCGGAAGTACGAGTACCAACATCCAGATGCAGCCTGAACAACGTTGAAGCAAACAAAGACCTGATGCAAGATAATTTGGTTCTGATAGAAGAATTAAGAGACGCTGCCAAAATCAGGATGGCATCATATCAACAAGCAGTCGCCAGGACTTACAATAAAAACGTCAGGGTCAGGGTCTTTAAAGAAGGAGACCTGGTCTTACGTAAAGTATTTCCAAATAAAAAAGAAAAGTCAGCAGGCAAACTAGCTCCCACATGGGAAGGCCCTTACTTAATTGATTCAATTGTTGGACAAGGAGCATACAGGCTCCAAACACTAGAAGGGGAAATGATCCCAAGATCCTGGAATGTAACTCGTTTAAAACTATTCCATATGTAAAGATCAGGCTACAATCAGGTATAAATTCAATCACTACTCAACCCAACATGCTATGTGATGAACTATATGTTTTACATGCCTTGTCTATATTTTATACCTGTTCAACTAACCCATCTATTTACTTTTTGAATCTTGAACAATTATACATAATAAAAGATTATATGCATAAATATTCAGGATTGAGGGCTACTCTACTGTATATTCGTGAAACAAAAATTCTGCACTTAACCGTGCCTGACGAGTTGGTAACCACCACCAGATACAATAAAGAGTCAGGACCAATCAGGCATGAAATAATTGCCTGACCTGACTAGGTTTACTGCCACGGATTACAACCGGTTGGACGCAGTAAGACAGGTGCAAGGCTGTTTTATCCCGACCATCAGTCTAAATGCCCTCTTGACAGGCCGAATACCAAGCCCTCCAGCTAGGCAGGGGACATAAGCCCTCCTGACAGGCCGGATTTCCCACCCCTTCAACCATTATAGCAAAAAACTATACTTGGTTGAAATACTCATAACAAATTAAAACAAAAATAATGTGCGAGTTATTCAAGCGAGAATGTTTGACAAAGACCAACAGGATGAAATTCACAAGTAAAGCAAAAGACAGAATAAGCCAAAAGAAGGCCACCATGCCTATATTAATAAAAACCTTTACCCCCTGGGGCAAAGGTGCCAAAATATTCATAAAAGCCAGGGACAACCTCCCTGACCCAAAACAGAAAAAGAAAAATAAATGTTTGTCCAGGGACATCCCCCCTGGATGGGCCAAATACCAACTAAAAATATTTATCATTGTTTCTCCTTAGAAACAGCAGCAGCATCAACAACCTGCTCCTCACTCTTAGCCAGATCAGCGCCAACATCCTGCTCCCCTGGAGAGTCGACCTCCTGCTCGTTTTCCAAATTGTGCAGGTCATGATACTTTGAGGCAGCAAAGGCCATCTCAGCTGCAGGATCCCACTTGGCCCTGGCCTCGACAGGCTCTGACATAGCAGCCGCCCTTCCTTTAATGTAGAAATAGAGGGAAGCATCATCAAGCTTAAACTCCAAGTCATCCCTCTCTTGGGTGAGCTACTCATTCCTATCCAAGGCCTCCTGCAACAGCCGCTTGCTTGAAACTGCCTCGGTCTTAGCAGCATCCCTCTCGGCCTGCACCCGGGTCAAGTCAGCAGCTTTAGCAGCCAGGTCAGCTCGTGCAAAATCCAGCTCAGACTTTAGCCTATCATAATCTGATCTCATCAGATCAATTCTGGCTATCAAAGAAGTAGCCTGATAGGCATTATGGAGACAGGTCGCAGCACCCTGGTCAAAAACAAGAAAAGTATGAGTAACTTATACCAACAATAGAAAACTACCAAAACAAAACAAATATAGAAATTATGCCAACCTACCTCCCTCACAGCAGCCAGGGCACCAGCCAAGAGGCTGACCGAATGATCCACTAAAGCAACTGCCTAAGTAGCAGTCTCAACAGGGTCAAGGGTAAGCATAACATCTGATTTAGAAGCTTCATAGTCCCTGATCTTCACCCTAGCAGCCTCCATATTATCCAACATAGCTCTCATCTCCCTGACCGGGGCAGAAACATCAACATCTTCAATTCTCCTTTTTTGGGCTGCTGAACTTGTTTCAGCAGGGGCGGCAGGTGTAGCAGTGACCTTGGCAAAGACATCGGGATCGCTCACCAAGTCAATAACAGTGCAGTATCCCCGCTTACCTGGGGACCTTCCTCCTTAATCTTAGCAAGCCTGGCTGAGAGGTCAGCCATGCCAAACCTGGCAAGGCGAATAGACGACCTGGTGGCTGCAACACGAAATACTGTATCAGCAATATAAACCAAACATTATCAGGAAACCCAGGTAAAAAGAAAGGACAGATTAAGATGGACTTTTCGCTGAAGTAGTGGCACTAGCAGCCCCTGAAGCTTTAGCCGCCCTGGAAGCACCGTCAGCCTTCAAACAGCGTGGAAGGTGACCAACCCCACAACAAAGAGGCCAGGACCTCTCCAAAGGAGGAATAGCAAGGAAAGCAGAAATATTGGGAGTGGGATACTCAGTTTTAATAACCCAGTCATCAACTGCACACATAGGAGATATGATTTATTATAAATTTCGTTTCATTTTTTACTAACAGATAAAACATGCAGGGCAAGGAAAGAAACCAAAAGACTCACCAGCCACGCAGGTTTCATGATTTAAATACGCCAGGTCAGGACCTGGGGTGGTCCCGACAAACATGTAGCCAAAGAGCCCAACCCTTATCATAGCCTTTGCCCAAGTTACTCGGAAGAGGAGTAGTAGACGCCCTGACCTTAAAACTTATACGGCCAGGACTGTTTATTTTAACAGAATAACAGGTCTTCAAATCGTCAAGAGAAAAATAAATATTGTGTTTTTTTACAGAGGTTCTCAATAGAACATACAACCTTCCACACCATTGGCATTAATTGATAAGATGGAACGCCGATTTCCTTAATAACCTCAACCATAAGAGGAGAAAAAGGAAGCTTACCGCCACCGCTGAAGGCCCAGTCATGGATGCGAGAACCAACCAGGACAAGCCCGGTCGGCCCACGATAGGAGAATCCTCGGGGATCCAGACTTCAAACATCGGCAGGATGATCCCCTTATCCTTCAAAATCTTCTCGAACTCAGGCTTCAAACGGTTTGCAGGAGACTGATCCTCATTTAAAGCCTTCGTAGGCTTGAATTGGAAAGCACCATGAGATATTGAGATCATCTCCCATGGAGGATCACTCGGCTTATTTACTATGGGAGATGGAGCAGCAGAAGAAGCAGGAAAGGTTTCAGAAGAAATTTCCTCAGGATTCTGAGGAGGAGGAGTTGCAGGAACCGCTGCCCTGGTAGATTTTTTTTCTTTGCAGCCATTATTTAAAAGATTATGGAAGATTGATTAAAGATTGAGGAAGTTGGAAATTAAGAAAACTGAAGAAAAGGATTGTTGAAAAGAGAAGATAAGAAGCAATTGCGTTGATGAGTTCAACTTAATGAAGCACACAAGTATTTATAGTGGAGAAGATTAGGGTTTCAGCCGCAAAATCATTAAGGAAGTTGCAGTAAATAACCACGCGTCAGCAACTATAGTAAAAGAGCCGTTACTGGAAACTAATCAGAAAAAACTTAACCGTTGGGTAATCTTACCAATAATAAAGTTATCTCCTCATTTTTTCGTCCTGACACACTGCAAATGAGGAGATAAGGGGCAATTGTTAGGCCCGGAAATCCGAGACCTTCCCCGATGAGTATCTCACCGAACGACCGCAGTGTGTCGGGATGCCAGGCTATCAGGGCACATGAAGATAGGCGCCAAGCCATGGAGAGGACAACGGTCAAAATATCAGGACGATATTAGACCACATTCGCGTATATTAAAGGAATTAAATGCGCAGCATTAAGTGTGAAGATTATGCAGTAAATACAATAATTAAGAGAGAAATATTCGGTGATTATTACTGGCAATTATGGAGAATATTCTGCCTTTAATACCAGATCAAGCAGCCGTTCAGGGAAGAAGACTATATAAGGAACACTTTGAAGATTTCAGAAGGCATCTCATATATACGCAGGAAGAAGCATACGCAATACTTAGAGAAATACAAAGATTGTTATTATCATATAATTATTCTCTCAAATTACATAGTGAAATCCTCTCCTGGCTTGGTGCGCGTGGTTTTTTCCCATTCAAGGGTTTTCCACGTACAAAATTGTTTATCTTGTTATTATTGTTATTTCATTTACGTCTTGTTATTGTACCCTGACGACCTGACCAACAGACTACCTAGAGCTAGTTAACCATACACAGTTTCACCCTGACCTGATTTCGCCTTGCGCAAAATCCACACAAAACAATAAATAATAAACATACTAAGTTACAGTTTTTTAAATCATAAACATGATTAGAAAATAATTATTAAAAGAAACTTCGTTATTACAATGTTTCAATGTAGGAACTATGAATTCAATTAGAAATGAATATGATTAAAATAGTGATATCAACTATGATTTAATTGAAATATATATTTTTACTGTAAGGACGACTGGACGAGGTTAAAAAAAAGGTGTCAGAATGTTTTGACACGTATTTTAACTTTGGTTGGGCCTCTGACCCATATAACATGGCACGTATTATGACTCGTCAAATATATTAAACTTGTTAATTAATGTCCTTTTAGATAGTGGTAAGTATTTATTATGTGTATTACATTTATAGTCTTAAAATAAGACTAAATAAAAAAAATTAGTTTTCCATTTTCACAAAACCTCGTTTGATGACACGAACAAAGGCCACTTTGCTCGTACACCCGTGATCATTTGACCAAAAAAAATTATTCTTCATTGTACTATATAAATGATAGTTAAGGCTACTAAATACCGGATATTGAGAAAGTTCAGCAGTAGTAGGCTGCTGAAACTCAATTTATGGCTGAAAATAAGAACACTAAATGTCAAAAGCCCATTATGAACTTATTGTTGAATTATTTTTCTTACCGCATGGTACATATAACTATGTAAGGTTATATAATACATACTGAATGTCAAAAGCAAGCAATAGTCGCAAGTTACATATTATCGTTTAATGCTTTAATTGCTCAAGTATAACTTAGAAATATTATACACTAAAAAAATATCTTAGAAATATCGAAAATCTATGGTTTTTGAAAATGAGGAAACTAACTTAAGTTTAATTTTATTTATTTAGGAGGCGTTTGGTTCATCAAAGGGTAAGGGAATGAAATCAAGAAAGGGAAAAAAAGGGAATGGAATGATTTTACCCCAAATTTACTTAGTTGTTTGGTTACTTGTAGATACCCAGTATCTGCTGAGACTCCAACAAACACCCGATGATTATCGGACTACAACATGTTTTGGAATCGCGGCGTTTGATCGACAGTTTGTGTACAACTTTACGTCGGAAAACTTAAAATGATTTCGAAAATAAAACATTTCAAAACTTTTCAAAAGTACCTGGAGTGTTTAATGCACGACGACGGCGTTGCAATGACACTAACTAGAGTCAAAACCGACATCGAACCAAAAACCGACTCAAAAATTCAAATCCCGACTCCAACAACGAGTCAAACCGAGTCAGCCACAAAAAACAAACCATTTCAAACCTTCTATACTAAGATTTCCCAGATTCATGAATGGTCAAGTACCAAACATGTGACTACAAATCCTAGGATAGAACAAGTCATGATTGCACTTGTGTGAAAGTGACAGGACAACTCGAAGACCCGCGACGTGGCTCGCGCCTCTTTGAGCAGCCTAGGTGGCCACGTCGCTCAAAACTCACACAATCACTCATTTTTCTATAAATACCCCTCAAATGCCCCATTTGAGAACTTACGCGAGTGTCTGCCCCCTCTTTTCCCCCTTAAAATTCTCGACTCGACTTCTTAAGTCACAATCCGATGCGTATTTACGACCTACCGATCGTAAATACAAGCCTTACACATTGTTTGGTACCGTCATCGTGCATTAAATCACTTGACCGACCATTTCGACCACTATACCGTCACTAATCTTAATAAAACACTCTTTTTACTTACCAAAACAGTTTTAAACCGAGTCTTTTCCGACCAAACAAGTTGTTACACTTACGTCGGTTTCTCGCCATAACCAAACATGTAAGTATGAGGGTGTAAAAATCCTTCTTTTATCATGTCTTTACTTGTTTTATGACCATAACATGCTAAAACATGCATAACACGATCCAAAACATATGATAGACGAGCCAAAACTCAGAGGCAGAAGCCCCTTGTTCTGCACAGAGGCCCGCGCCTCAATAGGGTGCCCAGGTCAGAACTCAACCGTGTTTGTTCTCGTCCTTCCTCATTAATCTATTTTCATATTTGTAATCGGTTTTTACCATTTCAAATATTTTCAAACCTCTTTTATTTTATTTGCATTTACAAGTTTTAAACCTTAAAACATTTTTCGCCCTTGGTTCCTAATACCATGACGGTTTAATCCATGTTCCGGTGATAATATTTGGTTAATAACATTTAAAAGGTATTTAAAAGCCTTTTATTTCATTTCTTTACATTTTGAGAGGTATTTTAAAGCCTTTCATCATTTCTTTACATTTCCAAAATAAACATATTAGTCACCAACACAAAGTCATCCTTGGTTCCACATACCATGCCGGATTTCAACCCGGGTACGATGATGAGTATCGACTAATTATATTCAAATGAACTTAAAACAATTAGTTCATGATCATTCTCAAAACTATCCATGTCGAGTCGAATCCGACACCGAATATCATCAAAATAATGATGATTATTCGAGTCTCGTTCTTCAAATCAACAAATACGGTCTAAACGACCCTTTCAAACCAAAACGGGTTTAAATACCCACTTTTCAACACATTTCATAAACCTTTTTCGAATGGTCAGAGCACAACATATAACCGTTAACTGACCCGCGCCTAAACAGGCCTTTTCTTTCTTATTTTCAAAACCAGGGGAGACCCCCTTGCACCGCCAACAGGCTCGCACCTCATGTGGGCCGCCGTGTGTGGGGTCTCATTCCTTTCCAACATTAGTCTAGGACGATCCCGACTCCGGCCAACCCGGATATAGGACGGATCAGATGACTATTTGCTCATTAAAAAATCACATTTGCAAAATGCTTTACTAAGACAAATGGATTGCGTTATGCACCATAAACCTAATACGGTAAATTAAATGGATGTTTAACTTCCGCTTTGCATGTAAATCAACCATAAATCCAACTCGACATCTTATACTTGATACTTGGATTAAATCAACTGACTTAGAAAGCTCTCACATGTTAGGTTACATTATTGGATGCGCATTCATGCATTTAAACCATTTTATCAACTTTTGCATTCAACCAACCAAGATCGATCAATAGAGGCCGCTACCGCGGGCGAGATTGGGTGTCTGATTAAAGGGCTTCCCAATTCGTACCTTCACCTCTTGCTCAGAAACTTTGGATAGTGGACGATCTTATTCAGGGCGTATGAGAGTCATTCTAAAGATACGATGCTAAAGAGGGACGATTCCTTATCTTTAGTACCTATGTCAAACCCTGCTTTGTGCTTCGTTTGACCGAGGTATAAAGTGGATTCGAACGGGTTCCAAGCATCCCACAAATGCTTGGTGGTGACTCCGAACATCTCTAATCGTTTCGAGACCCTTACCGAGACGAAACCGACCGATCTAAAACGATCCGGTCGAAAGCATTTTTACGCCGCCGAGCGTGGCTTTCAAAAGACCGATGCACGTCCGCAGATCGACCGGGCTTGCAGGTGGGCCGATGTCCACAGATTGGCGACTCCGCTGGGGATGTTGGGACACATACGTCTTTATGATCCCTAGATGGTGAGACTCGAACGAGGTCTTGGTTGGAATGCATTAATTGATATTACGGTCATGGTCGGGTTCCTTGTCCAGACCCACAACCTAACCCTCTTCGACCAATTGGCTCATCTCGTCGGCGTGAGTTTTCTCATCCCCGCGTTTCGAATCCCGATTGAGTCAAGCATACCATTGACGTTACACATTTCTGTTTCGTCAAAGATCTTTCATCACTTTCGAGCACGAGGCTAGGGCACCCTCCTTACACATTTTGTTTGGATTGGTATCCCTCTCACAAATCGGGGTTTGATTGCTTGGTGTGTAACCCACCCTTCTAAGCCAAAACCCGTGTCAGCATTATGCATAATATAATGAAACTGTGAGTGCTTATGTGCTAGTTGATCATAAGTCCTTCCTGTCATTTTCAAACTTTCAAAAATACCCTTTTGCGCCGTTATAATGGCCATTTCAAACCTCGGTCTTTCGCCGACCGTTGCACGCCATTCTAGGCCGTCGTAATGACGATTTTCAAACCCGGTTTTATAACCACTTCAACATGCCTTTCTAGGCCGTCGTAATGACGATTTTTAAACCCGGTTTTCATAACCACTTCAACACGCCTTTCTAGGACGTCGTAATGACGATTTTTCAGACCCGGTTTTCATAACCATTTCAACACGCCTTTTTAGGTCGTCGTAATGACGATTTTCAAAACTCGGTTTTCTACAACCATTTCAAATCACCTTTTTACGCCGTTATAATCGCCGCGTCTAGACACGGATTTTAACCTGTTTCGCGCCGACAATGGCTCTTTCAAAACCCGAGAAAAGAACACACCCTTTTCTCGAGACACTTTCAAGATCCCAAGGACCTTGCACCGTCCCCGAGACCTCTTCAAACATTTCAAACTCGATTTTCAAAACATACAATTTTGAATTTCAAAAAACCGTCTTGGGAGACAATACATTGTTTTCCGAGCCGATTCAAACTCGAAACCGTCTTTTGCAAATAAACTCAAGACAACCCTTTCAACTGAACGACTTGCGGGGATCTCTATCTTCGGAAGCCGTCCATAAAGCGACAAATGAATCTTTTTGGAAATTTCTATTTTCGAAAACTTCAGTCCAAGGTTCCAATTCCGCCTCGTGTCTATCGAGTCGAAGCAAACATACTTATGGGTCTTTACTTATGAGTCATCTCACCATGAGAATCGTCCAATGGCGCCACGCCACTACACTGGACGCGTGTCAAAAGTTCGGTCAACACCGTCACGTCATAAATCGAGTCAGCACCGAGGTACCACACACGGTCATCCTCGTCTTGTTGAGTCTGATCCTTGTCTCGCCCTTTGTGTTGTCTGCGTTCAGTCTTTGAACCATGTCGGATTGAGTTGTAATGTGAGCCGTTTTTCTGCCTCAGAGCCATGGCCCCGTCTTCAACTTCGTCTATCAACAACAACAACAATGATAACAACAGAGATGTCACGACTGATCAGCTAGCCAGCCTGCTCACCGCTCTTTAGGTCACCCTGGATCGCGTCGAGATCCGTATCGACGCCCTGGAAAACAAGGAAGCTGGAGAACATAATGCTCCACCTTTGACTAAAACCGAAAAGAGGCTAAAGCTCTTGCAAGAACAGCTCCTAGCCCGTGATAACAATATCCATCTTGAGAACAACCGAAGGTTTGAACCTGTTGGGAATCAATTACCTAACAACTTTACCCTGACTGATGTGCCCAAGTTCAAAGGAGTGGAGGACCCACTCAATCATATCCATGCCTTCAAAGACTGCATGGCCATAAAAGGGGTCAAACAAGAACTTTTCACCCGGATCTTTCCGTCCTCTCTGGAACCGATCCCTCGCCATTGGTACTACTCCCTTGATCCGAAGAACCTTACTACTTGGGATGAGGTCGCAGTTGAATTTGCCAAGCAATATGCCGACAATGTTGAAATCCAAGCCAATACCCGCACTCTTGAGGTCCTAACCCAGAACGACAAGGAGGGATTCACCGAGTTCTTAACCCGTTGGAGGAGGGTAAGTACTCAGCTGGTCAGCAAGCCGAGTGAATCAACCTTAGTGGAAAAGTTCGTCAACAATCTCCGCCCAGTGTATGCCAACTTACTGAGGTACCAAAATATTAAGACCTTCCAGGATCTGCAAATCCTCGGGACACGCATTGAAGATGACCTCCGGAAGGGCGTCTTAGCCAAAACCACTGGTAGAGGCTACCAAAGATCCACATCAACCGGATCTCGCCCGTATGGTCAAATGAACAAGATTGATGAGGTCAACCTCCTTGAACCAACCGCCAAGAGAGCTGAGCGCCCCCAGAGAGTGTTCACTAATATAGGGTCAACTTATACAAGCGCCTTGAAGAGGCACATAGACCAGAGGAAGTTACAACCAATCGGACCCACCCCGGATCCGACCGATGCTAAGAAATCCCGCTTCTGGAACCCCAATGCCTACTGTCAGTACCATCAAGCGAAAGGGCATGATACGGAAACCTGCTTCAAACTCAAACACATCATCCAAGACATGATTGAAAAAGGGGATTTGCCTTTACCCCCGCCGACTAAGCCAAATAACAAAACAAACCCTCTGGGAATCCACGCTATCTCCAACGATGAGCCAACTCTGGACTGCTCACACCTCATCCTGCCAGTTGATGACGAGGTGAATGCCTTGGGAAAGATCCATCGGACGGGGTATTTGTGTTCAGTGCCGCCACTACGCTCACCATGTTCCAACAGGTTGAGGAAGCCATAGCCAGTCTCTCCGAAAGGATCACCCGACTTGACGATGCCTACCGTCGACTCATCTTCAATCCTCCACCACCACGCCCGAGGGGGAGTCCTCCGAGCGCCCAAAACTACCATCACCAGGATGGATTGCTCCCCCGACCATTCTGGCATGCACCTCACGATAATCACCCCCACAATAATCAGCCTCACAATAACTACCCTCACAATAATCACCCCGACAAAAATGTCCCTCACAAAAACTGCCCACCGAGGAATACCCCTCCAAGGTTGTAACACCCCCATACTCCAAGTGCCTTACCAGGACCACTCAAGGCATGGAAGTCCTACCATCTCGGTTACCCGAGGCAATGATAATCATAAGACAATAAGAAACGTACTTTAAAAGTAAATATAATTTAAGTGATTACATGTCTCAAACCAAAACTGTCAAACTGAAATACAAGGTTCTCAGACGATCTACTGATAAACCTATCAAAGCTATAAAATATCGTGTGACACAGCGGAAGACTTCTAACTGCCACGTGATGACTCATCCCAGCTATCCCATACGCGTCATCTCATACCTGCTCAATAACTGCTCACCACCCCCGAATGGATCACCACAGTTTTTAAAACAATAAACGGGGTCAGTACTAATCACACAATTTATATAATCCAACAACACAACAAACAACACAGCTCAATCGTCACAGATATACTCCGAACTCCATCACCAACTCCACAATACTGACTACACACTAAAGTGTCTAGCCCCGCTGCAGTGCCCATCACAACAGTCACTCCACGCCGCTGGGGGACCGCAGCCGTTCCCACCTAATCCCCGCTCATCTCCGTCGAGCGATAAACCCAAATCCATTAATGTGCACATCCCTTCTGTGGCGGGTTCCACAGAAGGCGAATAATGGGCGTGAAGCCACTCCCGCAAGTGACTCCACTCGGCCCGGGGACGCGCCTCGAAGAACACGAGCATGATACAAACAATCACAACTATTAAACAACAATCAAAACCAACAACCATCACAATACTCATATGATAACAATCAACAATCACAAATCACCACCAACATATTATGGGACTAATACTGAGTAGGGAAACCCTACCTGGAAAGCAACACAGTCAGACGATCTCAACAGCTGTTATCAAAAAGCCTCCATTACGAATCCTCCTCCTAACATAACATCACATAAATCACTAACCACATAAAACTAACACAACTCCCCAATTCCCAAAATTAGGGTTTAACGAAACTTAATAAAATATAATAAATTCGGTACGTAGATCTTACCCTCGACGCAAGGATCACAAAGATGTAAAGAAATATGAATTCCGACCTTCCAAGCTCCGGGATTTGTCAATAATGTGATGAATGCGAAGTACGTAGATTGAAATCTCTTTTGAAAGTGATTAGGTTTGTAAAAGCGTATTATGAAAGTGACGGAAGTGTTTATATATTAATTCGCATTATTAACAAAACCCGACAAAACATTACCCGTAAACCGGGCTACTCGATCGAGTAACTGACGTACTCGATCGAGGGCCGCCTACTCGATCGAGTACCAAGGCTACTCGATCGAGTACCCAACAGGTCAGAAACTATTTTAAATCGTAAAACACCCTTACTCGACAGAGTAAGGCCCACTCGATAGAGTACCCAGAGACTCATAAAACCGTAGTATTACAATCTTCCCTCCTTAAAAAGAACTTCATCCCCGAAGTTCAACCCATACATAAAAACAAACCTACCAACTCGACCAAGACACAACAACGCAACTAAGAACTCAAAACAAAACCTCATCCTATGAAACATGAACTCTTAACTCCAACTCCACCAACCACGCCTACCTCCACAACATGTCTCACGATATCGTATCAACTACATTATATCTCTCTCAACACTAACTCCATACACTACCAACACAAACGCTGCTAGCTCCGTAACATATCATCCACTAGATAATCCAATATCAAGATACTCATAACATCAAACGGAATGTTACATTCTACCACCCTTAAAAGGAACTTCGTCCTCGAAGTTTACTCACACTTATAACATCATCATCCAACTGTCATGACCTTTAATAAAATCAATCAAAATAAATATCCGTCCTTTATGCTACACCAACACTTTACTTCCAAATATACTACTATATGTACAACTATCAAAATCTCTTTTATCGCATCCTACTCCTCTTAAGATAAATGTTACGTCCTCGTAACTCACTAATACTAAATCCTAGCTATATCGTCTCATTATCCTCATCACCACCGCATGTCAAAGATAACCACCTATAATCTAAACACTCGCCATGCATATATCCAAGGCTCTCTTACTTAAACATTTCTCATACCTCAACTCATTCGGCACACCACCTAACCTATACCATAAAACTCGTAGCAAAATCACCATACTAACTCTCCATTATTACTACAAAACAACATACCTCTCTATGTAAAGCACCTATCTCCCAAAAGCATAACTCATGATCCACACTCATTACGTACACTCACACTAGATCCTCAAGTTCTTTCCTTCATTACCGTAAAACTCATACATAACTTAACATGACACGAATTCCCCCAACACCCTACACTCACTGTCTTAACAAAGGATTATGAACCACATGCATCTTTCAGGTCATTACCACACATGTTTTACGAATCACTTGCCATTACTATGTCCACTAAAGCCTTATCTAGAACAAGATCAAAATTACTGTAACAACCTCTCACAACCGTGTCCCATCAACAGAATATCACTATACCATGACAACAACGAAAACATATACAACTCTATTTCATATCATACTCTACCCTCATTCCCCAACTTAACCTTGTAAAGAAAACATCAATAAACAAGACAACTGTCTATCTGCACAAACTGAAACTTGCAGGGAGCAACATCAAACAAAGCAACAATCTATGTATAACTGGTATGTACTTTCGAAACTCGAATCATAATCATCCCGCCTACTCCACCACAACCGGTGACAGCATCGCAACACCGCCACCAACAGCCGCATCGCAGTGCGAAAATACCCGCATCACAACATGAAGTACCATGCCCGGATCACCACTCGGGGCACACCAACCACATCGATAAACATCACAATCACATATAATTCCCATAAACACTGACTCAGTATGACATTTCGAACAAGAAAACTCACTCAAAACCGTTTTACTAGATTATAACACAACATATTATACGGAATAAACTGACAAGAATCTCATGAACATCATCCTTACCATTTCACGGAATAAACATGTATCATCAATACACATACAATTTTAACATCCATGCCAGATCAATCAAATTATTACCTTTTGAACCTCATTTTATTAGTATACCGTACCCAACATAAATTACAAAACAATCATATAACAACTTTATAATTATCACACCATACCACTTCTTGTGAGGTCAGAACCTCACACAAACATTTACACATATCATAGACCCGTAATCACATCCACCTAGTCAATCCTGATCACGTAAGTTACCACCTGATAAAAGTTACCTCTCACCCGAGCTTAACTCGTATACCCCTCATAACATATTCTCCCATTCGCATATCCATCACCCCCTGCCAATTGTAACCATACCATTAATACTCAACTACTAACAACCGCCTCATATAACCACATCTTATACTCTCTCACAACCATACATATCAATCTGGTCTCTACAAAATCAACCTCTTTAGAATTGCTACCTTTCTAATATACCATCACCCTTAACCACTAGTCACAAACCATAACACTACCACTGTCCGGACATCAAACCTCTTACACTCATCTCTAAACATCACGATTTCTTTCCTATCTTTGGTTAACATCCCAAACAACGAACATCGAATCCATCAACAAAATTACCTCAACATTCTTCCCAATACTATCCTTAATTGTATCATCATCTAACTCTCCACCGAAAATCTCGTATCGTGCAAATACTCCACCAACTTCATACTCCCTTAATTCCTCGAAACCCATGATTAATCATGTTGTCCTGAAACTTCTGTATAACCATTAACTTACTTACTCTTGATAGTATCATACATCTCGACGATTCCTTACTTTTATGTCACATAACTCCGGTGAACATTTTTCTCAGCTTACTTTTATCCTTCTTTTCTCTTTATACTCAACAATACCATTTAATAGCTCAACTCCTTATTACTTCTACCTAACTCTTTAGTGCTCCAATTACATTCTCATCGCTCCAAAACTCAAATCCCATTATTTTATATCGATATCATCTCACTCTTTCTTACCATGGATCTTCTCTTATTATGCTATCATTCACACTTGCCACTAATCTATCCATAAAATCAACGTTCACTGTTCAAACAATTGCATCTCCTTTGTACCTCTCTAGAAATCAGAATTCATTTCATACCGTTAATTGCCAACACAGCAGTTTCATCTTTTAATAAACCAAATCTCCCAAACTTACTCACTGTGTACAAATCTACCTCGCGACATGTCTCCATAAAGTTCACTGTATACCACTCTTCTCAACCCCTTTAAAACTAACTTTCACTACATATATCCTTAACCCACACGACTCCTAACCATCTCCCTCCATAATTCTTTACACATCTCAAGCTGCCACTATCCACATCCTTACTTTCAATCTTTTTATTCTCACGTTCCTTAGACTCACATCATCCCTTGCCTATATTCACTTGCTTTTACGTTACTCAACACACAATCATATCACTCATCTCATCTCAGAAAACATGCTCTATGTCTCAATTAAGTCATAATGATCTTCCTTTTCTTTTTCCACTATCTATCACAACCACATATAACTCATGTCCACCCACCGAACTCATACTCACCAGATGTGCCACTCCTTACATCATAAGATTGGGTAACTTACGCATCAGGATCAACATACATATAAAACAATGCATAAAGAATCAAAATAACACCTTTGAATTAAACATAATATGAAACGAAGTCAAAAGATAAGCATATGACCCAAAACAGGGGTCACTAGATCGAGTACAGGCCACTCGATCGAGTAAGTGACTTACTCGATCGAGTAGGTGAAAGTCAGGGACACGTATATAAAAATTACCAGGGCTACTCGATCGAGTAAGGGATACTCTATCGAGTACCAAGGTGCACTCGATCGAGTAAGGGCCACTCGATCGAGTACCCTATGCATTTCTCAGCACTGTCCAGTTTTCGTAAAACGGTCATAACTCACTCATTTCTTGGTCGTTTTGGGCGTGTGACCTATCGTTAGAATCATAAAAGAACAAGCTATCACCTCCAATCGGAATCACAAAATCATTTATACATCTCAAGTTATAACAGTTTAAAGACAACCTCTTTATAATTGAAAAACACAACTACTTGATTTTACTTCCAAACAACTTAAACGACAACAAGGTAAACAAAAATAACCCAATACTCATAAAACCAGTAGTCCTAATCACATGTTACTATTTTCAAAAGCAAAGCAACAACATTCATCATGCACATAATTTATTTAACTTGTCAATCATGACTTACCCACATGCTTTTATTCTATCACTTTTCGTAAACAAAATCACAGATACATGACATCAAGTCCCCTACTCACATGTTACTAGCATAACAACATTATAAAATAACTTCCATTATATAACATGCTTAATCATAAATCATATTATCATACAACGATTATTCATCTTTTTCCACTAATTCATCCATCATGCCACATATTTATCCACCTTATTCGCTCAACATATTCACCCAACACATGTTCAATTCACACTCCCAACTTTCTGTACTCTTACTCAAAATGACAACAACAACATATATACTTACGCATCGCTTTATATATATATATAAACAAAACACTTTTCCTTACATAATTATAACATGCCAAATTACATGTATCAATCATTATACTTTCATGCTTTACAATCAACCAACATACAATTCACGTCATCATCATCTTTCAATTCAGATCTCCCATCTTCCACATGCATGCATCCATCAATTCATACAACATACTACTACATAGATACACAAAGCACACAATAAGCACATAACGATCCCGACATATATCCCATGGTGACCGGTTCAAAATTGTAGGGCGAGTTCGCGACTTTAGGACGTCTCCCAAGTCTTTGGATTAACTCCTACAATTTCTACCCCGGGTTCATTTTATTTGACTCCCTATGTTCATTGGATTCATTGGTTACAGGTTTCAGGATCGTCGCTCTGATACCATTTTGTAACACCCCCATACTCCAAGTGCCTTACTAGGACCACTCAAGGCATGAAAGTGCTACCATCTCGGTTACCCGAGGCAATGATAATTATAAGACAATAAAGAAACGTACTTTAAAAGTAAATATAATTTAAATGATTACATGTCTCAAACCAAAACTGGCAAACTGAAATACAAGGTTCTTAGACGATCTACTGATAAAACTATCAAAGCTATAAAACATCGTCTGACACAGCGGAAGACTTCTAACTGCAACGTGATGACTCATCCCAGCTATCTCATACGCGTCATCTCATACCTGCTCAATAACTGTTCACCACCCCCGAATGGATCACCACAGTTTTTAAAACAATAAACGGGGTCAGTACTAATCACACAATTTATATAATCCAACAACACAACAAACAACACAGCTCAATCGTCACAGATATACTTTGAACTTCATCACCAACTCCACAATACTGACTACACACTAAAGTGTCTAGCCCTGCCAGAGTGCCCATCGCAACAAGTCAGTCCATGCCGCCAGTGGGGGACCGCAGCCATTCCCACCTAATCCCCGCTCATCTCCGTCGAGCGATAAACCCAAATCCATTAATGTGCACATCCCTTCTGTGGCGGGTTCCACAGAAGGCGAATAATGGGCGTGAAGCCACTCCCGCAAGTGACTCCACTCAGCCAGGGACGCGCCCCAAAGAACACAGACAGATACAAACAATCACAACTAATAAACAACAATCAAAACCAACAACCATCACAATACTCATATAATAACAATCAACAATCACAAATCACCACCAACACATTATGGGACTAATACTGAGTAGGGAAACCTTACCTGGAAAGCAACACAGTCGGACGATCTCAACAGCTGTTATCAAAAAGCCTCCTCTACGAATCCTCCTCCTAACATAGCATCACATAAATCACTAACCACATAAAACTAACACAACTCCCCAATTCCCAAAATTAGGGTTTAACGAAACTTAATAAAATATAATAAATTCGGTACGTAGATCTTACCCTCGACGCAAGGATCACAAAGATGTAAAGAAAGATGAATTCCGACCTTCCAAGCTCCGGGACTTGTCAATAATGTGATGAATTCGAAGTACGTAGATTGAAATCTCTTTTGAAAGTGATTAGGTTTGTAAAAGCGTATTATGAAAGTGACGGAAGTGTTTATATATTAATTCGCATTATTAACAAAACCCGACAAAACATTACCCGTAAACCGGGCTACTCGATCGAGTAACTGACGTACTCGATCGAGTGCTGCCTACTCGATCGAGTACCAAGGCTACTCGATCGAGTACCCAACAGGTCAGAAGCTATTTTAAATCGCAAAACACCCTTACTCGACAGAGTAAGGCCCACTCGATAGAGTACCTAGAGACTCATAAAACCGTAGTATTACAAAGGTACCCTTGGAATTTGGAAATTAATGGCATCTGGAGAGATGATGTTGAGAATGTCTATATCGTCTTAGGGAAGCAGGCGAAGGAGATTGGTCACCTTACCAGGTCCGGACGCCCCTATCAGAACCCGAACAATCCAACGGTCGTTCCAACAACGAATGACCAAGTCGTCCCGGACATGAGCACTCAACCAAAGGCTCTCGAGCATTCGATCCTCAAGCAACTCTAGAAGGCAAAAGCCGAAATCTCAATTTGGCAACTGATCGCGATATCCTTTGAGCATCGACAGGCTTTGCTACAGGCCTTGGGAAAATTAATTGTGCCCTCCACCTCCTCCCCTGAAGAAATAGTGGCACACATGACAAGGGACGCCCCTGACTTGAACAACCCGGTCGTCTTATCTGACGAGGATATCCCTCCCTTCGGAGCCAATCATAATCTTGCCCTGTACATTACCGTACAATATCTCAAGAAGAATGTGACCATGGTCCTTGTGGATGACGGGTTCGCAGTGAATGTCCTTCCCCTCAAGACGCCTCACAAACTAGGTATTAAGGAAGCTGACTTGGTCCCGACAAATCAAGGAATACGCGCATATGACGGCACTCGTCACAAGGTCGCGGGGCTTATCACTCTAACTGTCTCAACCAGACCACTGGAAAGGCAAACCAGTTTTCAGCTGGTCGACATCGAGGCCTCCTTCAATATGCTCCTGGGACGTCCCTGGATTCACGTCGTCAAGGCAGTTACCTCAACTCTCCACCAGAAAATCAGGGTCCCCTTCAACGGGGAAACGATCACGATTCCGGCTTCCCCGATCAAAGCCGTCATGAGAAAGGAAATAGCCTCCCAAGCCATTGGGGAGGATGATAATGAAATGTGGGGATTCCAAGCCGTGAACACCATAACTGATGAATCAACACCCTTTGATTGTGACCCGTTTGCCAACCTCAAAGTCAACCGCATCATGATGCGCGAGGGTTATTTCCCGGGTCTGCCCCTCAATCCACTGAAAAGCACCTTACCTCCCTTGAAACAGGCTAAGGTCCCCAACATCCCCTTCGAACTGGGCTATGAACCTATCGATGAAGATATCCAGGAGATGAACCTCCTAGTTCAAAAACGCAAGAAGCACGGAGTTATCCTTCGTCCCTATCATCTGACTCTCAATGGATACTTTGTCCCCGAGGGAGAGTCCGAGCTCTACCATGGCTTTCCGGAGCCGATCTATGACTCTGTGGCCAAGACCAGGTACCCGGGTGTGGAAGTCTTCCAAGACTGCTACTTCATCCCCGACAACTCTGAAGCTGCATCAATCGAGTTTAAGCCGTTGTCATTCCTCGATGGATAAGTTGTCACCCTCCTCTTTGGAGAGGATAACATCAAGCACCTCGACTATGAGGACATCATCAACATCGCCCTGAAGGACAACCAGTTTGATCCAATCGCCTTGATCTCCGACACTGACCCGGAGAAAGCTGCACAAGGCTGGAGAAAAACCGTCAAGTGGACCGATCGCCAAGGCCGCATTCTCAAGATCACAACTGGAGAAGGCCCTATGTTCAAAGAGGGAAGTGAAGAAGAATCTGAATCTGAGTCTGAGTCGGAGTCAGAGTCTGTCATAGCTCCCAACACTCCGGTGTCCCGTCAAGGTCCCCTTCCCATTTGTTTTATCATAAAGTCGTGGTTGATTCGGAGGTCGAGTCTACTAGGGTCACCCCCACTCCCATGAAAGGTCAACCTGGAGCCTATTCCAGGGGCCACCTCCTCTGCTGTGTCGCCTCTGACTTACCATGATATGTCTGTCCTCTCCGAGCTTTTCGCTCGTGTCAACTTAATGAATGCTAAGTTTGCTTACGACTCGTCTCAATTTAACTGCAATGCAATTCTGAATGACTATGCGGAATTTGACTTGAGTGACTACCCACCTCACTTAGCCAAAGAACTTGACAAACGGGAAACCAGAACCCCTGTCATTGAGGAGACCGAACCTATTAACGTAGGAACCGACAACACGCCTCCAGAACTTAGGATAGGGACAGCCCTAGACCCCTCGGAAAGAAAACAATTCATTGACCTCCTCCACGAATACAAGGACGTATTCGTCTGGTCCTACAGAGATATGCCTGGGATTGACAGGGAAATTACGGAGCACCGGATACCCATTAAGCCCGGAGCTAAACCTGTGAAGCAGAAGCTGCGTCGAATGCGTCCTGAATGGGCCCTGAAAATCAAGGAAGAAGTGGATAAACAGTTCAAGGCTAGTTTCATCAAAGTGTCTATCTACTCTGACTAGGTGGCCAACATTGTGCCTGTACCCAAGAAAGACGGAAGAATTCGGGTTTGCGTCGACTTCAGGGATCTGAACAAGGCGAGTCCAAAGGACGACTTCCCTTTGCCACATGTTGACATTCTGGTGGACAATACTACCGAGCACGCCCTCCTATCATTCATGAACGGGTATGCTGGGTACAACCAGATTAAAATGGCTGAGGAAGACATGCACAAGACTGCAATCACTACACAGTGGGGTACATATTGCTACACGGTCATGCATTTCAGTCTCATCAACGCCGGAGCAACCTATAAAAGAACCGCTACCACTCTCCTACATGATATGATGCACAAGGAGGTAGAGGTATATGTCGATGATATGATCGCCAAGTCAAGAGAATAGGACGGCCACATCGGTGCCCTTCGGAAATTCTTCGCTCGTCTGCGGAAATATAACATGAGACTAAATCCTAAGAAGTGTGCATTCGGGGTCACCTCCAGAAAACTCTTGGGATATGCCGTCAGCAAAAGAGGCATTGAGATTGATCCAACCAAAATCAAAGCCCTCCAACAAATGCCACGGCCTAAGAACGAGAAGGAGATTCGGGGATTTCTCGGTCAGGTCCAATACATCAGCCGCTTCATTGCCAAGCTCACCATGATTTGTGAACTAATATTCAAGAATCTTCGCGCCTCCGATCACATCGATTGGGACGACGACTGTCAAAAAGCCTTTGTCAGGATAAAGGAAATCCTATCCAAGCCTCATGTCCTCATGCCACCTCAACCGGGGATTCCTTTATCCCTATACCTGACTGTTACCGACACAACCACGGAAGCAATGCTAGCACAAACAGTCGACGGCAAAGAACGAGCCATCTACTACATCAGCAAAAATTTCATTGAGTACGCGACAAGGTACACCCAACTGGAAAAGACATTCTTTACCCTAGTATGATGAACAAAGAAGCTGCGGCATTACATGCTCAGCTACATGGTCCACATCTACTCCAAGATGGGCCCAATCAAATACATCTTCGAGAAACCCGTACTAAACGGAAGGCTGTCTAGGTGGACACTCATGTTGTCCGAGTTTGATCTCAAGTTTGTACCCCTCAAGGTTATCAAGGGAAGAGCAATCGCCGACTTTTAGCAGAGAATCCCGTTAACGAAGATCCAACGACCGACACATGGTCACTTCCTGACGAGGACATCCTTTGTGCCGATTTCGACGCATGGGACCTATACTTCGACTGTGCATCTAATCTGAGAGGCTTCGGGGTAGGAATCCTTCTAATATCACCAGAGGGAGAACATGTTCCGATCTCGGCCAAGCTAGACTTCGCCGTCACTAACAATGCCGCTGAATATGAAGCATGCCTCATCGGCCTACAAGCAGCCATCACACTTGGCATCAAGAGACTGAGGGTCCACGGCGATTCCTCGCTCATCATCAATCAGGTGTCCGGATAATGGAAAATCCGAAGTGACATCTTAGCTCCCTACCGAGCAAAGATCAATCAAGAGGCCGAGTTCTTCGACCAACTCGACTACTTCCATTAGCCGCAAGAGGAAAATAAATTTGCTGATGCCCTGGTAAAACTTGCCGCGCTCGTCAACATACCTGACGACATGACATCGATGCCCCTATGTGTCGAGAGAAGGAGCGAGCCAGCCTACATTTGTGCCATCAACAACGACGAGGAAAGCCATGTCGAACCTTGGTACCAAGTCATCCTCAACTACAAAACCAAAAACGAATTCCCTCCTAACTCTGACCCAAGAGGACAAAGAGCCATCCGTTTACTTGCATCACAATTCGTGATAAACCAAAATCAATTATACAAAAGAACACCCCAAGGGATTCTCCTCCTTTGCATTGACCATCACAAAGCCAAAAATGTCATGGGAGAGGTCCACGACGGAGAATGTGGCCCTCATATGAGTGCAATGATGCTTACCCGAAAAATTATGCGGCTAGGTTACTACTGGACCACCATGGAAGCCGATTGTCGTAACTACGTCAAACATTGCCACAATTGCCAAATCTTCGCCAACATACAGCACATACCACCATCCCTTTTATACACCATGACATCACCCTGGCCTTTCTCGACCTGGGGCATCGACATCATCGGGAAAGTTAACCTGGTAGGCACCAAGGGGCATTGTTTCGTCCTCGTCGCCATCGGCTATTTCACCAAATGGGTAGAAGCGCAGTCATATGCAGTCTTGACCGCCAAACAAGTGGCCAAGTTCATCCAAAACAACATCATCTACAGATATGGGGTACCCCATGAAATCATCAGCGATCAAGGCTCTCACTTTAGGGCGGGAAACTCGGGCCTTCTTTGGACAAATACAAGATCAAACGACATCGATCATCCCCTTACCGTCCCCAAACTAACGGAGTGGTGGAGGCAGCTAACAAAACTCTTGTCACCATTATCAAGAAAATGCAAGACAGCTACCGCGATTGGCCGAGCAAACTCCCATTCGCACTCTGGGATACCGAACCTCTATTCGAACACCGACAGGCGCCACACCCTTCTACCTAGCATACGGCATGGAAACGGCTCAACCGGTAGAGTTAGAGGTCCCTTCTCTACGTATCCTGTTAGAGAGTCAAGTCCCTGAGGCGAAATGGACCCGTCAAAGGTACGAGCAACTCACTCTTCTAGACGAGCGGCGACTCAACGCCTTGCACAACGTCCAGCTATACCAACGACGTATACAACGGGCATTCAACAAGAAGGTCAAACCTAGGAACATTAAGGGGGGCGACTTGGTCCTCAAGTCGGTCTGAACACCGCTACCCGTCGATCCGAGGAGAAAATTCAAACCCAACTGGGCCGGGCCATACCTGGTCAAGAAAATACTTTCAGGGGGCGCAGTGAGACTGAGTGACCTAGATGGGGAGGATTTTACAAACCCGACCAACCTAGACCAACTCAAGAAATACTACCCTTGAATCATAGCAACCAACGACCTTAGCCTAGTTTTACAACTAGCGTTCACCTTAACCCTTTTTCAAGTCAAGTTCCTCAACGCGTTCTAATTTGAAATTGCATGTTTTATCGAGTCTAAGTTGCAGCACCTTGCCTGTTTCGAATGTCGTTTGATCTGTCAAAGGTAACATCCATTTGCACTAAAACAAATTCACAAAAATACCCTGAACTACGAGCATGGTTTGATTTCACCTCTTCAGGTGGATACGTAGGCAGTCCCTCTTATGCATGAGGGATACAACCACAAAACCCAATCAGATTTACAGAACATTTCGAACTACGATCATGGTTTGATTTCACCTCTCCAAGTGGATACGTAGGCAGTCCTTTCCTACACAGGAAGGATACAACCATCCCCATAATAAAAAAAAACTCCACATACAAAAAAACATCCCCATAAAAAAGAAAAAGAAAAGGGAACAACATTCCCTTTTCCCCACAAAAAATACCAAAAATAAGCCTTTCTCCCTTCCTCCCAAAAATCCAACTTTCCCAAGTGCAAACGTTTAGGACGATTCAAATCGAATTGCCTTAACAAAATGGATGGAAGAAACAAGCATTCACAATTTTTGACACAAGCAATCCTCTTATTTAATTAATAATGGGAGGGATTACAATTCCAACAACAAATAAAGCTCGACGAATCTACAACTTGTCAAAGCTAAGGTGTCAACTAAAACACCTCACCTAATAAAACTAGCACAAAACACACAAAACATAACTAGTATAACATAATAAAAACTCACAACAATAATACAACATAATAATAAAGTGGGTAATGAAGGTCTCCACTCTTCCATTCTACCCTTGCCTTTTCCCTCGGGGTACATCTTCCCCTTGTTCTTCTTGTTGGCCCGCCTAGCATGGATTTCCTCTTCAGAACGGATCCTCAACGGATCTACAACGGCAACGGCCTCCGGTCTAGTGCAAGACCCCATGTTCGGCCCGAAACGAGTCCATGCACGGCCCACCACATTTTTGGGACCCGAGCTTCTCCTCTTTGGTCTCATCACATCGGGGCTAGCTCCATCAACATAATCCTGAAAGAAGGCACGGTTGGCCTTGCCAACCTCTTGATACTTCAAGTCGACAGCCTCGTCCTTACGGAATTTGGACCTCTCTTCCAAGGACGAAGCTCTTGACCACTTGACATAAGCGGGAGTCACCCATGTCGTGGCAACGGGGTCTGGTACCTCCCAAAGCGACCGAGTGGACCACCATCTTTCGAAGACCTCCACAAGCTCGGAGTTCCGGAAAACATTCTCTTGGACAAGGGTATCTTGAGCGGGCACCTTTTGTTGACGCCCCATTTGCCTCATGAGCCTTTCGGGATAAATGAAGGAGGCAACCTTCAAACCCACCACCATCAAAGAACGAGGACTAGCACCCGAAGCGGGCAACCCCGTGAAGGACCTCAAGCGCCACCATGGCACCGCCCAACGGATGTGAGGACCACCCTCCTCCGCCAATCTCGCGGCCCAATAAGCCTCGGTGGAAGCAAAGCTATCCGGGTACAATTTCTTCCTCATGGTAAGGCGACGGAAGGAATAAGAAGAAGAATCAGCCGGAGGCTCTACATACCTTAGCCTCTCCAATAGCCACACTTGGAGGATCCTTGGGGATCCGAATGAAAGAGCTTCTCCACAAGAGTCTTCCTTGTCCAAAGCTTGCATGATCTTGCCAAGCACCAACCATGATAGATCTCTACCATGCTCCATTTGCTCAACCACATGAACAAGGGTCATGCTACCATAGCATTTCGGCCCCTCCTTCTCCAAAGCATCAACAAAGAGGTACACATGGATAAGGCAAAAGGCAATAGCCCTTCTCCTAGCCACCTCCGAAACATTGGCGTTTAATTGGCTTGAAAAGATGTTGATAAGAGCCAACATGTCCACACCATGTGGAGCAAGAAGGAAGTTAACTTGACTTGTCGACAAGCCCAACATTGAATGTAATTTCTCCTAGTAGCACAACCGAGTCGGAGGAAGCACCGGAATACAACCCGGCCACCCACCAATGGCTCCAACTTCTTCAGCAAGAGGACAAATTTCACCTTTCGGGAAAACGAAAACATGATGTTTCGAATCCCAAAACCGAGAACATGCTTCGAGAAATGAGGATTGCACCTTGACTTGACGAAGCACCAACAATTGACCAGCTCCCATGCAAATAAGTTGATACTTTTCAGGAGGCGATAAATCCCGGCACCATTGTCGCAACGCATTCTCAAAGGCATCCATGAAATGTTTTTGTGGAAGAAGAAGAAGAGGTTTTATAGAGATGTTTTTGTGTTTCGGATGATGAAACAATGAAGCGCAAACATCACTATTTATACAAAAACAATCAGCGCGTTTTTCAGAAAAAGAGAAGAGTTGTCTCCCATCGCCAGGCCGCTCGCGCCTCTTTAGGCCTTCTCCCAGGATTCCCGCTTTGACTTGTCTCTTTCAAGTTGTGTTTTCTCCTGACACCTCAAACCTCCCGCCAGAGCGCTCGCGCCTCTTCGGGATGATCCAGGACATTTTGTGTTTCCTCACACTCACATTTCCTTGTTTTTGTGTTTTACAAAATTCGACACGGTTTCCATGACGCAGCTTTAAACATACGGATTTATATTTATTTTTTTAAGGGGGGAAGGGCTAGTCGCCCCGATCCGCGACGGATCGTTTCCATGTCAGTCGAAATTCCAAAATTTTTTTGCTTTTTCGCAATTTTGCAGCAAAACTAAAAATCGAGAATTGATAACACGACATCAGTTTTCCTCAAAATTCAAGCGCTCACAAATTCGAGTCTTGACCTCACAAAAACCAAATCAAATATACTCGTAAAAATCTTTTCTAAAATTCTTCCCTGACGGTTTGAGTTTGAATTTTTCGAGTCACAAATCAGTTTCAATAATTTTGATGCAATTTAATTCACGACACGAGTTAATTGCTCAAATTTTCAAATCAATTCCTTTCGGAGTCCAAACGTGACGACTTGTCGCGAAAATTTTCAAAATTCATTTCAATTTTCAATTTTCAATTTTCAATTTTTAACTTCGTGGCATTGTGGTTAATCTTTGTTTTCAATCAGATGCTTTTTACGTGTTTACGTTTATGCATACGTGCTACCTATTGCCTGTTTTCTACACTAACGATGCAGGAACTGATGCAAAGCAAAAGGGGAATTCACAGCCGACAGCGATCCTCCGAAACACAACACAAAAAAGCCAAAAAAATCACAAAATGAACCACAATCCAAAAACACCTATATACAAACCGCCTCACGCAAAATACATCGACACACGTTTGATACGAAAACTGACCGTACAAACAGGATCCAGTACAGACATCTATCATACAGACACTGGCCTAAGACAACAAACTGGGGGCTACCTGCCACCTATCGAACTAAACACTCCTTATCCTTCCAATCGGAAAAGAAAAGGAGCAACACGGGGAACAGAGGAGAAACAGCGGAAGCAGAGGTGGTTACCATGACGGTAACACCACGTTCCTCCTCCATAACAAAAACAAAAATGATGCCTGTCAGACTTCGGACGGCACGACAACCGAGGATCATAACTCAGCACGTCACCCCGACATTGACCTCCAATCATCGGAATTCAAGAGCAAAAGGGGACCAGGACAACGGACGCTACCCCGATGTTGACCCCCAATCACCAGAACTCGACAACGATCAAAAGTGGCAACATGGGATAACACGCCCGTATTGAACCCCACTCATCGGACATCCGAACCTCTGCAGACAACGACCAACGATCGATACCCGATCATTGGCCGGGCAAAGGCCGCTAGGAAGAAACACAACCAAGCCTGTAACAAAAAACAGTCGCCTCTCCTCCTCCAGGATCATCCTCTACCTCCAAGGCCTCCACAACGGACCCCATAGATCCCAAATGGTACCCTGAAATCAAAGGCAAACAAAGAACGTCAGCCGAAATTTCGGCATTACGACGGCTTGAAATGGACAATCCAAAAAAAAAACCTACAAAGCAAAACAAGGGCAATCCCACCCAGGCCCAGCCAAACAAAAACAATTTACAAAAAAAAACGCAAAAAAAAAATGACTCGCCCTTCTTTTCAAGCGAAAGACGAGTCAAAACAACCACAACAAAAAACGGCACCCCAAGACCCATGCAAGGTCCGCCAACAAATCAAAATGCATTCCCGATACAATGGGGTATTTTTCTACAGGCTCAAAAAGGCAATTTCTACGCTAATTTGAGCGCAAACCGGTCAAAAATTCAAAATACGACCACGATGAGACAACGTGATTTTATCACACCTCAAAGCGACCTAACTACCAATAAGGTCCAGTCCAAGGCAAACTGACTCAATTCAAGCCCAAACAGGCGCTTATTCCGTCAGACATAAGACCGTCACAAAAGGCAAAAATTCCAATTTTGCCCACAATACCCAACAAAGGTCCACAATGGCAAATACGGTCTTTCCCGACTACAATGCAACCTAGTGGGACCCACTACCCGAGCAAATGAACTTGGCATTGTGAGATGAGACGGTTTCTCCACCTCACTCACGTTTTTCGAGCATAGGGAGCGGGAACGGGGACAAAAATGCAAACTAAAAGCACCCCTATACTCCTAAACATGTTTCTAACCTAATACAATCATCAATTTCACTCAAAATGGGCTCAATCAAAAACGCCCAAATCGATTTTCTAGGGCAAAATTTTCGCCCTAATTGAATTCAGCTAAAAGACCAACAAATATAGTTGGATTCAAGAGGAAATACATACCTTGAGATGACATTGTTGATAATGGCACGAATGGAAGTAAGCTAAAGACCAACAATGGCGGTTTTTTGGTTTGTTTGTGTCGAAGGTTGAAGACGAAATGAGGATGATATGCGGACCATCCTCGCGTCTTTTACAGAAAAATAGGGAAGCTCCCTTGACTCGCGAGGTTGCTTGCGCCTCAATGAGGTGCTCCCTGCTCTTTCAGCGAAATTTTGGGCTTTGGCCCAATTTCCTCATAACAAACTTCAAATTTTCAATGACGATATTAAGGACCGTCATTTTTCAAATACAACAACAAATAGTGAAATCAAAATTCACTATTTTCCTTCAAAATTCCAAACAAACGGCGATTAAAACCGCCATTTTTCAAATACAAAAACAAATAGTGAAAATTCAAATTCACTATTTTCCTTCAAATTTCAACGACGGCTACTAAAACCGTCAATTTTCAAAATAATAGTGAAAATTCAAATTCACTATTTTCCTTCAAATTTCAACGACGGGAATTAAAACCGTCAATTTTCAAAATAATAGTGAAAATTCAAATTCACTATTTCGTTAAATTTCCAACGACGGCAATTAAAACCGTCATTTTTAAAATAATAGTTGGAAATTAAATTCCACTATTTTCACTACAAATGTCAACGGCGGCACATAAACCGTCACTTCAAACGTAATAGTGGAGATTCCAAATTCACTATTTCCTTCACATGTCAACGGCGGCACGTAAACCGTCACTTCAGACGTAATAGCGAAATTTAAAATTCGCTATTTCCTTCAAAAAATTCAAACAAACGGCGATTAAAACCGCAACTTCAAATTAAAAAAACGAGTAGTGAAGATTCAAAATTCACTATTCCTTCAAAATGTCAACATGGGGGCTTCCTCGCGGGACCCGCTCATTTCAACAACATTGATAGTGAAATTCAAATATCACCATTTCCACGGAGGCATCATGAGTCCGCTACTTTCAAAACAAGCCCATCCGACGCGGCTATTCTAACGGTCGATCAACCGACCGCACCATGGCTGGCGAGCCTTACTACGCATCGCGGCTGGCGAGCCCTCCTCATATACGCACCATGAATGGCGAGCCTTACTACGCATCACGGCTGGCGAGCCCTCCTCATATACGCACCATGGCTGGTGAGCCTTACTACGCATCGCGGCTGGCGAGCCCTCCTCATGTACGTACCATAGCTGGCGAGCCTTTATCCGCAAACACGCAAGGACGTATCCGAATATGCCTCAGGTATGACTCCTTCTTATGGCTGGCGAGCATTTGTACGTAGTCTAACGGACTTTAAACGACCCGCACGCATAGTCGACAGACTCTAAACTGTTCCCGACGATAGGTCCTTGGCTCGTACCCTCGAGTCGCCTTGGCATCGCCCTTCCCGACGTCGTTGGGGTCTCCAGGTTGTAATCTTCGATTGACCTGGGGGCTCTACTTTGACTTTTGCCCTGTCCAAGCCTCAGTCAAAGTGGGGGCTCTGTAGATACCCAGTATCTACTGAGACTCCAACAAACACCCGATGATTATCGGACTACAACATGTTTTGGAATCGCGGCGTTTGATCGACAATTTGTGTACAACTTTACGTCGGATAACTTAAAACGATTTCGAAAATAAAACATTTCAAAAGTACCTGGAGTGTTTAATGCACGACGACGGGGTCGCAATGACACTAACTAGAGTCAAAACCGACACCGGACCAAAAACCGACTCAAAAATTCAAATCCCGACTCCAACAACGAGTCAAACCGAGTCAACCACAATAAACAAACCATTTCAAACCTTCTATACTAAGATTTCCCGAATTCATGAATGTTGAAGTATCAAACATATGACTACAAATCCTAGGATAGAACAAATCATGATTGCACTTGTGTGAAAGTGACAGGATAACTCGAAGACCCGCGACGTGGCTCGCGTCTTTTTTAGCAGCCCACGTGGCCACGTCGCTCAAAACTCACACAACCACCCATTTTCCTATAAAGACCCCTCAAATGCCCCCTTTGAGAACTTACGCGAGTGTCCGCCCCCTCTTTTCTCCCTTAAAACTCTCGACTCGACTTCTTAAGTTACAATCCGACGCGTATTTACGACCTACCGATCGTAAATACAAGCCTTACACATTGTTTGGTACCGTCATCGTGCATTAAATCACTTGACCGACCATTTCCACCACTACACCGTCACTAATCTTAATAAAACACTCTTTTTACTTACCAAAACGGTTTTAAACCGAGTCTTTTCCGACCAAACGAGTTGTTACACTTACGTCGGTTTCTCGCCATAACCAAACATGTAAGTATGAGGGCGTAAAAATCCTTCTTTTATCATGTCTTTACTTGTTTTATGACCATAACATGCTAAAACATGCATAACACGATCCAAAACATAGGATAGACGAGCCAAAACTGAGTTTTGGCCAGAGACAGAAGCCCCTTCTTCTGCACAGAGGCCCGCGCCTCAATGGGGTGCCTGATGTGACCATAATTAGAGCATATTTAGTCCCCGAATTAGCCTTTTTCCCATACTTTTTAGTGCATATTTGGGTCATTTATTGTCTTTAGTTCTTTGTTTTGCATATTCTTTGAGGTTTTGTGTCCTTGGTAGGAAAGGAGTGCAAACCTTGCATTTTCATGGCAAAATGAGGCTAAATTGATTGAATTCAATGACCAAGCATCAAGGAGAGACAAGATTAGAAGGCCTTTCTACATACTATAGTAGATGGGCAATGATGAGTAAAGATCCTTGCATCCCCGAGGAAATCCTCAAGGATTTTATGAAAAAAAAAGGAAGAAAAAAAGAAGGAACGAAACTGTTTGACAATCCGTGCGGATTGCCCTGAAGACGCCCGTCCCTCACCCACAATCCGAGCGTCTTCCTCAGCTGGACGCCCGGGCAAAACCTTCACAAGACGCCCGTCTTCCCCCTCTGGACGCCCATCCAGAAGCTCCCAAATCCGCCCGTCCCGTGCCAAAAACGCCCGGATTCCCGTGACAAGACTTTCGTCTTCTACAAGCTTCAAGGAAGGATGCACATCTTTTTCTAAGACCGGCGAAAAAGAGACCGGAGTCTCCCTAGAGACCGGCGATTCCTCAAGGACTTAATCGTCATTTAAGCCCTTAGTAAACCCTAATTTATGTACCTAATCCCCACTATAAATACCCCATTAGTCTAATTAGAAGAGCATGTTCTTCTTAGCAATCTTTAGTGTAGTTAATATCAATCAAATCTCTCTTTAATTTTGTAATCAATATTTAATCAAGTTTTAATACAAGTTTTATTTCCTTAATCTCTCTCTTGTTCATCCTTTATTTTGGGTAATTGAAGATTATTTGGGTTATTATTGGGAGATTGACAACCTTCCAATCAAGTATCAAGTACTTCTTTTATTCTTTGCTTTATTATTGGAATCATTAGTAGGTATAATTCTCTTAATCCCTTTTTAATTATTGTTAATCACTTTCATTTATTCATCATGTTTTACTTTGTTGGTATGATTGACAACCTTGCTAGCATGTTCAACATGATAATGAGTGAGTAGTTTCCTTAGCTAGGGTTAATGGGTAATTAGGGGAAACCAACATGGGGGATGATTCATGCTTAAATTAATATGTTTTCATAATTTATTTGCTTGCTTGTTGTGATCTCAACTTATGCACATGTTATGTTTGATGAAATGTGAGCCTATGAATCCTTGCATTTTTTACCCATCACCTATCTTTTCAATGAGACTTGTAAGACATAAACCAACTCGAGTCTCATTAGACCATGCATATAGTTGAGTAGGGAAGATTAAGTCGACTTGTAGGTGTTGTACAATCTAATCGATTCGGCTCCGGGACCCAAACTTTCCTAGGATTGTAAGATATAAACCAACTCGATCCATCACAACAATAATTGCTTGCTTATAATTTGAGAATATGTTTGTATGATCAATTCCCATGAATCCCCTATGACCTCATGACACCCTAGTGCCTTTTATCAATTGTTTACACCCCTTTTAATTCATCTTGCTTGTTTACTTTTATTGCTATTTAGTTTAGTGATCTTCTACTTCAAACCCCAATTGTGACACCCTTAGACACCACTAGTTGCAATAGAAATCTCATCTCAATTCCAGTCCCTTGGGATCCGACCTTTACTTGCCTCTTTACTAATTGTAGAGTTGTTTGTGAAGTTATAAATTGTGTTTTGGTCTAGGTGCTCCTAACGACAAGTACTGAAAACTAAACTCTCACGAGGGATCAGGACCAAAAATGGCGCCGTTGCCGGGGACGTTGTTAACTTGATTTAGATTTTCATGTATTGTTATTAGTTGTGTCTTTCTTTGCCTTGGGGAAGTAAAACTCCTCAAGGTTTATTCTAACTATTTTCAAGTTGTTTGATATTTTGCAAGATGGACCTTATAGATTATTTTGTAGAGGACCACTTAAATATACCTTTCTTAAAAGATCTCATGCAAGCATTGGAGGCCTTGGAAGCAAGTGGGGCTAAAAATATGTATTGGGAATTGGAGGTAGATCTTTTTGAGGCCGCTCTAGCTAACAAAGAACTTACTCATGCACAATCCGAATTAGTACATAACATCCTTGTGGAAGCATGTCAACCTATAGAAGATGAGCAATCCATCCTAGAAGACATCTTACAAGCTCAAGAGCAAGAGGAATTTGTCATGGAATTCGAATGTGATGAGATTGATGAGAATGAAGAACAAGTTGAATATGCCATGAGAATGGAATGTCTAATGGAGATGGAGCAAATTCTCAATGAACCTTCAAAGGAGGAAAGTGAGGTACAAACCCCTACTCTAAAACCCCTTCCCCCAAATTTGAAATATGCTTACCTTGATGAATCAAAGACCAAACCCGTGATTGTTAATGATAGACTTGATGAGAACCAATTGGGAAAATTGCTTGATGTGTTGAAACAACATGAGAAGGCTATAGGTTATAGTCTAGATGACCTTAAGGGGATAAGTCCCAACTTTTGCATGCATAGAATTCATCTAGAGGAGGACCATAGACCTGCCATTCAACCTCAAAGAAGATTAAACCCCCACATGCAAGAAGTTGTCAAAGGAGAGGTTATGAAATTGCTTGATGCGGGAATCATATATCCCATATCGGACTCTTTGTGGGTTAGCCCCGTTCAAGTGGTACCGAAGAAAGGAGGTACCACGGTGGTGATAAACGAAAAGAATGAGTTAATACCCACAAGGAAGATCAACGGTTGGCGTATGTGTATTGCCTATCGAAAATTGAATTCCGCAACAAGAAAGAATCATTTCCCCCTACCATTTATTGACCAAATGCTTGAGAGGTTAGCCTCCAACAAATTCTTTTGTTACCTTGATGGGTATTCGGGATTCTTCCAAATCCCTATACACCCGGATGACCAACATAAGACCACCTTCACATGCCCTTATGGTACTTTTGCATATAGGAGGATGCCTTTTGGCTTATGTAATGCCCCCGCCACTTTCCAAAGATGCATGATGAGTGTCTTCTCCGACTACCTAGAGACCATAATGGAAGTTTTTATGGATGATTTTAGCGTTTATGGAAAGGACTTTGACTCATGTTTGCATAATCTTTCTCTTGTATTGAAAAAATGTGAAGATGTTAGTCTTGTTTTAAATTGGGAAAAGTGTCACTTCATGGTCAATGAAGGAATTTTTTTGGGTCATGTAATTTCGAAAAAGGGCATCGAGGTTGATAAGGCTAAGGTTGAGGTGATAGAAAAACTCCCACCTCCCGTGAATGTTATAGGGGTGAGAAGTTTTCTCGGTCACGCGGGTTTCTATCGCCGTTTCATAAAAGATTTTTCAAAAATAGCGAAACCCCTCACTCAACTCTTACTTAAATATGTCCAATTCCATTTCACTGATGAGTGTGTTGAAGCCTTTAATAGAATCAAGGAAGCACTAATCTCGGCACCGATCATTCAACCTCCAAATTGGGAACTACCGTTCGAGATTATGTGTGATGCTAGTAACTACGCCGTTGGAACGGTTCTTGGCCAACGGGTAGAAAGAGCTCTTCATGCCATCTATTATATAATCAAGACTCTTGATCCCTCCCAAGTGAACTATGATACCACCGAGAAAGACCTTCTTGCCATTGTCTATGCTTTGGACAAATTCCGTTCCTACTTACTTGGTTCCAAGATGATTGTCTTTTCGGATCACCGTGCTCTCCGACATCTCTTGATAAAGAAGGAGGCAAAACCAAGGTTGTTAAGATGTATTTTGCTTCTTCAAGAATTTGACTTGGAAATAAGAGACAAGAAAGGAGCCGAAAATGTAGTGGCGGATCACTTGTCAAGGATCCGGTTTCATGATGAACAAGGAGAAACACCGATCAATGACTCATTTCCCGACGATATCTTGATGGCCATTCAAACACAACTTGAAAGGAACATCACCCCATGGTTTGCCGATTATGCCAACTATATTGTTGGAAGAGTACTCCCTCCAAATTTGAACTACAACCAAAGGAAGAGGTTCTTATTCGAAGTAAAGAGGTACTTTTGGGATGACCTAAACGTCTACAAAGAGTGTAGTGATGGGCTCTACCGGAGATGAATCCCTCAATGGGAAGTCCAAGGAATCTTGGAAGGGTGTCACTCATCACCCTACGGTGGGCATCATGGAGCGAGGAGGACCATTGCAAAAATTCTTCAATCGGGCTTCTATTGGCCTACAATGTTTCAAGATACTAGGGAATTCATCATTCATTGTGATGCTTGTCAAAGAACGGAGAATATCTCTTGGAGGAACGAAATGCCACAAAGGGGCATTCTAGAGGTGGAGATCTTCGATGTTTGGGGGATCGACTACCAAGGTCCGTTTGTGACATCCAATGGGAATAAGTATATCCTTGTGGTCGTAGACTACGTCTCAAAATGGATGGAGGCAATTGCCACTCCAAACGATGATGCAAAAACGGTCACCAAGATCTTCAAGAAAATAATCTTCCCAAGATTTGGAGTTCCTAGAGCAATCATAAGTGATGGAGGAACGCATTTTCGTGAAAAGAAGCTCGCATCTCTTTTGACCAAGTATGGTGTCCAACATAGAACCGGCTTGGGATATCATCCTCAAACAAGCGGTCAAGTTGAAGTTTCAAATAGAGAGATCAAGCAAATTCTTGAGAAAGTTGTAAACAAGACCCGAAAAGATTGGAGCACAAAGCTTGATGACGCTCTTTGGGCTTATAGGACGGCCTATAAGACTCCCATAGGAGCCTCCCCTTACAAGCTTGTCTATGGAAAAGCATGCCACTTGCCAATCGAATTGGAGTACAAAGCTTTTTGGGCAATCCGAGCACTTAACTTTGATCTCAAATTGAGTGGTCAAAAGAGGATGATTCAAATTCAAGAGTTTGAGGAATTCCGACTACAATCATATGAGAATGCCAAGATCTACAAGGAAAGGACAAGATTGCTCCATGACAAGAGGATTAAGCAAAAAGCCTTGCACAAAGGGGATAAAGTCCTTCTATTCAATTCCCGCTATCGACTTTTTCCGGGAAAGTTGAACTCTAGATGGATGGGTCCCTATGTGATCACCGAAGTCGGAAAATACGGGGATTTTGAAATCAAGGCGGAAGATGGAAGCAAATTCAAAGTCAATGGTCAAAGATTGAAGCTATACTATGAGGGAGCGTTTATTGGAGAGGTCGAGGTCACCTACCTCGGGCCTCCTCATCCTTGAAAGAATCATCAAAGGGAGAGTTTGGTGGAGTCCTCCCTAAACCACCACTTGTAAATATACTAACCCTCTAACTTGTATTTATAATTTTGTTGTATTTCCTTTAACATAAACATAAATTCTTTCCATGAGAGTAAGTAAGGGAGGGTCACTAACGAATTTTGAATGAAGGAAGGAACCAATCTTCAAGTGTGGGGAAGCATTTGTCGAAGTCAAGGAAAGCAAATTAAAATCCGCATAAAGGAACCCGAGCGTCTTCCCTGGAATCCGCCTGTCCTGCTGGAATCCGGGCGTCTTTGACAGAATCCGTCCGTCCATTTAAGCTGTAAAATTGAAATTTTGGGACTGTTGAAGAATCCGAGCGGCCTGGCATAGAAGACGCTCGTCCTGAATAACCCGCTCATCTTTGCAGAGAGACACCCGTCTTTTTGCCAGTGCATTTCAAGAAAGGTTCCTGTCACAGAATTCGGCCGTCTTTGGGAAAAGACGCCCGTCTCCTTTCAGAAAATCCGAACGTCTTGGGCTCGAGACGCTCGTCTTGGCTGCGTCAAATTTTTGGAAAATTAACTGTGACAGAATCCGGGCGTCTTCCTTCAAATCCACCCGTCCCGAAATGCTGGAATCCGAGCGTCTTGTGCTCGAATCCGCTCGTCTTCCTGCGGTAAATCAACCCCGATTTTTCCTAATTTTATTACAACCCACCACACAATTTGTGACACATCACTCTTCCTTCCACTTGTATTATAAAAACCCACCTCCTTATGACTCCAAAGCATATCCCAATCACTCTCTTACCCCACAAAATCAAAAAGCCCCAATTTTCTAGGGTTCCAAAGGCAACATTCAATCCACAAAGAGCATCTTTATACTTTAACAAATCAAAAATTCCAGCTCAATAATCAAAGAATGGCACCAAAGGGATCTTCCTTTAGGGATAGGAGAAGACCAAGGGTAAGAGAAAGCTCTTCTACCTCCCATATCAACACATTAAGAAGGGAGCATGAAGAAATTGTGGATCTTACAAGGCTTGACGACTTCTCAAATGTTGAATTCGTCAATGATGTGCAAAGACTCGTTTTCCACCGGCTTCTTCGTAAGAAAATTCTCCCTACTAAGTTTTTATGTCATGATACTTTAAGGAAACTTGGGATTTATCACCAAATGGAAGCTCTTTTTGAGTTGTTTGGTCTCTCTACCCTTTTCCACATGCATGAGCAAACTTACCGATCCCTTGTGCTTGAATTTTTGAGCTTCTTGAAGATTACAACCTTGAATAGAACAATATGCATAGAATTTAGGTTGGAAAGTGTTTCAATAATGATGACTCTAGTGGAATTTTCTAATGTGCTTGGTCTCGATGTCTCGCCTACCCGGACATCAAAACCGAAGAGATATAGTGTTGCACCCCTATGGAGGGCCATGACCGGCCGAGATTTCATGTACATCAAGGAGTGTCTAGCTTTCCACATCCAAAATCCTATTTTGATACTTACTTACCGGTTCCTTTCCGGCACTCTACTTGCTCGCCGAGATCCGACAATAGTGAACGAACTTGACCTTGTGTTCATGGAGTCTTATCTCAATATCCAAGGAAGGGGTAGGTACCACTTCAATGCGCCTCTTGTGCTACTCGAAAAATGGGCAAAGTTTAGGAACGGTGATGATGATGGGATGAAACACATTGTTAATGGAGGGCTTATTACGAAGATTGCAAAGCATTTCAATCCGAAATTCAATGAGAATAATGAGTATGCTCCTCTTTCCGGAAATACAAGGATAAATGAAGACCTCCTTCTTATCCATCATCATTGGATAACCCTTGAGGGGGTTGATAAAAGGATCAAGTGGATAACGTAAGGAAGTGATCCAATCTACCTACCAATGACCGAACTTCCAAGAATCTCACCAAGAAGGGGACCTTTATCACCAATCCCATCCTACCTCCTCCCTCCAAACCCAACCCAAGCAAGGCAAGCACCACCACCTCCAAATCCCCAACAACAACAAGAACAACAACCTCAAGATGAGAAAATCAAAGTACCTCCCTACCCATTTCCTTATCAACCATACAACCATCCCAACCCCTTTATCCTCCCCCGTGATGACTTTGTAACGGGAATTCTACAAGATTTGCACTTCCGACAATATGAAGCTACCGTGGACAATTATTATGCACTCTATCCTCAATACCACGATATGATTCAAAAGGGAAAGATTAGTGAGGAGGGAGCATTTCCCTCTTGGGCACAAATGGATTTACTCTTCCCCAATTCGGAGAGGGCAAATGAAGGGGTAAACGGGCGACAAGAGGAAGGGAGCAACAATTCTTGCGGAGGGGACACGGTAGAGCTTGGAAGTGAAGAGGACGAGTTCATGGACCCGAATACAAGTGATGCATCCAAGGAAATATGGGATAGTGATCTAGAGGGAGATGACGGCGATCTCTAGAGGATCTCTTCATAGCTAGATGGAGCGGGCATGAGACACCCATCTCAAGCTTAAGTGAAGTTTCCTCATCTCCTCTCTTTAATTTCAATTTTCATGAAAGAAGTTTGTGTTTTGTTAACTTGTACAATTTTTGATTTTGTCTATGGTTGGAGAGTCCTAGCAACATAGAGGACTAACACCTCGGCCCCATTGAGGTGTTCTTATTTCATTGTTCCCACTTTTGAAAATCCAAAATGACAATTTAGTTTCATGCATTGCATCTTGTGTGCATGAACTACCCCCAACTTTAGGACATTAGAAATAATGTCTATCTCGGTTTGGGGAAGTACATGCATACGCAACGGGAGGTAATCTAAATTACGCTCTCCGTCATAAACAAAAACACATGCATCATGTAGTATAGCTTATATTTAGTGTAGAATTCATGCATCATGTTTGCATAATTTCCCATCATTTTGGCCATTGAGGAAAATGCCCATATTAGTGTGGGGATGGGGAATTCTAACTTAACTTTTATTCAAAAATCCAAAAAAATCAAAAAAATTCGAAAAACCATAAAAATTTGAAAATTTTGAAAATCCAAAAACAAGTTCATTTCCTTTGTAGTGTAGTCATGTATATATTGTTGTATATATTGTGTTTGTTTTATCCTTGTTCACATTGATTGACTACGCCACATCCGAGACATGAGGATATTGAAGACCGCATGGTATGATCTTTCCAATCCCTTTTTTCCTCTTTATGTTAATGACTATGTGGCTTTATTTTGATTGATGCGGTATAACAATGTGAATTTAGGACTTGCATTTAGATTATATGACATACTAGTTGGTAGAAGCATATGCATTAGGATGTATATATGTTAGTTGCATCATGGCATGTAGTTTGCATGTTAAGAAAAATTTTGTGAAACCGTCTACTTGGGAAGCTTGACAAGTGTATATAGGCCCTAGTAGATGCTTTTTCTTCTTAAGACTTTGCTTGTTAGAATACTTTTAAAATACCCTAGGATGTGTCATGCTAGTATCCTTTGTCCCATGGATTAAGGCCTAGTCAAGAGTACCTTGTGGTGTGATAACTCTTTGGCTACCGTTTATTCCAAGGTGACCCTTGAAACCATGCATCCATCCATCATCCATGTTCTACCACATTTTTGTCATCAAAGGGAATGGGCACAAAAAGAAATTGATTTGAGTTCAATTAAATGAAAGGTGAAAGAAAGTTTGCAAAAATTGCATCAAATGAAAAGAGGAGCAAAAATAGAACTCCTATGCTTCAAATATAAGGCACCCTCACTACATATGGGGTGACTTTGAAAATGTTCAAAAAGAAATGCAAAAATTTAAAAGTTGTCAAGTGTTGAAAAGCCAAAAATCAAAAGAAATGGCAAAAGAAAGTGTTCTCAAATGTTATATGCCACAAGAAATTGGGGGGAAAACAAAAATAAAAGCAAACTTCCAAAATGAAACTCAAATATCTATTGATCCCTTTATCCATCATATCCATTTTTGTGCATGGTAGAGAGGGGACGACCCTTCTTCTTGTCTAGGCAAGAGGGGGAATTCCGCGATCCTCCAGTGTTTCTAACACCATAGGGAGTCTACTCTTGACAAAAGCATTTAACGATTGAGGACAAAGGTACCCTAGCTTGACACAACTTGGAGGTAATTTATTGGTATCCTTCTAGGCTTAGTAGTTTGAAGAAATTGCATCTATGAAGGAGTGTGTACCCTTGAATTGCTTCCCTTGTAGATAATTTCCGCCACTTAGATGAGGAAAGTGGCTATTATTTTGTAGATGCATCCATTACTTGATTTTGTGTGCTTAATGTTTGGATGTGTCGCCATTTTGGCAAGACCCACCTTGCCTTGCAAGAAGGCATCCTACCTCATGGCTGTCTTGTTGTGAGTTGAAGGGGCGGAGTGAGACCCGCTAATTGTCTCATATCGGCTATGTTATTAGGTTAGTTTAAATAATGGTCCTAGTCTTTGTCACCTCTTTACTCGGGACGAGCAAAGGTTCAGTTTGGGGATATTTGATGTGACCATAATTAGAGCATATTTAGTCCCCGAATTAGCCTTGTTCTCATGCTTTTTAGTGCATATTTGGGTCATTTATTGTCTTTAGTTCTTTGTTTTGCATATTCTTTGAGGTTTTGTGTCGTTGGTAGGAAAGGAGTGCAAACCTTGCATTTTCATGGCAAAATAAGGCTAAATTGATTGAATTCAATGACCAAGCATCAAGGAGAGACAAGATTAGAAGGCCTTTGTACATACTATAGTAGATGGGAAATGATGAGAAAAGATCCTTGCATCCCCGAGGAAATCCTCAGGGATTTTATGACGAAAAAGGAAGAAAAGAAGAAAGAACGAAACTGTTTGACAATCCGTGCGGATTGCCCTGAAGACGCCCGTCCTTCACCCACAATCCGACCGTCTTCCTCAGCTGGATGCCCGGGCAAAACCTCCACAAGACGCCCGTCTTTCCCCTCTGGACGCCCATCCAGAAGCTCCCAAATCCGCCCGTCCCGTGCCAAAAATGCCCGGATTCCCAGACAGTACTTTCGTCTTCTACAAGCTTCAAGGAAGGATGCACATTATTTTCTAAGACCGGCGAAAAAGAGACCGGAGTCTCCCTAGAGACCGGCGATTCCTCAAGGACTTAATCGTCATTTAAGCCCTTAGTAAACCCTAATTTATGTACCTAATCCCCACTATAAATACCTCATTAGTCTAATTAGAAGAGCATGTTCTTCTTAGCAATCTTTAGTGTAGTTAATATCAATCAAATCTCTCTTTAATTTTGTAATCAATATTTAATCAAGTTTTAATACAAGTTTTATTTCCTTAATCTCTCTCTTGTTCATCCTTTATTTTGGGTAATTGAAGATTATTTGGGTTATTATTGGGAGATTGACAACCTTCCAATCAAGCATCAAGTACTTCTTTTATTCTTTGCTTTATTATTGGAATCATTAGTAGGTATAATTCTCTTAATCCCTTTTTAATTATTGTTAATCACTTTCATTTATTCATCATGTTTCACTTTGTTGATATGATTGACAACCTTGCTAGCATGTTCAACATGATAATGAGTGAGTAGTTTCCTTATCTAGGGTTAATGGGTAATTAGGGGAAACCAACATGGGGAATGATTCATGCTTAATTTAATATGTTTTCATAATTTATTTGCTTGCTTGTTGTGATCTCAACTTATGCACATGTTATGTTTGATGAAATGTGAGCCTATGAATTCTTGCATTTTTTACCCATCACCTATCTTTTCAATGAGACTTGTAAGACATAAACCAACTCGAGTCTCATTAGACCATACATATAGTTGAGTAGGGAAGATTAAATCGACTTGTAGGTGTTGTACAATCTAATCGATTCGGCTCCGGGACCCAAACTTTCCTAGGATTGTAAGATATAAACCAACTCGATCCATCACAACAATAATGGCTTGCTTATAATTTGAGAATATGTTTGTATGATCAATTCCCATGAATCCCCTATGACCCCATGACACCCTAGTGCCTTTTATCAATTGTTTACACCCCTTTTAATTCATCTTGCTTGTTTACTTTTATTGCTATTTAGTTTAGTGATATTCTACTTCAAACCTCAATTGTGACACCCTTAGACACCACTAGTTGCAATAGAAATCTCATCTCAATTCCCGTCCCTTGGGATCCGACCTTTACTTGCCTCTTTACTAATTGTAGAGTTGTTTGTGAAGTTATAAATTGTGTTTTGGTCTAGGTGCTCCTAACGACAAGTACTGAAAACTAAACCCTCACGAGGGATCACGACCAGTGCCCAGGTCAGAACTCAACCGTGTTTGTTCCCGTCCTTCCTCATTAATCTATTTTCATATTTGTAATCGGTTTTTACCATTTGAAATATTTTCAAACCTCTTTTATTTTATTTGCTTTTACAAGTTTTTAACCATAAAACATTTTTCGCCCTCGGTTCCTAATACCATGACAGTTTAATCCGTGTTCCGGTGATAATATTTGGTTAATAACATTTAAAAGGTATTTTAAAGCCTTTTATTTCATTTCTTTACATTTTGAGAGGTAATTTAAAGCCTTTCATCATTTCTTTACATTTCCAAAATAAACATATTAGTCACCAACACAAAGTCATCCTTGGTTCCACATACCATGCCGGATTTCAACCCAGGTACGATGATGAGTATCGACTAATTATATTCAAATGAACTTAAAACAATTAGTTCATGATCATTCTCAAAACTATCCATGTCGAGTCGAACCCGACACCGAATATCATCAAAATAATTATGATTATTCGTGTCTCGTTCTTCAAATCAACAAATACGGTCTAAACGACCCTTTCAAACCAAAACGGGTTTAAATACCCACTTTTCAACACATTTCATAAACGTTTTTCGAATGGTCAGAGCACGGCATATAACCGTTAACTGACCCGCGCCTAAACATGCCTTTTATTTCTTTTTTTCAAAACCAGGGGAGATCCCCTAGCACCGCCAACAGGCTAGCGCCTCATGTGGCCGCCTGGTGCAGGGTCTGTTCCCTTTCCAGCATTAGTCTAGGACGATCCCGACTCCGACCAACCCGGATATGGGACGGATCAGATGACTATTTGCTCATTCAAAAATCACATTTGCAAAATGCTTTACTAAGACAAATGGATCACGTTATGCACCATAAACCTAATACGGTAAATGGATGTTTAACTTCCGTCTTGCATGCAAATCAACCATAAATCCAACTCGACATCTTATACTTGATACTTGGATTAAATCAACCGACTCAGAAAGATCTCACATGTTAGGTTTAAATTATTGGATGCGCATTCATGAATTTAAACCGTTTTATCAACTTTTGCATTCAACCAACCAAGATCGATCAGTAGAGGCCGCTACCGCAGGTGGGATTAGGTGTCTAATTTAAGGGCTTCCCAATACATACCTTCACCTCTTACTCAAAAACTTTGGATAGTGGACGACCTTATCCAGGGCGTACGAGAGTCATTCTAGAGATAGGATGCTAAAGAGGGACGATTCTTTATCTTTAGTACCTATATCAAACCCTGCTTTATGCTTCATTTGACCGAGGTATAAAGTGGATTCGAACGGGTTCCAAGCATCCCACAAATGCTTGGTGCCGACTACAAACATCTCTAATCGTTTCGAGACCCTTACCGAGACGAAACCGACCGATCTAAAACGATCCGGTCGAAAGCATTTTTACGCCGCTGTGTGTGGCTTTCAAAAGACTGCTGCACGTCCGCAGATCGACCGGGCTTATAGGTGGGCCGATGTCCACATTACTTCGTCAAATGAAAGAACATTGAATCAACCAACCACCCATTCTATCTTCAACCACCAACAAACACAAATTTTAAAGAATACCTCCGCCCATCACACTCAACGGCCACCGACGCCGACGACATTGTTACCGTCGTCGGCACTCCAGGGTTGTCAAATATGTCGTACACATCCTAAAAAGAATGCTCGTATTAGTTTTGAGGAATCAACACCACTAATTCACCACTCTTGTTTTTGAATCAAAATCCAAAAATTGAAGTGTTGAACAACCAATTAACAGCACCATAAACAGCCTCTTATCTTTACATTTATGTACATGTTGCAACAAACAATTGGTTTTGGTTATTATTAGCAATTGCATCACCGTCATTTAATTTCTCTTTATTTGGCTTAAGGTTGGTGTTTATGGTGGTGGGGTGCAGTTTTTCAGATGGAGGTAGGGTTTCGCTTGTGGTCTATGTCAGTCATAGGCGGGGTGTAATACTCATCCTTTTAGGGACCCGTTGACCGACCTTAGAGGCGTGTTGTAGCCTTTGGGAATTCGTACAAGCGGTGTCTCGTGTTGTGATAGGCCTTGGGATGAGTGGTACTCGATCTAGTCGAGGCTACTCGATCGAGTAGCTTGGGTACTCGATCGAGTAGAGGCCGCTCGATCGAGTGAGTTGGTTACTCGATCGAGTAGCGTCTTTTCAGCGAGGGTTTATAATCGTGTTAAAGTAGAATCGCAAATCATTTCCGCCTCCTTCCTTCAGACCTAGATGTCGCCTTACCTCATTTCCTTCACCATAGTTTCTTCTATGGGAGCCTTTGAGGATGTTTGTGCCTTGGGGATAGGTTGCTTGAGTCGGGTAGCGGACTTGACGCCGATATGCGATGCGTAGCTATGTCATCATCATCATCTTTGTCATTGTTGTTTCTTGTAGGGTGGTAGCGATAGTAATAGGTGTTTGTACTATTTGTATAGGGGTTTTGATTGCTTGGTTGATGTCATGTGATTGATCAAGGAATCGCTGTGGTTGGCTAAAGGTAGGTTCGCCTACTCAGTTTCTGTCGGTTGTTTAGTGTGTCGGTTGTTGTGTTGATTGTAGTGTCAGTGGTTGTTTGATTATGGTAATCGGTTGGGGTTGTGTTGTTTCGTTTGTTGTTGTGGTGGTGCAGCTGAATGTGAATGATTGTCTATGGTTCTCGAGGTGCGTCCTCGGCTGAGTGGAGTCACTTGTGGGAGTGGCTTCACGCCCTAGTTTCGCCCTCCGTGGAACCCGCCATGGGAGGGGATGTGCACATTAATGGGACAGGGTTATCGCTCAGTGTGATGAACGGGGCATAGGTGGGAACGGATGCGGTCCCCCACTGGCAGGGATGGTCCAATGGACAGTCGGTGACGGTGATTGATCGGAGATGTGGTGTGTGTGTGTGTGTTTTGCGTACTTGTGTATTGTCTATGGTTGTTGTTGTGTTGCCTCAGTTGCTGACCTTGTGTGGTTTGTCTTTGTTTGGTTTGTTGTGTCTGCCGTGATCCCTTATGGTGAGCAGTCGGTCTTTCAGGTGAGGTCTTGGATGATAGCTGGAGTCTTGGCAGGAATGGGTCTTTCGCAAGTTACGTCAGAGATAGTTCACATAAGGATGTTGAGTTGTATCTTTTGTTTTAGTAGTTTGGTTAGATCACTTGTAATAATTGTAAATGTTCTTTTATCGACTTTTGATTATTACTTTCCTCGGGTAACCGAGATGGTAATGCCTTTATATGCTAGGGAAGGTCTTGTTAAGGCTCGTTGGTATATGGGGGTGTTACAAAGTGGTATCAGAGCGGCGATTTTGGAACCTGTAATAAATGAGCCTAATGAACGTAGAGAGTCTAATAAAATGAACCTGGTGTATGTATATTTGGAGCCCCAGCCAATGCTAGATTTTGGGTGAGTAGGCGCCCTCATCTCAAAATCATGGCCCCATTATGCTTAAGCCAGTCACTGGGTAAGGGAAAGTTGAGTCGATAATTATGTGCCTAGTGTGTATAGTGGTTATGTTAGAAATAGCTGCGTGAATAGTGGTTACGATAGAATTAGTTGCGATGAAATCTCTGTTGATAATAATACGTATGATTAGAGATGGAGGTGCATGAAAGTAGTGGAAGTGGTGGAAATCTCGTAGTACATGACAGTGGGTATGATGTAGTGATGGTGACGATTGTTCCGGATAGTTGGTGTTAGTGGTCAATATGATGAACTTGTGAGCCTTGTGTGTGTAGTAATACTGATAATTTATAAGTTGTGGATTTGTGGTGATGATTATCAAAATAGTATTGGATGAATATGATAGATGATTGGTTGAATGCTTCCACATGTGACATGATCAAGTTGAGAAAACTAGTTTGTATATGTTGTGGTATAGTTAAATTTCTAGTAGATTTGAATGGCAAGTAATGGTTGAATGATTAGATGAATGCTTAAAGTGATATGATTAGTGGTTACATTGTCAAAGATACTAGTGCGTGATTGGAATTTCTTTGTTATAGTCTATTAGGATTATGTATTGTATTTTACGAAGCCCAAATGACGGAGTCCGTCTATGTGTAATCTATTTAAGCCGAGTTAAGGCTAATTAATGAATAACACATAACATTACCTCTCTTAACATGGTATCAGGATTAGGTTTCGATCTTCTGAAAACCTAATAACGACAAACCCTAATAAAAAACAAAACCCTACACGACGAAGATCCTTTCTTCCGTCGCAATGGCCAGTGACGACGACGTTGTTCCGACTCCTAAAATTGATTCAACTTCACCATACTACCTCGGTTCCCATGGTGTTCCCGAGGCAAAAATCTCGAACGTGGTCCTCCGTCGTGACAACTACGACGATTGGAAGAATTCTATGCGAATGTCCTTGAAATCGCGCCGCAAATACGGTTTCATCGACGGCTCAATCAAAAAGCCGAATGATCCCTTCTACCTTGAAAATTGGGAAGTTGTTCATTGTACTCTTGTGCAATGGATACACAACACCATCGATCCTTCTCTCCGTGACATGATTTCGTATGTCGAGGATGCATCCGTTTTGTGGAAAGATTTGGTTGCGCAATTCTCGGTTGTTGACGGTACTGTGATTCATAATCTCAAAACTCAACTTCATAATTGCATTCAAACTAAAGGTATGGATGTTATGACTTATTACGGAAAACTTAAATCTATTTGGGACTCTCTTGCTGTCCATGAGCCCCTTTTTGCTTGTCAGTGTGGAGGTTGCAAGTGTAATATCGGTACTGATGCTACTAAGCGTCTCCGTCAATTTTTTATGGGACTTGATTCCACTTTGTATGGTAATATTCGGTCACAACAACTTCAATTGGACCCCCTCCCTTATCTTACTCATCCTTATCACGCGGTTCTCCAGGAGGAGCGGCTTCGTTCTCCCTCCCAGTCTGTGGTGGAAGCTAATGATGCCGTTGCTTTTACCACACCGCGTCAGCCCTTATTCTGTCAGTTTTGTGATACAAGAGGCCATGAGTCCTCCACTTGTTATATTAAATTGCAGCGTTTTCCGGATTTGTGGGTTGATCGCCCCCGTTCTCTTGCTGAATTGCGACGGGTTCGGGCTGCTAGGTGTTCTCGTGGGGGTTCTGGTTCGTCTGCTGGACCGCGTGACAGTTCGGGTGCCACCGGTGCGGCCTCGGGCAGCGGGTCAGGAGCTGCTTCAGACCGTATCGTGCAAGCCAACATGGTCTCGGGTGTCTCAATGAATTCCGTGCTTACCTCGGATCGTCTCAGTGGTATGTGTTTTTGGATTATTGATACAGGAGCTTCAAATCATGTTACAGAAGATATTTCTTGTTTAACGGATTGTCATACTATTGCGGCTCGACCTGTTGGTCTCCCTAATGGGCAGCGGGTTGTGTCCACTATCATGGGTTTGGCGTATATTAACTCTTCTCTTTCCCTTAGTCGAGTTCTTTATGTACCGAGCCTTACATGTAGTTTGTTATCCGTGTCTCAGCTTACCTCCGATCGTGATTTTGTGTTAGAATTTGCTAAAAACTCTTGTTTTATACAGGACCGTTCTTTGAAGACGACGATTGGAGTAGGTGAGCTACGGGATGGATTGTATTGGATTCGTGCATGTGCTCCTTCGACGGATATTCATCAAGTAAGTGCTCTGGGCTCTCGTGACCTTTGGCATCATCGTCTTGGGCATCCGTCTGATCAAGTCGTCAAGACCATTCCTTTTGCTAGTACTTTGAATTTTAATAAATATTGGGTGTGCGATGTTTGTCATTTAGCCATGCAACATCGTTGTAGTTTTTGCAATAATGAACAGCGTGCTTTGTGTGTTTTTGATCTCATACATTGTGATTTATGGGGTCCTTATCGCATTTCATCATCTTGTGGTGCGAAGTATTTTTTGACAATAGTGGATGATTTTTCTCGCGCTACTTGGGTTTATTTATTGCTTGATAAAACAGAGGTGACCGATATGTTTATGAATTTCATTAATTTGGTCTCGACTCAATTCTCTCTAAAACTCTTAAAGTTGTGCAAAGTGACAATGGTACGGAGTTTAATTGTATGGCGGGATATTTTTTTGCTCATGGGATTCGATTTCAAAAGTCGTGTGTAGGTACGCCTCAACAGAATGGGCGGGTTGAGCGCAAACATCGTCATATTTTGAATGTAGCTCGATCTCTTTTATTCCAAGTTGATTTAGATAAATCGTTTTGGGGTGAAAGTATACTTATTGTTGTCTTTCTTATCAACCGTACCCCTTCTCCTCTCATTGATAATAAAACTCTCTATGAATGCTTGTATGGAGTCAGACCATCTTATGCCAATTTGCGTGTTTTCGGTTGTCTAGCATTTGCCCATAATCAGGTCACTCATGGAGATAAGTTTGCCAAAAGAAGTCTAAAATGTATCTTTGTTGGATACCCGAGCGATAAAAAAGGGGTGGAAAATATATGACCTTGAGACGAAATCGTTTTTTGTTTCGCGTGACATTGTTTTCCACGAGTCGGTCTTTCCTTTTTCTACCACAACCTCGCCCACTGTGCCTTCCCCTACTGTTTTTTCCGATGAACCATTTAATGGTTCTTCATCCTTTGACACACCAGGAACACATTCAGGGGGGAAGCTACTGTCGGGCCTGCTACGGGAGAAATGGGCAGTGGGCCGGATACAGCCGGGCCTGCTACTGACGTGGGTACATTGGATAATGGGTCGGAGGATACGGGTACAGGGAATGCTACGAATTCGGTTGAAAATAATGGCCAAAATGTCGATGAGAATATGGGTAAAGGTCATCGCATTAAATTTCCGAATTCTCAACTCCAGGGCTATGTGTTTTGCACGACACGCAATCCATCCTCGTCCTCTAGCTCTTCCACTACTTCCACGTCGTCTTTAGGTACGCCTTATGACTTAGCAAATTATATTAATTGCAATTCTTTTTCGAAGAAACATCGATCTTTTATTGCAGCTATTACCTCCGGGGTTGAACCACCGTCCTTTAAAGAAGCCATCCGAGACAGTGGTTGGTGTGAAGCCATGAAGGCTGAAATCGATGCTCTCGAAAGAAATGAAACATGGGAGCTCACCGATCTTCCCGTTGACAAAAAGGCTCTTGGTTGTCGGTAGGTCTATAAAATTAAATATAAATCTGATGGTACAGTTGAACGCCTTAAAGCTCGCCTTATTGTTTTTCGTAATCATCAAGTTGAAGGTTTGGATTATGGAGAAACGTTTGCACCTGTAGTTAAGATGGTCACCATTCGTGCCTTCTTGACCGTTGCAGCTATAAACAATTGGAAATTACACCAGATAGATGTGCACAATGCGTTCTTGCACGAGGAACTTGACGAGGAATTTTATATGAGACTCCCTCCGGGTTTCAGTCGAGGCAAGGAAGGCAAGGTATGTCGTTTAAAGAAATCTTTGTACGGTTACGACAAGCACCGAGGTGTTGGTTTGCCAAATTGACCGCTGCATTGAAAGATTTTGGGTTTGTTCAATCTTATTCCGATTACTCCTTATTTTCTTTTGCGCAGGATACAGTCCGTTTATTTGTCCTTATTTACGTGGATGATCTTGTAATTGCGGGTAACGACTCAGTTGCAATTGCCAAATTTAAGTCCTATTTGGGTGAATGTTTTCATATGAAAGACCTGGGGAAACTTAAATACTTTCTTGGCCTAGAGGTGTCGCGAAGCAAAGAGGGCATTTATCTTAGTCAACGGAAGTACGCTCTTGATATAATTGCTGAGACAGGTCTTCTTGGTTCCAAACCCGCGGCTACGCCCATCGAGCAAAATCACCGACTTGGGCTCGCTTCTGGTCCGTTGTGTGAGGATGTTGAGGCCTATAGGCGACTCATTGGTCGTCTTGTTTATCTTGCAGTGACGCTCCCTGATTTGTCTTATGCAGTACATATTTTGTCCCGCTTTTTGAGCAACCCGCATAGTGAGCATATGGCAGCTGCTCATCGTGTTGTTCGCTATCTTAAAGGTAGTCCAGGCCAAGGTATTCTTCTACGTGCTGATCGTCCTCTCTCTATATCTGGCTGGTGTGATTCCGATTGGGGAGGTTGTCCCACTTCAAGACGGTCCATTACAGGTTGGTTTGTCACTCTTGGCAACTCTCCTATTTCTTGGAAAACCAAGAAACATCAAACCGTCTCCCTTTCTTCTAATGAAGCAGAATATCGGTCTATGACTCAGCTGGTGTGTGAATTGAAGTGGCTAAAAGGCCTCTTACTTAGCCTTGATGTTCTTGTCACGGCACCCATCTCCATTTTCTCTGATAGCAAGTCCGCGTTGGATTTGGCCCGTAATCCGGTTTTTCATGAACGAACCAAACACATTGAGATCAACTGTCATTTCATTCGCGATGCGATCGTTGACGGTTTGGTCTCTCCGAGGCATGTTTCGACAAATGAACAGCTAGCTGACATTTTTACGAAGGCTTTCGGCGTTCCACAGTTTACATGTCTACTCCGCAAGCTGGGCATTCTTTATCTTCATGCTCCAGCTTGAGGGGGGGTATTAGGATTATGTATTGTATTTTATGAAGCCCAAATGACGGAGTCCGTCTATGTGTAATCTATTTAAGCTGAGTTAAGGCTAATTAATGAATAACACACAACATTACCTCTCTTAACATAGTCACACTTGTATGAGTAGAAATAGGAGGATATGCATGATAAAATAAAACTAAGAGATTAAACATTTAATTGGTTAACGGTTGGCATAAAATAAAACGAATGTGATTAGTGGAGTAATGTGTTTGCAAGGATATATGTTTTGAGCTTGTGTAGTAGTAATAATACGTGAATTGGTATAATAATCTGTGACGGTTTCCAAACTTATTTTGGAATAGACACGCGTTGCTGTTTTGCAGGGATTTTATTTAGACTCGTAATTGTTGACTGTGTATCTAGCCTTGCTTGACCGAGTATGAGTGCTTACTAGACCGAGTAGACCTCAGTCGATCTAGTTAGGAAGCTATAACGTCGAGAAAGTTGGAATTCCCTACGGAAACTCGACCGAGTAGCTCCAACTCGTTCGAGTGGAGGCCACTCGATCGAGTACCATACTTACTCGATCGAGTAAGTGCTAAAGTACCCAGAAAATAGCGGGTTCATAAACCCTTTCTTTTGTTCATTCTTTCTGCTCCTTCCTTATTTTCGCAAACCCTAATTCCCAAATCCCTCTCAAGCCCTTTGATTCTTGTGATTGTGGTGCTTCAATTTGGTGATTTTCTTGCTTGAATTCGTTCTTTTTGCTTTCTAATTGATCAAGGTATGAATGCTTACTCTATTTTGATATTTTTAATTAGTTAGAATCATGTAGGATGATGAAAAGTGTTGAAAAATCGATTTACATGTGTTAAAATTTGCTTCTAATTGTTGCAATATGATCTAGGTGCTTTCCTTTGATGATTATTGTTGTTAATTATGCAAAAATCGAATCAAATTGGGAAAAAAAGATGTCTCGAAATTTTTAGGGTTTGAGAAATTGAATTGATTTTTGGTTGTCTATTATATGTAAAAAGATGAAAATTGAGTAATATGTGTTATATATATCATGTATAGGGTTGATTTTTGTGATTTTCACTCAAAAATTTGTCTAAAAACTTCGTCTTAAAAGTGCCCAAACTGAATTTCGTCTCATGTTATTGTGAAATTGGTTGGTATATGAAGATGTTTTGAAGGTTTGCTTTATAAAGGAGGTAGTAATAATGATAATTCATGCCAAATATGTCAAAAATTTTACAGCTGTAGAGACCGTCTGATAACTGGAAATTGGAAATTTTACTCGTAAGTTTGGGATTGTTGGTGATAGTGTGTACTTAGATGATTCTTTTATGATCAAACATGTATGCTTTTGTATGTTTTAGTGTATATGTGGTGGTATATTTAAATTGTATGCTGAAACAGATGTCGAGACCGACAGTAGGGACCAGACAGAGTAAGAGGGGTAGGGCTTTTAAGCCCGAAATCGGGGAGGGGAGTGGACCGGTAGTACCGGCTATACCCGAGTACCCGTCTGTGGTATTTGTTGATTTCACACAAAGAAAAAGGTTTGTGGCTTTACAGACTCGTAAGATGAGACCGACCCGCTGCATTGACACGACCCTTTTGGATGATTTGGGTATTGAGACTGATGTCAGACACATCTTTGAGACTTTGGAGTTGACCGGACTATATCGCCTACGAAAGCATTCGTATGCCTTTCTGACCCTCGAGTTCATGAGCTCGTTTAAATACGAGCCGGTGGAACAAACTGTGGAGTTCCGCCTCATGAACACCAGCTTTGTCTTGACCATGGACTTGTTTGCTTCTCACCTTGGCTTGGCTAAGTCTGCCAAGGGAGCCCTTCGTGACATACCGTCCGAGTGTGGGGTTTGCAGTCTTATGCCTTGTATCACCGGAAAATCAGCTCCCACTGCTAGTAACATGTTGATCAATGATGTGCAACATGTCACTTTGAAGATCTTTCTTCGTGCTTTGTCGTGTCTCCTCTACGAGAGATCGGATGTAATTAAGTTGAACTCACACGAGTTGATGCTTCTGATGGCGTACCTTAACCCCGAGCGGACTGAGAGAGTGACCTTTAGTGCTCCCGCCATAGTACGTGCCAGTTTAACTTTGATGGCCTCATTTGACACTAGGATCCTGAGTTGTGGTGCCATTGCCACACGTTTAGCTGAGAAGCTAACTTCCTTTGAGGCTTCCCCGACCTACACCCCTTTAGCCACCCCGGTAGCTACCTTGGACAGAGCTTACTTCCTCGACCTGAAATGGTTGAGAACCTTGGAGGATGGCAGTTTAGCGTGGAGGGTGTGGGGCATGAGTTGGATGAAGATACCAGCTCCTGAGCACCTCCCACCGACAGAGCCTTTACCTGCGGCAGGTATATCTGCCGATTCTAATGAGGAGGAGGAGGAGGATGCGCGTCCTGCGAGGCAGACGTATTTCATCCACCCGGAGATCCTCCGAGTCATGCCTGAGCCGAGGAAGGGGGAGAACGTGAGGGCTGAGGAGGATCGATCTAGGATGGGGAGAGGGCCACGCCGAGTGCGAGAGAGTGTGGCTGAGACTCAGCCACAGCAGCCGGTACCACCACAGTATCCGTTTCCTGGTTACCCTTCTTTGATACCCCAGAGATGCGTGAGAGCTACCTTGCCGAGAGAGTGTCCTCTACCTTGACGATCCGGAACTTGCATGAGATGGCGTATGTTCAGGGAATTGGGACCTCGGGGCCTCATCCGGTTTGGTGGAGGGGAGTCGGGGACAGCAGCGGGGTTTTCCACTCTTATGGGGTGGATATGTATACATGGGGAGCGCCTCAGTTATACCCTTATGGTGGTTTGACCCCTTGGTACGTGAGACCAGATGCTGGAGCCGGTGGTGATGCGGGTCTTGGTGCGTCAGGAGCAAGCACTTCGGGTGGTGGTGGTGGAGATGAGGATGCCGTGATGAACGAGCAGCAGCAGCAGCAGGAGTGATACTCCGTTTCTTCCTGTTATGTTTGTAGGTTATGATGGATGTTAGTTGTTTCAGTTGGTACTTTTCTTTCGAACTTGATTTGTATCGGTGGCCATAAGGCCGTACTTGCTTATTTCTGGACTTGCGTTACAGGATTTGTGGCCGGGTTATCATCCCGACTCGTAGTTATGTGATTATATAGCTTGTGTTTGGATTGTTGGGCAATTCTTGACCTATAGCAACTCGATCGAGTGCCCCTCACTCGATCGAGTAGCTGCAGGTGTGTCTATTGGAGGGGTATTCTGATCTCGGGCTACTCGATCGAGTAGCTAAGATACTCGATCGAGTAGGGCCAGCTCGATCGAGTACCTGACCAACTCGATCGAGTGTCACTGTTACAGGCACTTTTCCAGATTTAAATTGTTTGAATGCTTTTATTTTCGGATGTTTCGATATTAGTCATGGTTGTTGATGGTTCGTAGCATGTTTTAGTCTCATTATTAGTCACTGTTACAGGTACGTAGTGAGATAATACTTCTAGAGAGTTGCTGACCTGTGTCGGGTAAACGGTGGTGTCGACCTTAGTTTCTTGTCTTGTGGTTTGGGGGAGGATGAGTCGAACTTCGGGAACGAAGTTCTTTTTAAGGGGGGAAGACTGTAATACCCGTCCTTTTAGGGACCCGTTGACCGACCTTAGAGGCGTGTTGTAGCCTTTGGGAATTCGTACAAGTGGTGTCTCGTGTTGTGATAGGCCTTGGGATGAGTGGTACTCGATCTAGTCGAGGCTAATCGATCGAGTAGCTTGGGTACTCGATCGAGTAGAGGCCGCTCGATTGAGTGAGTTGGTTACTCGATCGAGTAGCGTCTTTTCAGCGAGGGTTTATAATCGTGTTAAAGTAGAATCGCAAATCATTTCCGCCTCCTTCTTTCAGACCTAGATGTCGCCTTACCTCATTTCCTTCACCATAGTTCCTTCCATGGGAGCCTTTGAGGATGCTTGTGCCTTGGGGATAGGTTGCTTGAGTCGGGTAGCGGTCTTGACGCCGATATGCGATGCATAGGTATGTCATCATCATCATCTTTGTCGTTGTTGTTTCTTTTAGGTTGGTAGCGATAGTAATAGGTGTTTGTACTGTTTGCATAGGGGTTTTGCTTGCTTCGTTGATGTCATGTGATTGATCAAGGAATCGCTACGGTTGGCTAAAGGTAGGTTCGCCTACTCAGTTTCTGTCGGTTGTTTAGTGTGTCGGTTGTTGTGTTGATTGTAGTGTCAGTGTGGTTGTTTGATTAAGGTAATCGGTTGGGGTTGTGTTGTTTCGTTTGTTGTTGTGGTGGTGCAGCTGAATGTGAATGATTGTCTATGGTTCTCGAGGTGCGTCCTCGGCTGAGTGGAGTCACTTGCGGGAGTGGCTTCACGCCCTAGTTTCGCCCTCTGTGGAACCCACCACGGGAGGGGATGTGCACATTAATGGGACAGGGTTATCGCTCAGTATGATGAGCGGGGCTTAGGTGGGAACGGCTGCGGTCTCCCACTGGCAGGGCTGGTCCAGTGGACAGTCGGTGATGGTGATTGATTGGAGATGTGGTGTGTGTGTGTTTTGCGTACTTGTGTAGTGTCTATGGTTGTTGTTGTGTTGCCTCAGTTGCTGACCTTGTGTGGTTTGTCTTTGTTTGTTCTGTTGTGTCTGCCGTGATCCCTTATGGTAAGCAGTCGGTCTTTCAGGTGAGGTCTTGGATGATAGCTGGAGTCTTGGCAGGGTCTTTCGCAAGTTACGTCAGAGATAGTTCACATAAGGATGTTGAGTTGTATCTTTTGTTTTAGTAGTTTGGTTAGATCACTTGTAATAATTGTAAATGTTCTTTTATTGACTTTTGATTATTACTTTTCTCGGGTAACCGAGATGGTAACACCTTTATATGCTAGGGAAGGTCTTGTTAAGGCTCCTTGGTATATGGGGGTGTTACATGGGGTGTTTTGGTAATGGGTGTTAAAGGTGGGGGACGGCAGGGCTGCCATGATGGTAGTGGATGTTAGAGGTGGGGATGGTGAGGGGTAAAGAGTTAGAGCAGATTGGCGGTAAAGGAGGGGGTAATGGAATGATTGTTTTTTGTCAAACAAACACACACAAAGGGAATCATCAACTGTGATTCCCTAACCCTTTCTTGTAGATCCCCGACCAAACAGCCCTTATTACTTCAATTTACGAGTTATTTTAAGAAATATTAGTTTTCAATAGAAATAAGGTGTGAGTAGTTTAGCGGGAAAAAATGTATTGTGGTTGTTGTTTTATTATTTAGTATAGATATATATGAGTTATTTATGTCGGATTTGTGACGACATACTTCAATCTTAGTCCTACCTAGTTATAATTTAATCGTGTCCGTAGGAACTCAATTTTCTTAGCTGAATGATAATTTTTTAATCCAACCCGCTAATTTTGTGTCTGAGTCGTATTTTTGAGTCTAACTGACTAAGGTCAGGCGCGCTTTCATCAACTTCCGACCAACACAAATACGGGAAATCTTCCGCCGTAGCATCTCTTCGTCCCTCAATTATTCGGTGCACTATCTTTCACAGGTTAATTTTTTTTCCCTAATTATGCTATTTTAATTAATTCTTAAGTCTAATTTCACGCGATCTTTGTTTGTCAATTGCAATTGCTGTCAGTTTGATCCACTTTTTGGTAATTTTTGCAAACTATATCCAATTTTTGGGGTTTAGGGTTTCCACTGATGTAATTGTTGATGCTACAAAGCTATATACTAGGGTTTTGGGTAACACATTTCTATGCTAATGTGATTTTGATCACAAATTTTTAAGGAAATTGATGAATTTAAGTGTCATTATATTTTTATTATGATTTCTGTATGTTTAAATACGGACGACGGTATAGTAAATATGCTTGCTCTTTTGGTGGCGATAAGCCCATAAATGTCGTTGTTAGTTCGATACTAGGACTAAGTATGGTGGACCTTGTGTATCTTCATTGTGCATGGGCCAAACCGCTAACTTATCCTCCCTTTATTCATTAGTGATTTTCGGCAGGTTAAATTCTCGTCACGTATTTTGAACAAATGTATGGGAATGCAACAAATAGAGGGAGTAATTCATTTCTAGCCAAACCATACCCTAGGTGAACTTGAGCTACATTCTCCAAGCTCACATACGTGTGCTTGAATATAGTATTAGTCTTAGGCGATGTATGGGTTATTGAGCGGGTCGAAAAGATGCCATAAGCAGCTGAACTGTTGTGTTACCCACTTTCACTGCCAGGTCATTAAAATCTTCTGGTCATAGATGCTGTCTATGGGATGGTGATGGAGTCCGATACCAAACCTAAACAGAATTAATCGTAAGGGAAAATGTGGAAGTAAATCCTGTGTTTGTCCTGAGACATTGATTGATAAGGATAGGAGGTCCATGTTTCTTCACCTATGGTAGGAAAAATATGACATGAATACGACCACTCTTTTATTTTGCCAAAGAGAAAAACTTTAAACATAGTTTTTCTGTTGATTGGTGCGTTATGCCTAATAACGGTTCTACCAGCCGTTATAGTGGGTTTTCAAGTGGACTTGGGGGACATTGACCAAGGAAGAGAAAAAAATGCTGCTGCTAAATCTTCTTTGCTTATTTGCTTACTCGAGGGAAAAAGACGTGGGTATGGATCTTAAGTCTTTCGGAATGAGTAAAAATCTTTGCAATTTTGTTGTTCGTGGTTCACAGCAAGTTTCTCAAAACGATATCTATTAAGACTGCCTCTCAACAGGTACTTCTGTTGCTTCAAGTATGGGAATGTTTTTGTCTACTATCTTCTATCATAGCCTGTCTACGTACAAGGAGGCTTCAGTTGACTCTATTCATTTAATTCAAGCTACCAGACCTATGAAAAGGCTCTATATTGATTAACATACCTGTTTCAACCTCCGGCCCTCCGCGAACAGCGAGAAAGAGATACTGGAATTTTGTAACGCGTATCTACTTTCTTCTGTTTCTAATCATATATGAGAGACCCCCGTGTAATAGTTGGTAGGTTGCTATTGTATCTGAAATTATCTTTAAAATTCAGACTTTAAATGGTTGCTTAGTCAATGCAGAACCACAATGAGAATGGGCAAGCTTTACTTGGAGTCATCTCTACTGAGTATGCATCTGCAGCACTATCCTTAATGGCAAATTGGCAGATCCTTCTATGGTAGCATTCATTAGATAAGACGTCCAAAAGACACTGCTAAAATGGCAGTAAGAATGATCAAAATCTTAACTTTCCTATTCTGTTCTTTTTCTTTAATAATGCTACTTTTCTTGTCCGTAAATGGTTATCACGCGCTTTGTTCTGAATTCTATGCGGATGAATGTCATGTTACTTATGCAGTCAACATTTATTCTCTTGCTGCTTTATGACTAAGCTTCCTTTTCTTTTCTTCAATACTCTATTGATTTGGATTAATTGCATATTCCTTTTTTGGGATTATCAATTCGTTTCACTAAATTTCCATTTTGCGTAATAAATACCAAACAAAAACACTCCCATGTTAGTGTGAGTCCCAGTCTTCTCTCACATATTTTTCATCTTCAAACTTTGATTCAAAAGCAAATGTAGTGTATCCATGTGACTGGAGGGCGAATTATTTTACCTTGTCAGTTCAGCTCGGAGCAAAATCTCATTTTAGGAGGGAGCCACTTACATTTCCTGCCATGTACTTAAATTTTTTTCTGAAGACTGAATGAAATTATTGTCATGTTGACTATATATAAGAATGTCTTGCCAGTTTATGCTAGCATCGGACATCACCTGTCTTACTGATGTAGTGAAGGGGTAATATTTGATTGAGATATCAAGTTATTGTTTTCCTTAGTGTAGTGCACAAAATTCTATATATAAAATATATTTCACAGTAGGATTTTTCATCGCAAAAATGTTTCCAATTGGTTGAAACAGCTTCACGGCAAGTCTTACTGTTCTACACTAGTTAGTGTAAGGTGTGTGCTTATGACCCCCAGATCCATCAAGTTGAGGGGGATTGGTACTAAATTTTTGTAGTTTAGGCCTTTAGGGCCTCTTATTATATGAGAATGTCTAGCTATAATAGGGAATATGTACTCAATTCGTGTAGTTTATGGCCTTTTGTTATATGGAGAATGTCTAAACTTTAATGGGATTCTCAAAAGTAAGAGAAATAGTCCAATATTCACCTTAGAAGTCCAAGGAGACTCCATTCCAAAACTGATTGGCGAAGTGGAGTAACTTCTTAATTTATATAGTAACTTTTCCATTTTCGGGAGTGATCAATTTTATCCTCTTTACTAATGTAGGACTTCCACATGTGACATTTGTATGGATTATAGCTTTCTTCGCATTCCCCCTTTCACATGAGTGCTTTTCAATGCATACTAGTACCACACACACTGGATAAATTAATATGAGGAAGTCTCTTGGCCTAAGTGTGTTTTTTTTTTTGCCCAGTATTTTTTTCTTCAAATCCAGTCATATCCATGAACTATCTCATACCATGTTAAATTCCACAAATGAGCCTGGGTGGGTTGGAGAGTTGAGCTTGACCCTTCTTTTCTTTTCCCACAAGTTGACCCCATGAGCTCCCTTCCCCCGTTTAGGTAATAGCTGAGATGATCATCCGGAATTGATTTTTCTATACTTTTGATGTCATTTCTAATTTCTCACAGTATTTCATTTTTGCTTCCTATTCCAGTTCTTATTTAGTATAGGTCTCTTTCTTTCGTATTTCTCTCCGCGTTTTTTGCTCCTCTTTCTTTGTTTTCAGCATTTCTAAATATAAAAGGGAAGAGATATATGACCAATAACGAACTGAAGAGGAAGTAAAAATGGACCAACACAAGGAATTCAAAATGATAAGATAGTTGATAAAAGCAAACTATGGATATTCATTGTAGAGCTATTATCTAATAGAGAAAATGACGAGGGTATTTTTATGAGTTTACCCAAGAGCTCATAGGATCAACTTATGGGAAAAATGGTTAAGGGTCAAGCTCAACTCCTCCAAGGCTCCAAGCCCATATTTGGAATTTAACAAGGTTTCAGGTCCTGTATTTTTGCCTTGGAATTAAAACTAAGCCATGACTGAAAACACGATTGTCGTTGGGTGAAGGATTGATCATAGTTTGTGATGCAATGATGTGTGGCGTGCTTACAAAAATGACTTCACATGTGATGGAAAATGTGAAGAATAATTACTCTTTCTATTGCCAATTGATTTTGGAAAAGAACCTTCGTTGGACCTATGAATCGAGCTTTCTCTCTTCTTTGTGAGTGCTGCGAAGAACCTGATATGTCATGTAAGTATTATAGTATATTTACATTGCTTGAAATAGGGTCGTGTATAAACATAGGTTACTGCATCAGTTTGAAGTGTATGTTGCATCATTTTCTAGTGGTTAAAATAGAATTTGGCATGAGGTGTTGAAGTGCTGATAAAATGCTTCACACATCTGTAGAAGAAAAATGGTAATCGAGATTTAAGGCTTGTTTGGATTGAGAGAATTAGGGGAAAAGGTATATGAGAGACACAAATTCCCTTGTTTGGTTAGCAAATATGATAAGAGGAAAATGGAGGGATTAATCCTTCTTCCTCCAAGACAAATCAAAATCTCTCAAACATCGGAAAGATGTAGCTGGAAATATCCCTTGTGCCATTCCTCCTTCCCCACCCTTCCTCAAATGAACACCCTTGGTTGTTATCACTGATTCACGCATTTGTATGGGAAGTGTTTATCTGTTTGTTATGAAGCTGAATGATAAATTTTATGTTCTTTTAGTTTGTCGGACATTTGGTTTAGTGTGGATTCAGGCCGGCTACGCACTCCCTCCCGGGTCAAACTAGATCAGTGTGATAAAGTTGATCCAAAAGCTTAGGAGTAATGATGATTGATAAGCTGATCATAGCAACTTTTTTTTTTTTCCTCTTCTAAGATTTGTAACTCACATGTTTAGAAAAAAATAATTTTGGTCCTTTTGTCATTCTGTGGCTGTTGAACTTTTGAATTCGAAGTCGGTCTAGTGTATAATGTCAGCTGTGCAACTGAGATCTACCTACAAAGACTTGATTGACCTGTTGGGGTTGAAAGATGAACATGAAGAGTGTGCCCTTTAAAATTCAAGCAAGGCGAACAGCGTTTCTTTCCCAAACCACAAAACAAGTTGCAGTTTGTCAACCTGCAATACAAGAAAGTCTGGTGGGAAGCTGGTAAAAAATCAAAGTAACACAGGCTATCAACCAAAGCTTTAAAAAAAGACAATTGAGAAGATTGGACTTATGTTATCGCCAAGACGCTAAGAAGGCCGCTGTTGATCTCACCGAGAAATTACAGTTTTTATTCTGAAAAGTTTACTAAATTCAGGTTCTTGAGGGTCTTGAAGACTCATACAAGACAATTGTATGCTTATAATAGTCCCATTCTGTGTTACATATATTCATTTTATTATAGCGACTTAATACATTTGATTTCGAGTCTGCTCCTCCCAAAGTATTTTAATTTTATTAATATCTCACTAGTATAGATCCCGCGCAAATGCGCGGTTTATTAGATAGGAATATTAGAGAATGTAACAATTATACTATTGGTATTTAATAGTGTAAATCCCGCATATTTGCGGTATATATAGAGGTTTTGTTTTTAGTTATTATTTAAATATTTTAAATTGATACATTATTAATTTTTCATATTTTTCATATACCTCATCGTATTTCGATATGAGAAAAAAATGAATTATGAACTTCAAGAGAATTTAGTAAAGTTATAAAATATGTTTAATGATTTTTTTTCTTTAACATAAAACTAATGATTACAAATAATAAATTTTCTCAAATTATGTTAGTGATTTTTTTATTTTGTGATGAAGCTAATTATATCAGTTTAATATTTTATTTTATACAAAATGTGTCAAGTCATTCTCTCATATATAATAATAATTAATACATAACAAAAGTTTAGAAATTTACAATTTATAAAATTATAGTGAATTTATCTTCTTTAATTAAAATATTATAATTAAGATTTTCAAAGAAAATACTATTATTTGACTAAAAAGTTTTATTTTGATGAAATGATAATAATTTAAAGAAAGAAGTATTTTTGTTTTCTTATTTAGCTTGATATCTTTTGGAGGAAAACTTTGGAGAATTTTATTCTCTTAGTATTTAGGAGGATTCATTCCAAATTTTATACTTTCAAATTTTCATATTTCACCTAATTGTATTTTAATATGAGAAAAAAAATGTAGTATGTCATGAATTTTTTTTAACATAAAGTTAATAATTTTATTTTATAACTTTGCTTAATTTATCTTAATGAGTTTTTTTCACGTAGCTAATAATATTATTTTATTGTTTTATAAAGTTTAAGTATGCATTAAGTTATTTTCGAAGAAAAATTAACGATTTTGTATTTTATAATTTTATACTCCTTTTATTTTATTTTTATTAAAACATTATATAATTATAATCTAAAATATAATAAAAAAAAGTCATGCTTTAGGAAAGAGATTATAGTTTAATGGGAAAGTTTTATTTCTTTCCTTATATAAATAGATGGAGTTTGGAGGGAAAACTTTTGAGAATTTTTATTCTCTTAGCAGTAGGGGATGTAAGATTTACTGACTTTAAAATGAGTGGTTTAAATAACATAGAGTATCTAAATATGAGTGTCAAGGACTCAAGGGTATACATAGAGTTTGAATAACATAATCTATGACGAGATCATATATTGTAATCGTATTGCTATTGTTTAGCGAAATGTCTAAGAAAAATGTTTAGGGCTTTGTTAAAAAATTACCAACCAGAACGATGCACTCTCATCTTAATCATCCAAAATATTTCCCATAATATAGAAATCAAATACTAACAGTTTTACAGATTTTGACAATTTGAAAAAAGAGAAGATAACTATTATAATTTTTAAATCTTGTAACATAACAACGGCACGTGTGATCCACAACAAAAACAGCAAACAAACTCCAAGGGCAGATTCATAATTATCCATCTTTAATGGCACATTTGTAAATACCACAAGTCAGGAGCCCATTCAATGACCACCCATACTATATATATACACCACCCTACCCCCTCGCCTCCTCATATTCTTTGTCCCCATCCTTTTTCTCCTCCTTCTTCCCTTTCTCTCTCTTCTTTCCCTCTCCTCCCTTCCTCCGCCACCAACAACCTTTATTCCCCGCCTCCGTCACCTTCTCGAATCCCTTACCTATTGTGGGTCCCCCCACCTTGTTTCAATTTTCCCATCCCACCTTTTGTCCTTTTCTCTTTTTTTAAAATTTAATTTAAAACTCCATCTTTTTAAATATTTATCTTTAATAACCATGTGAAATTACGGTATTGCCCCTCATTAACTGTCCTTTATCCCACTAATAAAACAATCAAAGAAAGCTGAGGTGGCAAAGATAACGGACGGTGAGGATGAACCACACGAATCAAAGCGTAGGAACAGCCACACGGAAGCGAAAAGATAGAGAAGGTGTACATCAAAACTCGTCGTTCTATACTCACAAGGGCAGTTTCGTCAACAAACAACAATTTCAACATCAACGGCCCAATAAAGGCCCAATCACCAATACTTTTAATCATTTTACTAATACGACGTCGTCAGGGGTTGGTTCTTCTGAACCCGGTTCAGGATCTTCCAACCGGATATTAGCGGGTTACATGGCGCACGAGTTCTTAACCAAGGGCACGCTCTTCGGTCAAAAATTCGACCCCGCTCGAGCGGAGGCGGTTCCAGTCTCGGCCGCAGAGCCGAAGAGGAAATCGGTTGCGGTCGAGCCGGTTGGAGTTAAACCAAGCCGGAGTTACGCTGAGGTGGCAAAGCTACTGATGGGTAGTGACGTGGGCGGGACCCATATACCGGGTATTGTTAATCCGACCCAACTCGGGCGGTGGATCCGGATGTAATATGATAAGCCATGTGGCGGGTTCCAATTGGTCGCCCAACTTTGTTACATCACGATGTGTTGTAATATGTTTAGGTTAAATTAAATCAAAAATTATGTAATGTAAAGCAAGAGTAATGTTACAGTAAAATTTGATTTGTTTTTAAATTTTAATAGTGGTTTGTTTTGCAAAATGTGTTATTGTTATTATTGTTTGATGCGTATGATTCAACTATCCATTGCTTCATTACTTAGTAGATGCTACGTTTGGTAATGCCAATATTGGCACGCAACTAACTCAATGCATGCTACATGCATGTCAGATTGCTCGTATCAGTCCTATCCTCATTTCCACGCTTTGATTGATTGAATTTTTTGAACTCGGTTTGTGGTAGCTAGCGTAAAAATTCCTGTCATAACTGTTGACGCGCTAATTACATTTCTTTTGTATGAATCAGGAGTATTCTTACAGATTATTGGGGGTACCTTTCTCCGGCAAAACAATTGGTAAACACACTTGGCTTTGATTTAGGCATCCATATGTTACCACTCCGTATCTACTTACTGCACTGAAGGTTCATTCACGAAGGCATTTTTCTTTTGCTACTTGAAACTCAAACTGTAAATAACAATGTCAGAACTTCGAGAGTATAATTTAAGATGTTAATTTATTTGGGAATAGGAGATCATTCCACAGAATTCTCTATCAACCATACATAGAAGAACGAATACCATAGAGTGAGGGAACTATGAGTAGCTAAAGATTACCACAAGGTACAAGCGTGGTATTAACTTATTATTCGAAGCTAGAACTCTCCCTTCTTCATAGATTCAGCAAGTCTTTTTGAAATACAGTAGGCAGTAGATTGTATGGTAATCATGGGATTAACCCCAACAGCACTAGGCAACACACTTCCGTCACAAACAAACAACCCTTCCACTTCCCAACTTTCACCATTCTCGTCGACAGCGCCGTCTTTGTCACTCTTCCCCATCCTACAGCTCCCCATCTGATGCGCAGTGCAACATATTCCCCACTGATGAACCGACATAGGTCCTCGGGTCGCAAACACTGACCCCAGAAACTCCTCTATTTCTTCCTTGCTCTTCCCTTTACACTCAAATTTCTGCGCATCACTTCGGTAAGTACCTACCTCAGTAGCCCCGGCTGCTATTAGTATCTGTAAGGCTCTTCTGAGCCCTGCAGTCATGTTTTCACGGTCTCTATCCGTGAATTTATGACTAACTCTCATTTCCGACCTAACCTCACCAGATCCTTCGTCTCTAATCATTACAAACAAATGAGAGGTTCTAGAATATCTCAGCAGACGCTTCTTCACCTCCATTCCCGACTCCCACGGGAATAGTGCAGCACAGCCTGCAGGTCCCAGAGCGGGGGTCTCAATCAGGGCTCTAGGGGTAGACGACCGCTGCTCAGATAAAACCTTGTGGGCTGATGTAATCAATCCACCCTCATAAATCGTACCCTCGAACTTAAGGGTATCCCCTTCCTGTGGGAAGTACCCCCATACCATTTGGCTTGGGTGAATGTGAAGATTCTTCCCAATATGCGTGTTTCTAAGCCCGCTCGACCTCAATAGCGAGGGTGTCAGTAATGAACCACATGCTGCCACTGTCACTTTTGCTTTAATCTCAAATTTTCTCTTGATTTTACCATTCACAGAACTTGCTACAACTCCAATGCATCTTTTGCCTCTATGGCCTCCATTTATGACATTTTTTTCAAACAAAAGCTTATCGGCTTTAGTTCCTGTAATAACTACTGCTCCCATATTGACTGCATCAACTAGCCAGGTAACATCAGTTCCTTGCTTGTCCCCGGACCTACATCCACAATAGCAGGACCCACAATAGTGACTCTCGGACGAGTTTCGTGGGACCCTTTCAGCTTCCAACCCAAGATTCTCGCACCCTTTTCTCAAGACCTGGTTTTGAAACCCTTCCTTTACACAGCCTTCAGTAACACCAAGCCTCTGGTTTACACATTCCATAGCAAACCTGTACCGTGGACTATTGAACATGGGCAGCCCATGGACCTCAGCCCACTCTTTTAGGACGTCATCCGGGTGTTGTTGAGCTGCAGCCCGATTGATCTGCGGTACCACCTCCGACAGTGGACCCCGCGAGAGCATGACCGACCCGTCGGTGGTCGGAATTTTACCACCTTTCTCGTAGAGCTCCCCCATGGAAGGGCCTTCTAGGGAAGAGTAATCACTAGATGTGTAGTAGTTTCCTTTCTCCAGGACCACTACCTTTTGGCCTGCCCCGGTGTGACGATCCGCACACTTGAGCCCTTAGATTTATTTTATGCTTATGTAATTTCATTTTCCTTGTACATTTGTAGTAAGTATTTTCTTAGTAGTTTTAGAATAGGTTTCCATAAATAGGTATATCGCTATTTCGAACTAAAACAGTAAATTCAATGTATCCCGCTACCGGGACCAAATAATCAAATTTCCCTCTTTGAGAGGTGCTAGTCAATGAAAAACCGCTTCTCATCCAAAAGCTTGTTGTTGCTTGTTGCTTGCTTTCAATAATCGTATTGCTTACTTTTTTGCTTTCGTGTGCTTAGGACTTGATAATCGTGACTAGGATTCCGACACACACCCCGAGACCCGAGTATCGTGCTAGTGGGCGATCCCTCACTAGTACGAAGAGCCTTGTCGCTTGCATCTTGCCTAGAGAAGGGGCAAAGGTGCGCGCCACGGTCCGGCAAAAGTAGCGGACCGTGACATTTGGTATCAGAGCCCGGTCTTCGGACGGGCGTCTGCAAGCCGCATTTGTTCATCGAGATCGAGAAAATGGGCGAAACAATCGAGGACCGAGTGGATGCCTTAGAGGACGCAATCGACGTCAAGCTTCCCAAACTCGAGGACATCGTGATGCGGATGGCCGCGAGCCTCGAGGAGTTGCAAAAGACGGTTTGTGACCTTGAGACCAAGGTAGACGGGATGGACATTCGCATCCAAGCGATCAGTGGTGCGATCCCCGACGATCGGGAGGAAGAGATCAATCATCTGCACCGAAAGGTCGAGATGTTAGAGAACACTTGTGCCACGCTCGTGAAAGCGGTGGGCAATGACGGGAAATCTATGGGGAGCCATAAGGTGAAGGCACCCCCACCTCGTGCCTACGATGGGGCGAGGGATTCGAAAGCGGTGGATAACTTTATCTTCGATATGGAGCAATACTTCCGAGTAAGTGGGCTCGACGAAGACGCGGAAGTTGTCACGGCTAGCATGTATCTAGTCGACGATGCCAAGATGTGGTGGAGGGCTAGGTACAAGGAAATCGATGCGGGCACGATTACGGTAACATCGTGGGCCGACTTCAAGAAGATCTTGAAGGATCACTTCTACCCCGAGAACACGGAGTTTGTTGCTCGGAAGAAGTTGAAGGAAATCAAGCACACCAAATCAATCCGGGAATATGTGCGGGAATTCTCAGCGTGCATGCTCGAGATTAGCGAAATGTCCGAGACGGATAGGACATTCGAATTCATTGACGGGTTGAAGAGGTGGGCACAACAAGAGGTCATGAGGCAGAATCCCAAAACTCGTCTTGGCCATATCGGTGCGGGAACGCCCGCTCGACTTTCACGGGGAGCGAGAGGCACCAAGAGTTGTGGCACCAACGGGGAATCTTTGGTACGTCACAAAGTGGGTATAATGGACAAAGGCCACAAAACAGCGCCATTTCGGTTGGGGAGTCGGTTGTTCCGCTCGCAAGGAAGTCAAGCCCAATCGGTGAGCACTACAAACTCGCCCTCAAGCTCGTCTTCGAAGGCGGGAAACTCTCTTCGCTTCCACAACGAAGAGACCGTTCGCGTGTTTTGTGTGTAAGGGTCCTCACAAGATGGCCGATTTGTCGAACAACGCGGAGTTCAATGCCATGTTCAAGAAGATGCCGAAAGGGGCTCAAGAACATCTTGATGGGGCGTTGGCCACCTATCACCAAGAGTGTAACGAAGACTCGAGTGATGGTGAAGACCAACCACGGATGGGCTCACTTCAACGGATCAGCGCGATGGGGAAATACGAAGATTCCTCCGCCAAGAAATCCAACGGGCTCATGTACGTGGACTTGATGGTGAATGGGAAGCAAGCACGAGCCTTGATCGACTCGGGCGCCTCCCATAACTTTGTTACGAAAGAGGAAGCGGATCGGTTGGGGCTAGTTCTGCGGGATGCTAACAGCTGCCTGAAGCCGGTCAATGGGAAAATGAGACGCGTCCAAGGAGTGGCTAAGAAGGTCGCGGTTCAAGTGGGTGAGTGGGCAGGGGAGCTCGACTTCACCACCGTTCATTTGGATGACTTCAAGTTAGTACTCGGGATGCGGTTCTTTCGAAAGCATTGGTGGTATTGAAACCGAGTGACGGATCGATGCTACTAATGGGGTCTATCGTAGTGAATACGGTAGATGGCGACGAAGACAAGGGGCGAGATCGAATTTCGGCTATGAGGGTGATACCGATGCCGAAACAAGGGATGCGGCCTTGGAGAATGCCTAAAGGTTCGGTGGAGCCGAGGGCGAACAAGACTCAGGCTAACTACGATGCTAAGTGGCCTGGGGACGAAAGAAGAGTCTACCCCCTCACCGAGGAGTAGACAATGAGGGCCGAGATGCCCAAAGAAGTAGGCCGCGTCGATGTGCTGAATCGACGTCCTGGTTTGCGGGTCGGTCGACCCAAGAGATAAGGCCTCGTACCATCAGGGGGCCGCGTCGATGTGTTGAATCGACGTCCTGGTTTTGGGTCGATCGACCCAAGAGAGAAGGCCTCGTACCATCGGGGGCCGCGCCGAAATGCCGATTCGGCGTCTGGAGATCTCACATTCCCTTGAATGCAGTCTTTGAAGTGACGAGAGACAAGACGAAGGTCCGTTGGGGCCGACTTGGAGAAAGCCCGAGAGAGCACTTTTCAAGCGGCGGCAAAGTGGGCGTTCCGAGAGACAAGGAGCACGTGGTGAACTTGGAGAACATGACGTTCGGGCGCCTTCTATGTCAAGGAACTCCACCTATCCTTGAGGGGGACGAAGAGGCCGGTCATTGTTTGGGACGAAGCGCACATTCAAGCCGAGTTGTACAAGCCAATCCCCAACACCGCATGGACGGTCGAGCTCACCGAGGATGTCTCATCAAGCACCGTTCAAGATTTTTTGTGTTGCCGAGGGCGCAACAGATTAGGTGGGGAGAGTGTGACGATCCGCACACTTGAGCCCTTAGATTTATTTTATGCTTATGTAATTTCATTTTCCTTGTACATTTGTAGTAAGTATTTTCTTAGTAGTTTTAGAATAGGTTTCCATAAATAGGTATATCGCTATTCTGAACTAAACTTGTAAATTCAATGTATCCTGCTACCAGGACCAAATAATCAAATTTCCCTCTTTGAGAGGTGCTAGTCAATGAAAAACCGCTTCTCATCCAAAAGCTTGTTGTTGCTTGTTGCTTGCTTTCAATAATCGTATTGCTTACTTTTATTGCTTTCGTGTGCCGGACTTGATAATCGTGACTAGGATTCCCGACACACACCCCCGAGACCCGAGTATCGTGCTAGTGGGCGATCCCTCACTAGTACGAAGAGCCTTGTCGCTTGCATCTTGCCTAGAGAAGGGGCAAAGGTGCGCGCCACGGTCCGGCAAAAGTAGCGGACCGTGACACCCGGCTAGAATAGCAGCAGCCACAGCACCACCACTGCCCGACCCCACAATAACGACATCACAGTTGATCTTGTAGACATTGTTTTGATCGTCTTCGGTGACCTCAAGTCCTTTGCTAGTGAGTGATTGGAGAATGGTTGATGGAGTTTCATAGAGCGTCTCAATAATACCTTTCTCCAAAGGCCTCTTTTCCTTTATAGGATTGGTAGTAGTGTCATTGATTTCGGGTTTGTAGCCTATTGCTTCCCATGTTGGATTGCTGCAGTTGTCATCCACCTGCTCATTATCAACTGATTTTATTATCTGATTTCAAGCTGGTTTTTTTGAGCTTGAAGAAATTTGTAATAGACAGAAACGGATCGAAAAGATTACTCAATGTTAGTTCTAAATTGAATTCACAGGTCCCTCTTGTACATAAACTACAGATTTTACAAGAATTGAAGCACGGTATGAAAAATGGGAAATTTTCTTAACATTCTTGTGTCCGTTGACCACAAGCTCTATAACTTGAATCCACCGGAGATGGCAATCGTTCTATTCTATTATACAAAGATTGTTTACCCTGCATATGTTTCGCGTGCTGATACTAAACTCCTTTCTTACGTTATGACGTTAAGAACAGTTGCAACACCTCACGTTGAGCACCGTAAATTCTTATGCACACAAAAGTACGACCAGTTGGTCTTGTATAAGGCTATATATTGCATACTCAGAATTACATAATTACGATATCATTAAAATTTAAATGGGATGCACAACATGGAAAACGGTCGTAATATACATGGTTGTTTCTTGATTTTTATAAAATACTAGTATTGGTGCCCGGCTTCGCCCGGGCTACCTCTACTTACCATTAAATTTTTTTTAATTAAATAAAAATACTTAAAGTTGCATAACCCATAAATTTATCATTAATATATTTTTCTATGACATGTCATAAAATTACGATAAAATAAATTTTGAGACAAATTCAATACTCACGCTATTAATGTTTTACTCTTATTAATAAAACAATAGTAATAACATTTCACTACATGCCCGTAATCATTGTTACTTTCACTACTCTCACCGTAGTTATTATTATTGTCACCACTGCCGCACTAATATTGATAATTTCATTACTCCCACCGTAATTATTGTTACTTTCACTATTGTTGCATTAATATTGATTATTTCAATACTCCCGTTGTTGTTTCTACCACTTTCAGTAATTTCGCTGATAATATTGTTACTTTTACTATTTAAATGAGTGATTACTATCATATTCTTATATCCAATGTTACTACAGTTTTTTTCTTTACTGATTAAATTACTTTTACTACTTAGCCATGCAATTTTAAGAGGATTATATATTTATATAAATATATTACATATATGCATTAAATCAAATCGAAAGAATTATGCAATATTATATATTATGAAATCTAACTTGAATTATTTATAACCTACTTATATTATATTTTTGTATATTAAATAATTAACATCTCTATACATCTAATAAACTATAATAAATTTTAATAAAATTGCATTGATTTTAAATTTAATATAATTAATACCATAAGTATGCATGTTTATACTAATTAATTATTTTATTTGAAGGAAATTTACCATCTTCTAGTCTTCTATAAATATTTAGGAAAATTACCAAGCATCTTCTTTCTTTCAGTTTCCTTAAAATTGACCACCTTAATTAATTATTTTATTTTAAGGAAATTGACTATCTTAATTAATTATTTTATTTTAAGGAAATTGATCATGTTTTAATCTCTAACAAATATTTAGGAAAATTACCAAGCTTCTATATAATTTAATTTTAACCCAAACTATATAATATTTGCATTGAGATCCCTTAATCGGGTCCATCACACGGTGCTAGTGATTTAAAACTATATAATATAATTAATTTGTATAACTTTCTTTAATTACATGGAAGTCCCTTGGTTTCTGGATTTAATATATAGTATTGATGACAGGATTGACAGCTAACAACTATGCACGTAGAAGGGTATATTTGAATTACCAAATTGATACGGAAGTGACTTAAATCACCAAAATTAGTTCCTATAATGATGCAACAAAAGCATGACAAACAAACAAAGCAACAAAACCCATCACATGTTTACTCTGCCTCTTTTTTTCTTTCTTCCAATTTATTGTTGAATGCTGAATATAGAGTGTTCATTAAGTATGCTTTAATGCCTGAAAGTAACTAATATGGACCTTGAATGATTGCACCTTATCGCTATTACGGAATATATTAGTCGTACGATAAACTTCGTAAAAATTCAAACTCGACCTTAATTAAGTAGCTCCCACAACGACCAAAATTTAGTTTTTAAGCAATGAACTCTGACTATTTTTGCTATATATTACTCGTAATTGATACGAAGTATAAAAGATTTGAGGATTACTTACCAAGGCAAAGACAAAGTAGAGGCACAAGCACTTGAGGAAATAGAAGACTAATCTAAGAGGACTGAAGAACCTGTTGCTTGACCAATTTTGAAGAATTTTCTCTCTTTTTTCAGTTGCTAAATTTGGAAAATTTGTGATATAAGGCCATTTTTTACCAAAACAAAGTGATCCACATAGTAAAAATGTGCCTATTCTTGTTGATAGCATCCATAAGATCACCCTAACCAATATCACTGCTTCGGGTAACGCTCCCGATTCTATCATTCCTGCAACCTAAACATACCAAATAAAGAATACAAAATTCTAGCGGTTAAATTAAATTAAAGAATTGGTTGATCTAGCAAGAACACGACCAACAAAAAATTTCAACGATTTTCTTTTGGCGGGTTAGGACCCTTGTTAGCCCTCGTCTAAGAACATAATAACGAAAAGTCTTATTCTCAAAATGATTAGAATATAGGTAGTAGACAAAATGCATATTACCTCAATTTTCTTTTACAAAATTTTAGCGAATTTTGAGATTTTTTTTTGGCGGGTTAGGGCTCTTATTGGCCCTGAACAAGAACCATAATAACGAAAAGTCTTAATCTCAAAATGATTAGAATAAAGCGAGTATAAAAGGTGTATATATATATATATATATATATATATATATATATATATATATATATATATATATATATATATATATATATTACCGCGTAAGGGATATGTTTTTGGGAAGCGGAGAAGTTGAAGAAAGATTTCGTAGATTCAGTGATCGGATATTGATGATGATCAAGGGAGGAAGGAGGATCAAGAGGAGGGAAAATTGCTTCACAAATGCTTGTTAAAGTCTCCATTTCAGTTGAAGAAACGTTTGGTTTGTTGCTCTTTTGTTGTTGTTCCCTTGATTTCCTTAGTTTTGGATGACTTTGGCTTTCTCTATTCATTGTTTTTGTTTTTGATTTCCCTGTTTTAATTTCAAGTGTTCAAGTGTTGTTTGTTGAGTGCATGGCGAAAGTTGTATGGGTTTGTTGCCTTATTTATATTGGCACGAAATAGCTAGATGGGAGATCAAACCCGTTAAAACACCTAGGGTCGACAACGGCAATAGAAAATGAGATGACGTTATCGATTATCATTGTTTTATGGTGCTGTTTGGCCTAGTTTATGTGAAATAGCTTTTACTCTCTAGAATGAGTTTTTTCATAAACTACTTTTTGAAAAAGTTGTGGTTGTTTGGCCTAACTTTTGTAAAAGTGGTTTCTTAACAAATTGATGTGTTTGGCCTACTACTGCTTTTTAGTTTTTTTTTTAGTTTCCATAATCCTAAGAGTTTTTGGGAGAAGTAGAAGCAGAAGCATCAATTTGGTGCTTCTGTTTCTAGTGGCTTTTTATTAACTTCTGACTTTTTAAAAGTAGTTTTTTATCTCCCTAAATTATAGTGTTTGACCATGCTTCTACTTTTACAATTAAAAAAGCACTTAAAAAGTTTGGCCAAACACCTCCTATGTTTCCTTTGTTTTAGAATGGTATCTATGTTTTGAATTTTTCTTTACAAATAAATTACAATAAATAATTATTGACGGATGATAGAGGTAGTACAATAATATTATTAATATGCGGAGACATGGAGTGGCATAAGGTCATAAGGGTATATAATAGGCGGAAAATACTTATGTTCTCCCGGAAGACGTCCTTCTTACACTCAAAGGAGGAGGATCATCCTCCTTATTCCATTTTATCTCCTCCTTTGAGTGTAAAACAGATACAAACAAAACCTTATTAGTAGATAAAAGTGGTTACTAAAATATCCCATTTTATGATAAATTTGTTGTATAAAACCGCCTTATACAAGTATTTTTGTTATAATTATCTTATTATAAAACTGTCTAGAACATTAATTTAGAGTAGAAATTATAGTATAGGGAAACTTTGTAGGGCATGATCAGTCTATAGCATGTGGACTTTAAACTGTACTAGAATGGTTCGTAGTCCTACTAAATGTTAGGACCAAAATTACCGTATTTTGTCTGGGCTACGTGGCACGCGATAAATGGGTAATTAATGAGTAATGGACCCATGACATACTTGGAGAGTCGGGCCCATGGACCAAGCCAGGGAGGCAGGTCTGGAAGCAGGATAATCCGCCAAGGACAGCAGGTGAAGAAGAGTTCGGCTTGGACTAAGATATTAATAAGATCCCGGGTAAGACAAGGAAATCCTAATTGTTGTCCTATTCTGAATAAGGAAAGTCCAAGTTGTTACCAAACTCTACCTTGAGGAATAAGACAATTAAGTGGGAAACCCTAATAAACCCACTAGGGTTTATTCACTATAAATACAAGGAAGACAAACAAGAGAAGGGATCCATCATTCACCCTACAACAAATACTACCAAGCTTATACCGTCATATACAACGAAAGGGAAAGCAAACAACCAGGTAGCCGCGTCCTAATACCATGGCTACGTATAAAACCAAAGCCATCCCCTCATCATTATCTAATGATTAACCTACATAATCACCATCATCATTATGTGATCATCACCTAGTCATTACTCCATGAATACCATGCTACAAAGTAACCTACGTACAAACAGAACAAACCCACAAATACCCCCGACATCCAGTAAATACTAAAATCTGTCTCTTTCACGCCCTGACAGCATTGTTCGCCATCATATCCAGTCCGTTGTATATTGTACTTGTACTCCGATTATTACATAGTGGACTATTGGCGGGATTCCGACTCCTCCCGCGGTTGTTTCCCACATCGGGTTTTCCGCGTCACCAAAATCTCTTGTGTCATTATTTCCTTATTTCGTCCTTTACTTTACTTACATCGTTATTTCGTCTTAATTACATACATATTCCGTCACAAATCACATATAATTTAACCCCCCGATACGAGGCTAAAAAGGGCGGTCACTTTAACCCTAAATTGGTAGAAATTTACCAAAACAGTTTGGCGCCCACCGTGGGGCATGGTGATCGATCTCTAGCCAAGTTGCCATCAAGTCAGTATTCGGTGCCATTTCCCCTAGCGAGCAAGATCTCCTCACTATCCATGGAGTCATCCGAAAGTCATCAGTAGATCTGCTTCCTGGGACCCTCCCCGGGAGCCAGCAGCAGATCTGCTTCCAGAGATCCTCCGCCAGAAGTCAGAGCTTCCTGGGACCCTCCTCGGAAGCCAGCAGGAGATCTGCTTCCCAGGGTCCTCCGCTAGAAGTCCACAGTAGATCTGCTTCCTGGGACCCTCCTCGGAAGCCAGCAGGAGATCTGCTTCCCAGGGTCCTCCGCTAGAAGTCAGCAGTAGATCCGCTTCCTGGGACCCTCCCCAGAAGCCAGCAGTAGATCAGCTTCCAGAGTTCCTCCAAAAGTTCCGCAGCAGATCTGGCCCAGAGTCCGGCAGCAGATCTGGTCCCCGAAGTTCTTCCAGAAGTCCGACAGCAGATCTAGTCCCAGAGTCCGCCAGCAGATCTGGTCTCCGAAGTTCCTTCAGAAGCCTGAGTCCGACCGCAGGTCTGGTTCCCGGAATTCCTCCGGAATTCCTTCGGAATCCAGCAGTAGATTTGCTCTCCGGAGCCGTAGATCTGCTCCCAGAAGCCGAAGATCTGGTCCCTGTTGCTCCCCAGGGTCCTCCAGCAGATCTAGTCCCAGAATTCATCCAGATGCCGGCAGCAGAACTGCTCCCCATAGTTTCTCTAGAGTCCTATAACAGATCTGGACGCCAGAGTCCCTTCAACCTCTAGCTACCAGAGCAGGAATGGTCAGTGCACTAGAAACCGCCAGCAGCGTACCAGCAACATGTGTACAAGCAGGAGGCGAACCAAGAGCAATGCTCAGTATAGGTGCACAGATTCAGAGGTACCAGGCTGGGGGCAGATCAGGACCTCCAGAATCTTTGGACCAGAGATCCCTAGACGTCATGCTGGTGCTCCAGATGGAAATTCACAACCTGAGTTAGGCTATCCAGAAGCAGGTTGTAGAGAGACAATCTGGAGCCTGCAGTAAGCAGAGGACACCAGACTATACCCTGGATTCCTGGCATCCTACTACTCTCTCATGCTGACCAGAATGGAGGCAGCATCAGGTAACACCGTATTTAGTAGTTGTTTTGGAGCTAAATTCCTCCTTGTTGCAGGAACTTTCAGCCAACATGAACCAGAATGACCAACTCAACCAGTGTCGCTACAACTCCACAAGCCAGCGACCCTGGAGGCAGACCTCTGCAGAAGTGTTGTTAGGTTGTAACATATTTGGTGCTATTTCGCCTGTCTCTAACCCTCTTGCAGGATCACAAAGCTTGGTGGAACAACCACCTGTTAACACGTGGGGGCAGGTCTAATAAAATAAGCTTCACGAGTCAGGTTCTACCATTTACACCTCTATTTGTGCTAGAACAATTTACGTGATAACAGGTGGATTAGAACTCTATAGCCTAAAATACTGAAAGGCGAAAAAAGGCATTTCACAGAAACAAAAAGAGATCGCCTATACTCAGAAACACCGCCTGGTTGCTCTTATCGTAACATCGTACATAAAAACTACACTGTAAGAAAAATTCTAGTGGATACAATAAACTCAGTCAACATGGGTAAGCTGAACCCGGAACGAACGGTGCTAAAAATTCAGAGTACACAGGTAATCTTCATCGTCAATTGTTTGAATTTAATGAAACTAACATGGCATGTCTCGCTTTGTCCTGCGATTACATGATAGGAAGCAGATCAAATCTAGCAAGTGGCAAACCAGAATGAGCGTCCTGCAGGAACTATCAAAGCTTGCAAAGAAGCAATCGGAATATAAGAACCAATAACAAAGAATCAACACGCGCATCCGCCAGCGCTTGGATGTTGATTCCAAGAAATTGTCACCCTTGTAGGGTAAATGACTCATAAGAAGCTTCTACAACGAGTTTTATACCCAGTCTGCATCTAGGGAACAATCCCGAAACAAAGCAAAATACAAAAAGGCCAAGTTGCCAGGCACTGATAAACAAAAGTACGAACATGATAGAGGATAGGTCCTCCTAACATGGTTCTCTCCTCGGCAGCAGCTACACCAGCTTTTCTACCTTGCTGTGTTTCATCTTCTCTTGCAGGAACTAGTTCTGGCTCTGGAACATCAGCAGCCTCAAAAGCATTTTAGGGGAGCTGACCTCACCAGCTGTATTTTCCGGTGGCTGACCTGACCAGCAGCATTTTCGGGTGGCTGACCCAATAAGCATCATTTTTGGGGAGCTGATCTCATCAGCACTCAGAACCAGGTCCCCAAGACGCTGAGACCTAGTAGAATAAAAGAAGTCTCGACCAACTACCTCCTCTTAACTTCCAGGAGGCTGGGAGTAGGAGGAACCAGAAACGGAAATCCAGGAAGCAGGAAGCAGAAAGTCGGAAGCAGGAAGCAGGAAGCAGAAAATCGGAAGCAGGATGCAGGAGGAAGCAGAGGCGAAACATGAGGAGGCAGGAAATATGAAGCAGAAAACCTGAGGAGGCAGGAAACATGAACAGATGGAAGGCAGGACCCAGAGTGAGCCAGAATTCTGCATAGCCCATTTACAGGAGTCATCAGCCAAAAGGAGCAGAGCCAGGAGAACCCTAGTACTACCTATGCTGTCCAAGCCAGAACCAGGGGAAGCCTGGTACCACCACTATCGTCCAGCCCGGAACCAGAAGAACCGTGGTTACCGTACCTAGTCCTAGTATCTGATCCCGCACCTAGACCCTGTATCTGGTCCCTGCGACTGGTCCCAACACCTGTTCCCCATACCTATCGGTAACCAAGACATCAGTTAGCGTCATACTGGAACCCAGAATATTATCTCAACAAGTCTCTGCATCCTGCAGAGACCAGGTACACGTCACTTGAAAAACTGTTTCTTGCACTTGTTGTAACTTTCTGTAAATTGCTTTCTTATTTTAGTCTCTTCATATCCATGCGGTAATTGACTATCCCTGAAAGCCTATATGAGAAAACTAGAGCTATTAGGATAAATGAACAATGACCAATTGAAACATAGGCCTAAGTGCTCACACCCTGAAGTACGAACCTCGAATGACAGTTAAGTCACAAACCATGCTAGACTTTGCACCTGACTTTAGTCCAGCACCTCAAACCAAAGTGGATGAAAACATCAAGAACCTAAAAGGGAAATAGGAATCAGAGTTGTACATAACACACTAGCAGAATTTCCAATAAGAGGGACAAGAGTAAGCCTGGTACCCAGGTCCCCGCGAGGGGACCAGGAGGAAACCTGATTATCCAAGCTCGTAGTGACCCTGAGAGTCAGGCACCTGGAAATATCTGAAACCAGGCAGGTCCCCAGCCGGGGGCCAGAACCAAGAATCTGGAGGCAGGCAACCTTACAACTTGGGGGTAGCATTCAAGCTAGGTATCTTACCACTTATGTTTTTCATTCATGTGCTAAAACCATAGGTAAACAAAGGACATAAGATTCATGTCCATATGTCGCTCTGAATGTAATTCGTAAACTTCGTAATCTTGTTACCTTGTTATATTTTGAATAACTACAGTCTTGAGCATTGGAAGGTCGTTGGCTATGCCATATGCTAGCCATATTAGAATAATTTCTTGCAGGAGATCTCCCTACCAGCAGAAGTGGTTACTTAGGCTCCAGAACCTGCCACTCCTTCCCCATATAAAATTTCTCCTCCTGCAGCATATGACGCAGAATGTAGAACACAGGGCATAGAACACAGAACACAGAACGCAGTATCCAGAACGCAGGATGTAGAACACAGGACGCAGAACGCAGGACGCAGAATGCAGGACACAGAACGCAGGACGCAGGACGCCGAACGCAGAATGCAGAGTGCTTCCTGCAACAAATTTTCTGCCTGCAGAAATAGCCTCATCGCGCACAGGTCGGGCCAGCAGAATAGGTAGCTCCGCTAGCAGCTTGCAGGACATGAATCAATTGCATGGGGGAAATTCAATCAACTTACCACTGGTACATAAAAGCTCCTAGCACCCTGAATATATGGGAGACAAGCAGCAGCCAGAATACTGCAGAACACATCTTTGCATCAGCTTCCTAAAGTGAAAAATCACAGCAAGACATGCTACCACCAGCCTGGTTCCCTTGACACCGGAACGTGAAAAAACAAACGACACTACCCTCAGCAAGAAAGTAAAAAGCAAGCATGGGTCTCATATTATATTGCATGCCATCCACAGCAAAGCCGTGAAAGTCATGCAGGGGGCAGAGACTACATCCTCACGCGCCCGTGAGGCCAACAAAGATATCGAGCAAGCTTGGTCAAACAACAAACTCAATGTTGAGAACCTGAAACGATAGTAAAAAGACAGAGTCACAACAGTTGAACTAAGAAGTGCTCACATACGCATGACATCATACAAGCAATCAGAAATAAGGGCATATGATAGCAACGTGAGAATCAGGACTCTCGCAGTAGAGGACCTAGTGCTATGAAGGGTATTTGAAAATACCAAAAATCACAAGGCTGAAAAATTTGCTTACAATCGGAAAGGATAATGACAGGCTGAAAGCGCCAGGTAATAGGGTGTACAGATTAATGGCCATGCAAGGTCAAATCTTGTATAATCCCCGACAGTACTTTGTCTGACAAAATGCTAAAACCTTAGTGTACAGAGTACCTTTCAACAGTCCGTGAAGCAAAAACCTTTTTACTAATATCTTTTGTTTTATCGAGTCCTTTTTCGAGTTTCAAAAATTGTTTTTGATTTTTTATTCCTCTTTATTTAAAACAAAATATTTTCTAAAAACCCAAGTGGTACGCGCTGTGGCTTCCTGGATCCAGATGTTGCTCTGAAACACCATGAGATAGCACCAGGTATTTGTACTATTTGGTTATCTTTTACGCTTCTAGGAAGGAAAGGCTTTGACACTGATATTGGTTGCTTGTCAGGCAAGGGACACTTTGAGGGTCCAGCCCCTGCCATGTGAGGCTGCGAAGACGTTTAACTTAAGTCAAGCCACATGGGGAGCATACGCCGAGGTAGCGCGCAGGGTACGGCATACTAAGACCACCCATACCTTAACGTTAATCTCAGTAATTCCATAGCTATGACGTAGAGCAAAAGGCGCACCCACGAATTTCAAACGTCTGGAACCACAATGAACGCAACATTCCTTGTTAGTCAGAAACAATCAATGAAGGTATGCTCTAGTCAGCTAATCCTAGTGATAAGATATTTTACATCATGGGTAAAATATGTTATCACATATCTGTCACCAGGGGCAGAGGCTGTGTACCTGGAACTAGGTCAGCCTCCTGGCAAATCAAAAGTGGGAACTAAACTCCAGACAAAGGCAAACGAAATGACAGAGACACAGCATATAGTCATGGTTGACACTGCATTCACGACATATGATAGTCTACCGCATATCTAACCATCATATAGTCTGCCTCATACATTAGAGAGTCCATCCATGCACATGCATCGCACTACTAATATTTTGCAGGTATCACCTACATAGCAAATGCACAGCAAACTTATACCGAATGCTCCAACCACCAGATTCACCCTTGGTGACCAGATAACCGAATGGTAAGGACAGGTGGGAAGTGCTTCCTAGGATTCAGCCGTCTGGCTCCCAGCATCAGCTCTCTGGTCCCCATTGTCAGCCGTCCAATTCCCAGAGCCAGTTGTCTGGATCCCAGCATCTGCCATCTGGTCCCTAGTATCAGGCATCTGCTCCCTGGCATCCGCCAACAGGATTCTAGCGTCAGCCGTCTGGTCCCTAGCGCCAGCCGTCTAGTTCCCATTCACCGTCGGCTCCCAAAGATCGCCTTTCCGGTTCGAGCCAACCAGTCCAATTTCAGTTTCGACTCAACCGTCGGCTCTCAAAGATCAACTTTCTCGGTTCCCGAGTCGGCCGTCGATTTCAGACTCACCGTCTCGGCTCCCAAAGATCGCTTTCTGGTTCCCGAGCCACCGCGAGACTCGAGTAACCAACCGGTAGTCTAATTCCCCGCACCGGCCATCAGGACCCCAACGTCGCCGATCGGGATCCTAGAGTCCACCAGTTTGACCGAGCATCCTCCGCCAGTAAATTCGCCTAGAGTCCGCTTTGTCAAAAGTCCGCTAACAGAGTCCACGAGTCTACATCGAAAAAAAATCAGCTTACATCTACTTCCCGATCGCGAGAACCAAAGAGAGCGTAAATCACCCGCAAGGACAAAGCAGAGTACGATTCAGCAGAATCAAGCAGGCCAGGATACCAGAATTCTGGGTACAGAGTAGTAGGGATGCAGAATTATCTCAAGTATATCTAGCAGGAGTCAGATCCGGCAAACCACTAGCAGCTTGCTCCATCAGAATTCCAGCAGACTTCTCCATCGTAGCTTGATCTGTTCTGATGATGCCACGAAAGAGGTTGCCGCAGCCCCTTCCAGCAGAATAGCAAAGATAATCCGAAGGATAGCAACGGTTTACGGTGCAGCGAATAGCGACAAAGAGGCGAGCTTGAAAAATCAATTTCCCTCCTCAACAAAGCTGAGAAGCGAAATTGGGGGCAACTATTAGGGCCAAAATTACCGTATTTTGCCTGGGCTACGTGGCACGAGATAAGTGGGTAATTAATGAGTAATGGACCCATGACATACTTGGGGAGTCGGGCCCATGGACCAAGCCAGGGAGGCAGGTCTGGAAGTAGGATAATCCGCCAAGGACAGCAGGTGAAGAAGAGTTCGGCTTGGACTAAGATATTAATAAGATCCCGGGTAAGACAAGGAAATCCTAATTGTTGCCATATTCTGAATAAGGAAAGTCCAAGTTGTTACCAAACTCTACCTTGAGGAATAAGACAATTAAGTGGGAAACCCTAATAAACCCATTAGGGTTTATTCACTATAAATACAAGGAAGACAAACAAGAGAAGGGATTCATCATTCACCCTACAACCAGTACTACTAAGCTTATACCGTCATATACAACGAAAGGGAAAGCAAACAACCAGGTAGCGGCGTCCTAATACCATGGCTACGTATAAAACCAAAGCCATCCCCTCATCATTATCTAATGATTAACCTACATAATCACCATCATCATTATGTGATCATCACCTAGTCATTACTCCATGAATACCATGCTACAAAGTAACCTACGTAAAAACAGAACAAACCCACAAATACCCCTTGACATCCGGTAATACTCCGTCTGTCTCTTTCACGCCCCGGACAGATTGTTCGCCATCATATCCAGTCCGTTGTATATTGTACTTGTACTCCGATTATTACATAGTGGACTATTGGCGGGATTCCGACTCCCCCCGCGGTTGTTTCCCACATCGGGTTTTCCGCGTCACCAAAATCTCTTGTGTCATTATTTCCTTATTTCGTCCTTTACTTTACTTTACTTACATCGTTATTTCGTCTTAATTACATACATATTCCGTCACAAATCACATATAATTTAACCCCCCGATACGAGGCTAAAAAGGGCGGTCACTTTAACCCTAAATTGGTAGAAATTTACCAAAACACTAAACTCAAAAATGGGCAACTCTACTAGTACAAACAGAAGAGAGTTGTGGCCAAACCTGGAACGTGAACAACACGTGCCCGGGGTGCTATGTAGTAAGAGGTAGCACTCGTTACCTAACATCCCAAAAAATTGTTAAAATTATTGTCTTTTCCTATTTGAAAATCTCTAAAAATTGGGTTTTAGTAAAGATATTAAATCATATTGTCACCCAAAATTTCATGTCTAGCTACGCACCCAATGTGTCGATAGGGCATAGGCTATATGACTGACTATATCATCAGCAAACTTTTGGGTGTAGTAGAGATTAAACACGTCAATAGCTATAATATGGTGTATAGTATAGAGGAATTAATTGGACATCAATAGATAACTGATTTTTTTATCGCACTACTTGCTATTTGTACTATTATTTATGTATGGCTTAATTACATACGACTTTATGCGTCTAAATTAATATTTTCATTATTCTAAATATAAATAACGTTTTTGTTTTTGTTTTTTTTTTGAAATAAGTCTGTAGTTTTGATATTATAAAAATATACTCTATATAAGCTTGTGCACATGGACGCCCAATATAACTTGGGAGACCATGTTCCACGCGTCAAATTTACCTAGAAACAACGAACTTTAATTTGAAATTCAATTACGAGATATATATTTTTATTTTTTTTTCTTCTAATTGTGATTATTGTATGGAAATGTGCTTGAATTTGGACTAGTTAAACTTATTATTACTCATTTCTATCGGGTTTGGGTGAGAATGGGGTCTCGAAAGGTAGTTCCCCCCTCCAAACCCCAAAAAAATTGTTTAATTCTGTCTAACTAGGGATTTTCCCAGTTGTCGATACCCAACTCCGAGAACCTAATTAAACGTTTTATGGACCACCAATGCTTGTGCAAGAAAATGTTGACATCATCATCCATTAGAAGTGAAAATTATTGTTCATGAACAATCGATAAGTTATACAGAGTAATCGATGAGTTATGAGGCACATGATCAATCAATAAGCTATAAATGAAAATATTCACTCGTTACGGCCAAGCCATGCACAATATGATCGACTAAATAAAGAAGAAATTTGCTCAAAATAGAACATCGTACTTAATTCATGTGTGGTCGCATTCAAATTAATTTACTTATTCCGTGCCTATACTAACGACCACAATAATTTTCCACCTACAATTGTGTAAATTTACCCCCAAAGTTTTATTTAAACCATTAATGCATAAATATTTTGTTGTGTTATAAAGTTACACTAAAACAAACTTATGTCCATTTTCATCTTCTAACTTCAATTCTATGTAGTGTGGGGGGCATGAAAGGTACTCCCTTGCCGTATGTTCTTCACATTTCATTTTACGTTGTTAAGAGTATATAAAAAAATGTAATTGCATATAAATACTACAGAGCCGTAGGAGTATTATGGAGTATATACTCTAATATACGAGGTCTCCAACGCCACACTTCACCACTTCACCGTTTTTTTTGTTTATATAGTAATTGAAATGGGCCGCGGCTTCGCACGCGGCATCCAACATTTGATTTTTTTAAATCAGAAACCGATTTGAGGCGTCATGTAAAATGAACGCATGTTTTATTCAAGCAGTATTAATAATATACAAAGTCCATGTGTTGCATATTTTGAACTATACTTATATATGCTTATTTATTTACACAAATCACGTGTGAAATATATCACCCATTAGCATTGTCGCTCAAAATTGATAACGTCTCAACTGTTTTGAAAACTATCTAACACATCAGCCAAAAGGGCAGGGCCTACAAAGGGTTGCCATGCATGGCAGTGCAATTAAAACGACCTTATATTATACTCTATAATCACCAAGTTTATCAATTCTACAAAAAATAAAGAGAAGTGTCATTAACATTAAAAGATACGGAGTATATAAATAGCTATATATCGAGTATAAATCATATTAGCATATTTGAAATGTGTGTTGTTCTAGTGCTCGTTTTAATGTCAGTCCAAAATAACGGGGCCTTGATCCAGTGGGGGTATCTAACTTTGCTTTGCATTATGAAATGATGACCACATTAATTCTTCTATAAAACTGTTTTACATAAAAGTTATTGTAAACTGCCAATTCACTATGTTTCAAAAAAAAAAAAAAAAAAACCTTCACTAAGTGCATCACAGTGTTTTATTATCGATTTAAAATATTTTATCACAAATTTGTTTTACGAGAAACTTACCCATAACATTTACACATATATTCCGTATTATTTAAGAATTAGCATCTATAAAAATTACTACATGTTCAAAACGTTTTTAAGCTGGCCTTCTACAACATCATTGTTTAAGAAATTTGTCACTTACTATGTTTTTGTTTCCCATCGATTTCTCTCAAAGTCTTTTTTTTCTCCCGTTCTAGAAAAGAAGCGAAAGCAAAGATCCAATTGTTATAATCCATCTCTCTTTGCATCTTTGATGTTCACACTCTTAAGGGGTCGTTTGTTTCCCGATAATGGAATAGAGTAAAATGGAGTATGTTATCATAGAGATATGGTGTTCCAAATTCATTCTTACTTCAAGTTATTTGGTTTAATCTAAACTTGTAAAGGGAAGAAATAAAGTTTGAAACTTAGGGTAAATGTGTATCTCTCCATTTTCTCTTTAATACACCCATTTTTAATATATTTTCCGTGTTCATTTACTAAAACTTTTATAAGATGATTACAACTATTAGAGCGTCATAAGATTTAACCCGGAACGTTTATAAGAAATGGAGGTTCATTTCTTTAAGAAAATGGAGAGAATCCGTACCGATGCGATTATAAGGGGTTAGAGTGAAGTTAGATATCATGGGGTATTTAACTCCATTCCATAACCAAACATTAGAATGAGTCAAATCCATTTTCATTTCATTCTGTTCCAAAAGAGTCAATTAAACAACTCCTAAATCTTACGACAACCGAGAGTCCGTTTCTTTTCGATGATCCAAATCATGTTTTTGGATCATCGAATTGTTCTAAATTTATGCGTAAAAATAAAGAACTAATGAAATTTAAATTCTAAAACCAACTCTACTTAGTACTTATCTGTTAACATTATCAAAATGAAAAAGTCTTGTACTTAACCACTGCTCCACAAACACTATACGTCAGCGATCATTCAAAACAACAAATTCAAATTGGAAATAAAACATTCAATCCAAGAAAATTTAAATTGGAAATCTGATAGTTCCCACCAAATTAAGAATAGAGTGAGGCATGAGTGAAGATTGCTTCTCGCGTCGATCAAGAGTTGCAAGACGGAAGCAAACTAATATAGGAAGTCATCGGTTGTTGGCTAACCAATCGAAGATTCGTAACGAACCAAACACAGGAAAGCAGTGTAAATTAATTTCAAGGATGTAGCTTAGTTACAGTCCCAGTTTATCTAGAATAATTTTTTTGGATTAAATGTGTGTTTGAATAGTGGAAAATTAGTTTTGTGTTACATTCATTTATACACAAGTGATAAGAAAAATATGTGCATAACGGTAGTGCAGCGTATGAGAATTTTCTGGGTAAAACTGTAAAAGACGGATGAGCAGTTTGTTGGGTGGAAGTCGGTCAAGAAAAAAAGATGGAAAATAACCTAAAATGGTACTGACCGTAAATAAAGATAGAATCAAAGGGTAGAAGATAGTGATGAAAGAAAGACTCGCATGTAAAGATAAGGAAGAAGCCATAAAACATCTTATGGCTTTGACCGTAAATACAACAAAAGTCAACGGGCACAAGTAGTGTCAAAATACCAAAACCCCTTATTCTTTTTTTATATAAGATATAAGATAATTCAATTCTTGTCAAAAAAGATCATTTTGTAAACACAAATTCTTGTTTAAAACCGTTGTAAACAAAAATAATTTACAATGGAGGTATAAATTCATCCAAACCTAAAACTTTTTTAGGGGTGATAGTGCTTTCCACCCCTTCGTTGTAACTTACAACGGTTGTAAACAAGACTTACTGTAACACCCCCTTCTTACCCGCCAAGGTAATTGGAAGATGTTATCTTCTCGGTTTCCCGAGGCAGTGAAATCGGAGTCGCAATTGAGAAACAATTAGCATAAATAATTTAGTGGATTACATGGACATAAATGAATAATACAACTCATGACTACTAAACTAATCTAATCAACTATGCTTGACCCGAATGTCATCACGACTCGTCCCTTCTCCCGCATGCTACCAAAGCAAACCTGTAGACAACTACTCCTCATATGATCGGAAATATCAAATGGATTGACACAGGCCACCTCGAAAATAGGTGACATTTACACGAATACAACAAACATCAGTTTCAATACACAAACACAAGACATGACTCGATAAATGTAGACGTGGCATAATTATATGAATGAGACTCGACTATGAAATCACCATACTGGTACCGGGACACGCTCAAACGTACCCACATTTACCGGTGCCAGGGACACGCCCACGACACCACACCTCACACAAAGGTACCGGGACACGCCCAGACGTACCGGGTCCGAAAGCCAACCGAATCCCCTGCCAGACGTCATGCCTTAACCACACGAGTCCCTTTGTGACTCAAGTTATTAATGTGCACATCCCCCTTGGAGTGGGAAGCTCCAAGGGGCGACCCAAGCGCAAGACGGTTTCCCAACCGTCTTGCGTCTCCTCAACAATCATCACCACCAAAGACCTCCAACACAACACAATCACAACCATACATGACAAATGGAAGAAAAACATTTAACATATGACCAAATTCCTAAATTCAATCCCACATACATACTAACCGACTCATGAATGAACTAGTGAGGAAAGACACCCAAATATGCCTACACAATATTGAAACCGAGTAGGATAACCTACCTTTTAGCATAATCCACAAGTTAATCGAAATCACCAAGTTTCCATCACTAAAATCGTCTCATCCTACATAAATCATGTAATAACTATCATAAACCATTTTATACTATAATATAACATAAAATCCCTTATTATTAGTCACTAGTTACTCATTTTACATAACTAAATACTAATTAACTTCTCTTCGTAAACCCTAACTCGAATTTACTCATAAGACAAAGAGGAAAAGGTGAGATTTTGACTTACAAAGGTAGATCGGGAATTAGGAGAGGTGTTCCACCATTAATCTAAGCTTGAAGGCCAAGGGAAAGGCATAGAGAACATTTTAGAGAGAGGGGAGAGTGTTTTAGTTTAAGAAGGAAGAAGAAGAAGAATGAAGGGGATAGGGTTTAGATAATATGAAATCCTAAAATATCCTTTCTCGGGTATAGCTCAGCACCATTCGACCAAGTGACCGGTTCACTCGACCGAGTGACACTCACTCGGTCGAGTATGCCCTTACTCGACCAAGTGCCAACTCACTTGGTCCATCTAGAGTTCTACTCGGTCCACTGGAGGTCCACTAGGTCTAGTTTAGGTCTTACTTGGTCTCGTAGGAGGGGTCATCCTTTACTTCCGAGTACATGTGGGTTCCCTCACGTGTCTCTAGGTCCTTTTTGGGTCCCAAATTATCCGGGTATTACAATCTTCCTTCTTGAAAATGAACTTCGTCCCCGAAGTTCGCCACTCACTCACTTTCCCAAATATTCCTCGCTCTACTCTCAAGCCTCATTCTCGATTCTCGTGTGTTCTTTTGTCATCATCACTCTTGTTGTTATCTACGTATATCCTATCTATCCTAAGTTTCTTGTTCACTCTCATTACTTTCCCACGTATTGCGCTCTTTCTTGTCTAAATTTTCCGAGTTCTTACATTCATTCCCCCTAAGAGAGAACTTCGTCCCGAAATTCGCTATAAGTCTCATATGGCACTCCCCCGGTAATATACCATTATTGTCAAATGTCGTGTTCTCCAAAGGGTCACGGCTTATTTTACTATATCTATATGTTATGCGTGGCCAAGGTCGATATCTGTTGATGGAGTTTTTATGTGCATGATTACTATATGTATATACATGTATATGAGTACTCTTCATGACTAGGCTCAACCACTCTTAATATTCAACATATCATATTGAACCGCTACAACACATACTAGTGTTACAAACTCGTCACATGATGTGTACTTACTACTATTGTTTACTTTTCCACTACTTTTACGGAATGCATACACGTTTTCATGTACTTTATGCCATCATATAATCATTTTTAGTTTGACTATTCTCATATACCCCTCAAATAAATGCGAAGATCAAATGTAAACAATTCATAAAAGTCCATCGTGTGGAGTTTCTATGGTCGTTCGACTCTTAGTAGGTCGGCATAGCTCAAAATAACGGCCAAAGGCAGCTTAGGTGGTTTAAAATTCCTAGAAAGGGTCAAATTCCATTGTGCTCGGTTGAATTCAGCGATTACTCGGTCGAGTCAAAGTCACTCGGTTGAGTGGAAATTCCACCCGGTCGAGTGGGGTCTTTACTGAGAGGTTTTCAGGCTGTCTTTCGGTTTACTCGATCGGATGGAGCTGTCACTCGGTCGAGTGGACCACCAGTCGGTCAAGTAAAAAGGTTACTCGACCGAGTGGTACTGGGTAGTCTAGATTTTCGGCCATTAATGGCCTCCAAGTTCCCCTATGATCGAACATATATGCAATGGAGTCCAAATGGTGATTACCGCACCATTCTAGCATACAAGGTCCACTAGCATTGGCCTTATGGCCGGCTTACATCACTAGAATTAAATTGTTCAAAGTTTTAAACGATAAATAAAAGGCCTAAAGAGCCTGAATCATAAAACCGCCACTACGCGGAGAGCTTCCTCTTCTTGCCAATGCTTGACAGCCATCTTGCCCACCCGGAACGACTGTTCACCGTCTTGCTTCCTCCTTGTGCTTGCTCCTCCTCTTCTTCATTCTCCTCCTCTTCTCCTGGTGCCCTACGAGCCACCTCCTCCCATACCTCATCACGGTCTATGGCCTCCGTCGTCGCGGATGTTCCCGTCTCACTTCCACCTCCTTGGTAGGTATTGCCATAATAAATCCCGACATCACCCATAAACGGATCACGCAAGTGCCCTACACCGAAATGAAGGTGGTACTCCCAATCCGTCGGTTGGATACTATAGGCCTTGAAGACTCCGGAGGTGTCTCCGGGTCCGGACCAAAAGCTAGGGCGGTGGGCGGGTCATACTCCTTGATTATAAGCCGCCTCGTGCATGTCTCTCAACACAAGGTCGGTGTTCACTCGGTATATGAGGTACGACAAGGGATAGTTGGAGCCACAGGTGGGTGGGCCTTGGCCAAAGTTCCGGGCATATAGCGGGGGCATCATAGTTGTAGGCATGGAGTGGGGAAAATATGTGGGAGCTTTCTTGACGGGAGTATGAGGTGAGGGAGGTAACGAAGGTGCATCCCGTTCCTCGGTAACATCATCTAGGTCAATGGTAAGACTACTAGGGATGGTATACCGTTGAGCCTCGGGACGGGGTTGAAGAGTTTATGGATTCAAGTACCTAAGAGGGGGAGGGGGTGAATTAGGTACTCTTTAAAAATTTCAGCTTAAACTTTATTGAATTAAAGTAAGTTGTTTGACAATGTAGAAGATAAGTGAATACATCGATTAAATTGAAGAATTAAACGAGTATTGAAATATGAATACTTGCTGAAGCCTGAAGATAACAATGGTCCTGACTGTTGCTATTCGTCTTAGAAAATGAAGTACAAGCTACAGACCGAATGTGACAGTATATAGAACTGTTACTCAAGAGTAAAGCAAATAATAAAACTTAACAAAAACAAGTGCAACAGAATAAAAGTAAACGGAGATCAAACAAGAGATTTTTGAATTGGTTCGGCAAGAACTCAAGTGCCTACGTCCAATCTACTTTTTATTGATTGATTTAGTGATCTAGTCCGACTACTAAAAACCCGTACAATAAAAAGAACTCGCAACCTACTCCGGTTGCCACATAAGTTCAAGGACTACTCCGTCCTAGAACTCAACAACTCACAATCTACTCCGGCTGCCACAAGAGTTAATGGACTACTCCGTCCTAGAACTCAACAACTCACAACCTACTCCGCTTGCCACAAGAGTTAAAGGACTACTCCGTCCAAAAACTCTACACTCTAACTTAGAACGTTTACAAGGATCAAGTTTCCACGGACTGATTCTTTAACAAGAATTGATATGGACAACTTACAAGATCAAACGGTTCATAAGTGAGAGAGTTTAATATTTAAAGCAACAGTTGTTATGACTGTCTTTGAAAGCTTTTCAAAATATCAAAACGATTTGAAAACTTGAAAACAATTTTGCAAACTCTACACTCTAACTAGAATGTTTACAAACCAAGTTTCCTTAGACTGATTCTTAAAAAGAATTAAGAAGGACAACTTATTGGTACAAACGATTTCTAGATGAGAGGGTACAACACTGTGAAGTAACAGTGATTTCGACTGACACACTTGAAGACTTAGAAGATTTTTTGCAAAGAAAATTTCGAGTTCTTAAAAACTGATTTTGCAAAAACACTTTAATTTCTCTAGAAAAGTCTTGCTTTCAAAGTGAGGAGAAGGGTTCCTTTTATAGAGGGAGCACACAAGAGGAGGCAAGCTAGGGTTTGTGAGTCAAAAGTCTTCACATGTGATGAAGACTAACTCTTCCCCAAACTTGCACAAAAGAGAGCACTCTTTTAAAAAGCAAAAGAAGAAAAGAAGGTTTGTAATTTATCCAAAATAAGCCTTTGGTTTTTCAGAAAACAAAGAGTGGAAAACAAGTCACCACATGACAAGTTTAGACAAAAATGGCATAAAGCAAACTTTGTTTTATAAAAAACCAAGGATACAATTTTGCACAAAGAAGGAAACAATTTGAATTGATAATTAGCTAAACCTTTTTTCTAGAGACCCAACTCTTAAAAAGGATATTTGAAAGTTATCATTTAAATCCAAGCCATTTAAAGTGATAAAAAGGATTTTTGAAAAATGAAACCGAGTTTCAAGTGTTACGGACCAAGGTAACAGTCCAGGCTATTGTTACTTGCAAGAGTAACAGTAGTCTTGACTGTTGTTGTTGCGTTTAAATACTCTACTCCCTAACTTGTACATTAGATGACACAATTGACTCTAAATCTTTGGGGTGATCAACAATTCAACACATCTTAATCCAAGCTTGAGTTGTGCATTAAGCCTAAAAAGGTACACTTAGAAACACGATTAAATTGGGCATGCCATCATCAACAAATATGTCCTAACAAATTCCCCCTTTGATGATGACAAGCCCCATAAAATTAATGTTCTCATTGAGTTCCCCCTTAAGTGGTCAGTCCAAGATAAACCATGAGGGTAGAAATAAGAGCAATATAGACTTAAGAAACACACAAAGCCTAGAACAAGATTACTAACATATATAGTCCACCACATAGCAAGAGTTTAATCAATAAGCAAGTAGAAAGAACATGAATTTTCCCTTTTCCCCCTCTTGACATCATCAAAAAGATAAGAGGCTATCCTCGGACACAGAATAATTATGCATGAGACGTCACATGAAGGACAACCATGGTTGCATCATAATAACAAGGTCAACATAAAGCAAAGGTTTAAACATGAGTTCAAACACAAAGTTCAACAAGGCTAAACCATAGTTTAATTAGTACACCACCGAATGATAATGAGAGAGGGACAAAAGGTGTAAGGCAAAAGACAAGTTTGATTATGGGCAAATTTAGGGTGCGGAAGTTTTGTCATCGTTTTTGAGGATAATGAAGAGGATTGAAAAATGGTTGAGGTTTGACAATGAAGGTCTGAGTCACAGTCATCTCTACTGTTGTATTGGACTTTGTATATTGAAACCACCAAGGTATGCACCAAATAAGTTCTCAACATGTGATGAAGGAACATCAACTTCTTATATTTTCTTTAGTACACAACATGTGATGAGGGATCATCAACTTCTTATATGTTGCTCTCATTTCATGAAAATTCTTGACAAAAATTGATCTTGACCTTTGAGCATAGCAACAGTGGCATACACTGTGACTTCCTTTCAATTTCTTCCAAATTTTTGCTTTACTTCTTTTCTCAAGACCGTCGCATTTTTCAATTTCATCTATCTCGTTTCCAATAATCACTTTGACATTTCGCATATTGCCTTCCTTTTTTTTTTTTTTTTTTTTTTTCTTCCTTTCTCCAATTTTCCAACCAACTTTCCAATCATCTCTTGATGCATATGTAGAACATGTAGTTATTTGGTTCTTTGTTTCACATAGACCTTTGCAACATAAGTGAATTAAATGTGAAGGGGTGGGGTCTTTGGGTATTGAAAATGAAGTATTTTGAGCAATTTGAAGAGTATAAGAGACATCCATTTGATGGTGGTTGAAAGAGTTGGTATTCAGATTGATTTGAGAGGGCAGGTGTTGTGGACGTGGGCCACGGGGGCGCTTGGGAAACAAGTGTTTGCATTTGTGGAGTCGCCACCAATTTATTGTGGAAAATTGGAAACCGTTCGAATACCTCGTGTCATGTCAAGACACAAAGTAGTGACATGAACACCAAGAACTCGTTACCCTTAGCATTTTATGTCTAGAATGACTCTTGTGGATGCCAATGAACACGGATGTTCACAGAGATCTGGAGTAAGGGGTGAGGGTACGTATTAGGAAGCTCTTTTAATAGAACACTTAATCCCGCCCGCCTCGATAACGGCCTCTAATAATGATTAGGGAAATTATCTATACTCGATATATTGTCGATTATATGCATGCAATGCAACATCCAACGTTTTGATCCTAACATATGAGAATTAGACTAAGTTGGTGAACAATTAATTTAACATACAATAAATGTCAAAGTCGGGATTTAGATTTAATTACATGTGAAGACATACAAGCAATGCGATAAAACAAATACAATAATACAATAATGAAAATTACAATAATTACAACGGATTAATGATTTATGTCGAAAATACCTTTAAAACGGATAATTTGGGAAAAAGAATAAATAAACGAACAGATTATTAACGATAACACGAATGACAATTAATTGAATACGTAAACTAATTAAACTAGGTCAAGGCAGAACGGAAGTTCAGAGACAAAAATCAACCTGGAAGAGGCGTAGCAGTTGCTGCGTCTATTCCAAGGCTGAGTTCTAGCTGTGAAGCCTGAACTGCAAATCGTTAGTATTCGTGGGTGAATTTAATGATTGATTACGATATTCGACTCGGATGAAAGTGATTTAATACATTATTTACATGTGAATGAGTCATAAAAACGATAAAACATGGATGAAACGAATGTAAACGAATTAATTACATGAATGAAAGATTGATTAGTGACATGAGTGAACTAATTAGGTTAGATATATCGAATTAATGAAGAACTAATGACGGACAAACAGGTTGGAATATACCAAAGATCGAATTCCAGAAACTCGATATGAAAGAATCGAATTTCTACAACCCGAATTGATTTTAATGACGAAAACCCGCATATATTGGTTATAAGGGATTTAAGTCGGGATTTAACGACGAATTATATACTAACAGTGATTAACAATATGCAAAACTATCATGTGAACGAAACAAGAGCAAACAATGACGAAAGAAAACAAATAGACGAAACTAACAGAGGACGAAGGAAGAAGAAAGGAAGCAGGAACTGCGGCAGCCTCACGAAGAGGCGCAGCAGTTGCTGCGTCCTTTATTAACGTATGTCTCCTGATAATCCGTAAAAAAGGATTTTAAACTGGTTTTACAAATCGGTTTTAGAAGTACTTTCGACATAAATCTTACATGATGATTACAAAAAGTAAATAACAATAATAAAAGAGAGATTTACACCCTTAGACTTACATGTTTGACGAAACGAGATGAACTAAGTTTATGTTTTAGTGATGCTCGACTCGAATGTAACGAAAGTGCCCTCGTAAGAGGAAAACGAACAGATTGATTAAAGTTGATTGATGTGGAGTTGGTCAAATTGGTCGGTCATGCAAAACGAGGCTGGTACTCAGAAGGATCCGAGCTTACGTGGTCGAAAGTTCAAGCACGTAGACGCCAAAAAGTAAAAACAGTGGTCTAGAATGCAAAGGGAGAAGAGAAGGGCGGACACTCGCGTGAGAAATATGAGGAGCGAAGGCTCCTATTTATACTAATCATGTGAAGGAATTAGGGTTTTCGGAGAGACTTTGGAAGTGAATCTCGAAAAGATATGAAAAATACGCAGAAAAGGACTTGGGAAGAGGCGCAAAGATGCATGCGTCCCTTAACTGCTTGTTTCCCAAGTGGTTTCCTCCTGCGGAAGAAAGATTTCCGTGTTTAATTTATGGAATAACGGATTAATCTTATTTTCCTTAATATTTTGTGTGAATATTACGGGAAATTCTTTACCAAAGATTAAAAGATTGTGAAATATGGAATAGAAATATCCGGAACATTCGAGAACATTTTGATTCGGGATTTTAGCGGTTATCAGAAAATGAAGACGGTTTTAGGCCCGGACTCCAAATGTACTCTAATTACTGTCAAAACAACCGTATCGGCGCGTAGATGACAATTAAGAGGTAGACATAAATGTTTGAGCAATCACTTGACAATAAACTTACGAACTGTCACAAATCGTTCCGCGTACCAAACATGTAGCGCAATCATCACCGGGTGGTTTGCGGGAGGTGCAGAAATGAGGTATCTACAGAGCCCCCACTTTGACTGAGGCTTAGACAAGGCGAAAGTCAAAGTATAGCCATCAGGTCAATCGAAGATTACAACCTGACGACTATGGCGACGCGAGGCGGCTCAAGGGGTCTGAGCCAAGGACCTGTCGTCGGGAACATTTTAGAGTCTGTTGACTATCGGGGAGGGTCGTTTAAAGTCCATTAGACAACGTAAGGAAGCTCACCAGCCATAAGAAGAGACCATACCTGAGACTTCTTTATCGAGATGCTTCCGGAGGTGCATAGGAGCTAAGGTTAAGCATAAGAGCTAAAGGTAAGCATAGGAGCTAAGGGGTAAGCATAGGAGATAAGGGTAAGACCTAAAAGATATATAAGGATTGTGCTCTAGGGTGTGGGACCCTAAAAGAAAGCATCGATGGGGAGGAGGACAAATATAATCACAACCTGAGGGGTAACCAAGGCTCGAGTGTAAGAACTCTGCCGGTCTGGGAACTTCTGGAGAACGACACCTTTATCGCACTCCATGGGGAAACAAGAAATATCGTGAGTAGCAGGACACAGGCGGGAACTGCTAGGAGAAATTTGCTTGGGTAGTCTTCAAACAAACTTCAGAAGAACTTGAGAAGGACGATTGTATGTCGCGAACTCTCGTTGGGGAAACCTTATCGGGAACTTATCTACATGTCTCGAGAGGGATTGTCTATCCGCTTACTCTCGCTGGGGGAATATAATGAAGGCGTGTCGAAACACCTGTCAGAGAATACTTGCTCGTTGTGACAAGCAAGGTCTTGGAATAAATAAATAATGTACGATAGTCTGCAGTTGGCTTAGAAATGCGGGTTGCGCCGTCTCGGTTTGTGGCGTTATGGAGGGTAGCCAATCGGCTGCGAGCTACTCCCGTCGAGGCACTTGTCGGCGGTCGAGGTCGCCAGGTATGAACCTTTCGTCTACTTCATTTTTGAACTTTCTAACTTTCTTATGATTGCTTGAAATGATTGACATGGGCCAATTGTTGCGCTTACGAGAGGAGAGCGAGCCGGAGCGAGAGCGGCTCGATCGCATGGGAGGAGACGGCTCGTTTGTTGAGGGAGCTCGAGGTTCGTGACGCCGAGTTTTCGCTCTCGAGGCGAGAGTTGCGGAGTTAGGCGGCGGCCGGCAGTAGTTTTTGTTGTTGTTTGTTTTGTTTGTTGTTGGCTGTATCTTGCACTGTAATACCCCGTATTTTATATAATCGATTAAACGGATATTATGATATATTAGTTATTATACATTTTATATTGGTTGCATCGTAATATCGTGAATGTTATTAAGTCGGGTTTATATCGTATATGTTGAGTCGGGTTACATCACATTTTGTCTTTTGGGTCAAGAATCGTATCACCCATTTACATTGTAATACTCCGTATTTTAGTTGGAGTACTCGGTCGAGTACTTGGTTGGTACTCGGTCGAGTGTGTGTTACTCGGCCGAGTGCACTTGACCGAGTAAACTGGTTCAGCGAGTTGACGGTTTCTTTTATGTTTTGGGCCAAGGTTTTTATTTTTAACAGTTGAGTCATTTCTAATTTCTTTTTTATCATTCATAAAACCATTTCTAAACCTAGAGAGAGGGAGAGGAAGAACAATTGTCGAGCCTTTCATTTGATTGAAGATTTCTCATCGATTTCAACCTAATTCGATTTCTCTGTTTGTAAGTCGATTTCTTTCCATTGTTTATACTATTTTAAAGTCGTTGTCTTCAAAAAGTTTGAAAAGAGAGTCCTTTTTATTTGATGTCTAGTTTATGCATATAAAATATTGTAGTCAAATTCTTTATGGTTTGTCCTAGGTAATTTATTTATGAACATGTCGCTGAAAAGTCCGCGAATCTGATTTGGTTGTGAAAAATGATTTGAAACCCTAATGTTTATGTCGATTCAGTTATGAGGCTTCTTCATACATCATCTTTGTATAGTCTAGATGATAATAGGATTTGGAATTTCTGGAAAATAATGTTTTAAACTCGTTTTATGAATCAATACTTTTTATGCGACGGTTTCTGTCAGTTTTTGGAAATCAGTCTGAAAACCCTTGATAAGTTTAGAATTTGAGAAAAACACGTTAGATATAATTTGTAGCTAAGACTCATGGGGTTCCAATTCAATTGGCCTTGCATCAATTCGAATTTTCTGGAATTAGTTATTCATTTTATACCGAGTCTGCCATGTGCAGGAAAATCAGGAAAAGTCGTGTTTGTTCTTTAAGTTGATATTCCTATTAAATTACGATGAATCTAGGTTATGTGAATGATTAATTGACTGAGTAGGTGGTAATTATACATAATTATGTTATGTAGGTGATGGATATGTGAAGGATCATAATTGATTGCTTGTGCGTGTTTGGATTGCAAAAAGGTAGGGAAATACACTTGACTTATCGGTATTTGTTGTTAAATTGGGTTGACCTGTTGTGTTTCGTATGACCAAGCTGTGAACGTTGACTTGTTTCGTGGTTGTTGATTTATGTTATGATTCATATACTGGAATGTGGTTGACTGAATTGATCGTGTTGAGTATGTTATCACAACATTTGGTAGCTGGCATGATTTCATTCATTGATATACATATTGTGTTGCATTGATTACTGTTGAGCATTTCATATGCATTGGAGTTGGAGGATGGTGTGGTAGTGACGATGTTGTGATACGATGTGATGTTGTGATAAGGCCCAGGCGGGGTTCGCAGACACGCCCTGGATAACCTGTTGAGCTGGTATATCGACGACGATCGATTGATAGTCTACGGGGATCGGTATGGTGGGCGTTCGGGTTATGAGATATGAGTTGAGATGGAGATGGAGGTGACGGAGGAGCATGCATATCATATTTTGTTGTTTCATTGTATTCCCTACTCAACCTCGTGGTTGACCTTGTGTATTCGTGAACACCTGTGACGATCCAAATATTGGGGAGCAGACTTGACGGAGTTTAAGAGATAGGACGGGAGCTTGATGGGCGTGAGGCACTTTGGATCGAAGACTTAGTAGTAGCTAGATCATCATTTAGAAGACTTTCACTTTTATTTATGTTAGTTCTTTGTAATTTGATGTAAAAGAGGTTTTGTAATAATTAAGTTAAAGTAATTATATAATTTGCCTTGGAGTTTAATTTGTTATTCACTACCTCGGAAAACCGAGATGGTAACAGTTCGGTTTATTAGGGAATGTCTTGCTAAAGGCTCCTTCATAAATCGGGGTGTTACAAAGTGGTATCAGAGCGAACGATCCTCAGGCCTAAACCAATGAACCCAATGAACGTAGGATGTGTCTAAATAAAATGAACCCCTGGGAATAAACTGTTAGGAGCTCACAATGCGGTTAAGAAGGCGCCCTTAATGCGTGCTCTTTTGCCCTCTCAGTTTTGAACCAGGTAACCCGAGATAAATTGAGTGAATGGGGGTAGTTAGAAGGAAAACCTTGGATATAATCGAGTTGATGTATACCTTGAGACCCATATATTCTAACCATTCTGCAGGACAACGTTACGGTAAGTATTTTGTATGAATGATGACGTGATCATATGATGTTGTGGAGATGAGAAATAAATTTTCGTGTTCAGGTTGATAATCAATGAAGTGTTGGATTGTGATAATCGTGAGCGTGAAAATAATTGCGAATTGATGATATTTATCTGGATGGATGTTGAATGATGTGTTGATAGTACTATTATGTCTAGTGATATGCGGTTATGTGATCCCGAAGCCATGCTAGTATAGTATTGTGATAGTAATCAGAAACACTATTGAATTGCATGTTTCTAGTCATAGCAATCGTGATTTAGATGTAAGGAGTAGATCGAGATGCGAAGGGATTCTAGGGGATAGATGTTTACGTAAGTACAAAGTGTGAGATTTAAGTTGGGATGGGTTAGTATACATAGTATGTTCATAAGAGCTTGTAACATAGTAAAGAATGACCTAGTGCTGAAACTCGTTTTGTTTGATTTTACTCTTTAATTGACCTTACTGCCATTTCTTTTCTGTTTATTGCCTATGGATGAAAATTTTATGAGAGATAGACTCGTGAGTTAGTGTTCATTTGGCGTTGGTTTCATGCTTATAGGATATACGGATTAGGAGTAATAAATATTTTAGTGGGCTGTGGTCAGGAAGTTCTTGTGCAGTGATGTTTTCACCAACGATTTTGTAAAAATCCTCATTTAAATGGTATTAATAATTTTTGCATAATTCCAACTCCATCGATCAGAAGATTCGTATATGTTTTCAAATTGATAAGCCACGAAAATTCTTGATGTCTCTATATTAAAAGGTGAGTTTTGCAAACTGACCCAAGTTTCGGACCAATTGTTGTTACATGTTGTTTGGACCAACGGAGTTTTAAAATGCTTTAAAAATTGAATTCTTGAGCTTTGGACCTCATTCTTTTTCTCACGTATTATTAACTCTCTGTATGTTATAAAAAGTAATATAACTCAAGTTTTCGTTGAACGGTTATTTATTCGTGATTTTTGGAAGTTACAACGTGAATCATAACTTTTAGAATGTGAATTCTATGTTGAGTTTTCATACAGTTGTTTGATTATTTCATGAGCCTTATTAATGTGAATTTATAATGTTCGTATATGATGATAGTAGCACGCATATTCATTGGTTATGTATCTTAACAAGTGAAAAAAAAAAAAATTATTGTTAAAGTTTAGTTTATAACATTGTTGGCATGATAGTATGTGTGAAATTAAATAGCTGAATATGATTCTTAATCAAAGGTGACATGTTTTATACGAGTTCAGTTGTTTGCGTACCTTAGATGTTGTCATGTCGTAATGTCTCTTGTTGTTCCTAATCTCTGTAATGGCCGGAATATGTACATAAATACCTATGTTGTTTTATCTTATTAAAGTTAGTGGCAGGTAAGCATTAAATCCAGATATTCTAATTTATGTTCTTGATTGTTACCATCGTTATTTTCTCTTGCATAGATAATACATGCTACGGATGTTGGTAGAAAGCTGGAATCGCACCTGATAGTTGGATGTTGCCAATTTATTGTTGTTTCCGCATGAATGTTTTATGATAATATTAATCATGTTTAAATGTTTACACACGTATGGTAGTAATGATTATGTTAAACTGTCCACACATGTAGTATGCCATCTGAGTTCTAATGTCTTTCACGTGAGTTTGTGTGCCTATAGCTATATTTATTACCTTCATCGCATTAAACTATTTCAGTTGAACCTAAACCTATGACATGATAATAAACAGTGTTGTTATTCCTTATTGGATATGCTCGTTATTATATTGTCATAAAATACTAAAGTGATTCTTGCAATTGTATGGGCGTGATATAAAGGAAACTGTTTGATGTAGCACGACATTTGACATATCTATATTCTCGAGTCGTTGCTATCAATTATATTCTAATGAAGATTGCTTATGATAACTATGTTGGCAATTATAATGGGATAACCCTTTGACGATTCACATGATACGCGTTGGTTTAAATGATAGTCGTTATAGTTACATTTAATTGAGCCTACGAGCTGCCTAATTATTCAAATCGTGCAAATCAGAGAAGTTGTTCAAGTTGCTAATCTTTATCATAGATAATGTTCTACAAAGTATATGATGGCAAATGTATATGTTTAAGCTATTTATGCGATATCTTTTGTTTTCTTTGAAAATGAGTTATACTAAGTTCTTTGGACACGATTGAACGATATGGTTGCTAAAATGTTAAACACATGTGTGATATGGAAGTAATGTTGATGTTGTCATGGATCATATGTTGTTACTTTTATTGGGAAATATGTTTTCAGAATTTATATCATGCAAACTGACTAATTCGTCTTGCATATCCGATGAGTCAAATGGTTTTGATTACATGTTATGTTTTCTCGTGGTTTCAAAGTGCTTAAGTAGTGCATATGCACAGCATGTTTTAATACTCCTGGTGATTGTTAGTAGTAGGGAGGAATGAATGCGCATATGGATCAATTGTTCGGAATTAGTAATAATTTTGGCTTGGGAGAGGAATTTGGTGGGGTCAATGTTAAATTATATCTTTGGTATAAGTATATTCTTATGGTTGATCTTTCTAAGGTTGTTGTTCTCTAGTAGATAGTGCGGGTGTGTTCGTGTTGTGTGAAGGATCATAACTCCTTGTTTATATATCTTGTTGAGCAAGTCGTCCAAGCAGGTATGGTTAATATCTTTTGCGCACATGTCCACACGTATGATGTTCCTCTTGTGTGTTAAACAACTGGTGGCATAAGATGTTGTGTGTTGTTTATGTCCTTGATGGGTGATTTCTTGCCTTAGTTAAGTGAAGTGCGCTTATCAATTACAAACCAAGTATATATATATTGCATGATTAAGTGTTTCCATATATGTGCACAAGATAGTTAATGAACCCCTATATGTACCTGATGCCGAAAGTACGACTGAACCACCCAGACCAGACATTGGGGAGGAGGTGAACCAAGAAGGGAATGACATAGAAGTCACAGGGGATGGAATGCGGACTGGCGAGCTTGACGATGATAACGAGCGCATCTATAGTAAATACTTTCCTAGAAAGGGCCCAAGAGTTATAGACCGGGATAGATAGGAGAAGAAATGAACGCCTGAGTCTAAGCCACCAGAGTCAGATTAAGCGCGACCTAAGGACTGCTATGTTAGAGCTAGTAACACCATGATCGGTCTGTTATGAAACCGTGTAAACCTTTGGTTTTTTTTTCTTGTTGATCTTTTAGTTTGATGTTGTGTTTTTAAGTTAAGAATGAGCTAAGTAATAAGTGTTATTTGTTGACAATCAGTTAATTCCATAATAAAACCTGATACGTGCCTAATGTATAGTCTTTTTAGCCTATTTCTGCACGTATTTCTATGCTTTTTATGTAGCATCTGGCTACAAATACCCCCGAATATTCTACCTTGGTCCGTTTGTTGTAAATTGCAGGAATTGACTGAAGGGGAGCTAAATCGAGCCTTAATTGTCCCAATCGTATGCATTCATGGAAAATAAGGAGCTGGAGCTTGGACATTTAACATTCGGAAGACGCGTGAGCTGAGTTCGGGAAGCAATTCAAGTCCTAACATGCCTATATAGCTCGATCGAGTAGTCTACTGCTCGATCGAATGCTCTACACACTCAAGATTGGTCGATCGACCAGTTTAAGGAGTCGATCGAGGAAGTTCTGCAAGCAGTGCTCGATCGAGAGGTTGTTCTAGCTCGATCGAGTGATTTGCGTTCGATCGAGTAATCTTTCTACTCGATCGAGGGGTTTTCGTGTGCTTTTAGCTTATTTCCGCCTAATCTTTTATGGGCTTTTGTAATTAGTCCATAGATTAGGTTTAAGGTGATTTTTCCGTATAAGACTGAGGAGAACATCACGTTACTCCCATCTCTGGACTACGTACAATTCGACTGCTACTTCTGTCACTGTTCTTTGGATTTTTATCCTCTACATTTTGCTACTCGGATTCGGTATTGTCAATCTAGTTTTATTTCTTAATCGTATTTATTGCTTTTAATTCCTTTTTCTCTTTGCCTTATAATTGTTCAATCGGTTCCCCCATAGTATTATCACCATGCTTAGTTTTAATTGCTTGGTTATTGTGATTGTTAATCCGACGGTCATGAGTAGCTAAATTCCCTATGCTAAGACTATAGGGGATCCATAATATGAAGGGAGGGTAATCGATCTACTAGGTTAATGCCAGTATCGTCTTTGTTGTTTAAATGTTACAATTAATTGTAATTGCCTAATTGAGTCGACGCAATTAGACCCTTATTCTTAGTGGACCTTGACCTGGACCGAAAGGTTGGAAGAGGCAGACTAGTAGCGAACAATAGAGTATTGCAGCGAGGGCGAAAGTTAAACTGTTTACACTTTAGGGTGAATTAAGGACCGAAAGGTGACGTTCGCTACCCCTTAGACCGTACTGCATTGACCTGGGATCTAGATTACTCGACCAGATGATTATGGTGAACCATTTGTCTTAGCTATTCTCCTTTATCTGTTAAACTCCTTCCTCTTATTTCACTTTTCCTTATTCTCTTAGTTTAGAAATCACATTTTATAACCCCCCAAATTGGTTACTTAGACGAACTTAAATTCAGCCGACAAATTCCTACCTCTCTGTGGATTCGACCCGACTTCCCTAGCTATATTAGTTAGAACCAGTTGGTTATTTTTGACAGGTACGCGACAGACGTGTCAAAACCTTGTTTTTGACCTTAGTGTTAATGCGCAATTTCTTACCATGTGTTCTTTTCCGTTCCATGTTGTTGACAGTGATGTTGTTGTATATGTATATGAAAGTTGAAAAGAGGTTACGAGGACGTAACCATGTCTTTAGTTGGGTAGGATTGTAAAATCTTAATGTTTATGTTGCACTTGAGATGGAAATTGGTTACTAGTGTTGAGTTATTGAGTTACTTGAGTTGAAATCGATATTGAGATGGAAATATGACTGTGTTCTCAGGTGGTTATTTAGTTGTTATACACTTGTGTTCTCAGGTAGTTATTAGTTGTAGTTAGTTGGGTTAAGTGAATATGAGTTAAACTTCGGGATGAAGTTTATTTTTAGGAGGGTAGAATGTAACATTTCGTGTCTGTTATATTTAATTGATGT